>NC_136469.1:43336878-43906878 GCF_902686455.1 Sciurus vulgaris | reverse complement strand
ATAACTCATTTGTTTTATTGCCTTAACATCACTTTCTAATGCTATCAAAGTTTTTCAAATTAAAAAAAAATTATCCTTTATTTACGGTAAGACAGAATGAAATTATAGTCCCTGCTATTCCATCTTGGCCAGAAGCAGAGATCACCTCAATAATTTTTAAGCAATATTTGGTCTGCTTAACACAGAGACATTGTAGAAGAAATATTACTCTTATTTGCAGATGAAGATAAATTAGTTGAACAGTTGTTTAAGTTGAACCAAAGTTGTTTTATTAAGAAATATCATATTTTAACTCCATTTCATACTATTATATTTCAGCTTACTCATTAAATATATATGTATAATATTTATTTGATAACTGAAGAATATATTCAGTAAATTCAAGCAATAAGAAATATTATCTTCTTATACATTAGGACAGTGAAGTCCTAAAAAAAGAAGAGAGTTTTAAAGGTGGTAGAACATACACAGAAAACACATGCACATACTCCTATTAATCAACAGCATAGATGCTCTTTGATTTATACTTGGTTCATATCCCATTAAACTCATCATAAGTTGAAAACATCATGTCAAAAATGAAAATACCATGTCAAAATTTTCAATATTCTACTGGAATCCATAGCTTAGAAACATAGTACACTATATATAACACTGTGCTTCTTAACTATGAATTTCAGTTCATAGCTGAATATATATATATATAATTGTATTTATGTGTGTGTATATATATATGATCGTATACCACAATATTTTACAACAGTGCAACTTCTTTATATTTTAATGTGTTATTTAATAGTTATACATAATCTCATCAGATATAGTTTGGATATTAGGTATCCTCCAAAAGCTCATGTGTGAGACAATGCAAGAAAGTTTAGAGATGAAATGACTGGGTTATGAGAGGTGTGACCTAATCAGTGTGTTAATGCCCTGATAACTGGGCAGTAATTTAGGCAGGTATGGTGTGGCTGAAGGAGATGGGTCATTGGGGACATGATCTTCAGTTTTATATTTTGTTAATGTAAGAGAAACTCTCTGCTTCCTGGTTTGATATCCTGAGATGCTGTCTTTTGCCATCCCCTTCAGTCATGATATTCTGCCTCTTCTTTATCCTACAGCAATAGAATCAGCTATCAGTGGACTCAGAACTCTGAAATCAGAGGCCCCCAAATAAACTCTTCCTCCTAAAATTATTCTTATCATTTCTTTTGTTCACAGCAACAAAAGAGCTAACTAAAACAAATTGGTACCAGGAGTAGGATTGTTACTGTGACTAACCTGATTATGTGGTCCAAAATCTTTGGGAGCTTTTTGGAATTTGTGGGAGAAATTTTGGAAAATTTAGTGAAATAAGTTGGAAAAACTTTAAAATGTTGTAAGTAGACCTTAATGGGCATTTCTGCTGTGATTTCAGCAGAGCACAATGCTAACAAGACTGTGGAAAGCAAGGTCAGGACTCATGAGGTTCCAGAGGAGAAGGAGGACTCTTGGAAATTGGACTATAGGCCATTCATATTATGTTTTGGCTAAGAAGTTGTCTACATTTTTTCTGAGTCTTGAGATTTTCTGTGGGGTGAATGTAATGGCAATGGACTTCCTATTCTGGATAAGAAATTTCTAGGCAGCATAGTATTCAGGAAGTGGCATGACTGGCAGATTTTAGCCAAAGTTGTTGTGATAATCAGGAGCAGAAAACAAAGCAAAAAGATTTAAAAAATGTGCAGTTATGCCAGAAAATTGTGAATAAAACTGGGGCTAATGAAAGTTTGATTATTACACATTACAGTCAGTAAATAAATGGCAAATACTTTCCCCAGAAAAAAACAGGAAAGATGGCTTGGAGACATCTCAGGAATTAGTAAGAACAAACCCATCTCAGGTTTGAGAGTATAATAGAAAAAAATTCCTTTGAAAAGAGACCTTGGGGGTACCTAATTGCACAGGGAGGGAGGAAAGAAAGTTGTTTCACTATGTTCGGCTATCCAGGCACTCAGAATTTGCTGTAACCAAGGTCATTGAAGATTTGGCTACTGTTTGAGATAGTGGTTGACCTTGATGTCAAACATGTGTTGCTGGTTCCACAGAAATGCAGGATGCTGGAGTTAGGGGGTCATGGAGGCTTCCACCAAGTTTCAGAGGAAGTCCTCGAAGGTCAGGGAAAATACAGCAGAGTCAGAGATCCTGTGAGCTACCCCTGCGAGGACAATATGTAGAGATATGAGGAGGAAGCCTATGCTGCAGTGGAGGCCCCCAAGGTTAAGAAATGCCAGTACCATGGTATGTCTGCTAAGGAAAACTGCAGTAAATGAGCAGAGAAAAAAACAACAGAGAGGCCATGTGGGCTGCAACCAGAAAAGATATACAGGCACTGATATACAAACCTTTGGAGAGAACATCATGATGCCATGTGCCCCAGATGCTAGACACTGAAATACAGGACCTATTTACCCTGCTAGATTTCAGTCTTGCTTTGATCCCATCTCTTCTTTCTGAGCCCGTTTCTCCCTGTGTAATGGAAATGCTTACTATGTGCCTTTATATACTGAATATATGTAACTTGCTTTTGATTTTCGCAGAGGCTCTTACTGAAAGTTTAACTTGAGTCTTAAGTCTCCAAGGAGACTTTGGACTTAGACATTTTGGGCAATGCTAAGACTATGGAGACTCTTGAAAATGGACTAAATGTATTTTGTATTGTGAGATGAGCATGAATTTGGTGACCAAGGGGAGAATGTTATGGTTTAGACAATAGGTGTCCCTCAAAAGTTCTTGTGTGAGATAGTGCAAGAAAATTTAGAGAAAATTATTGAATTAGGAAAGCTTTAAACTAATCACTGCATTAATATCTGATAGTGATTAACTTGGTTGTAACTGTACGCAGATAGGGTGGGACTATATGTGGGTCTCAGTTAGTATGTTGTTGGGATTGATTTATATTTTGTCCTGTTTGAGTAAAGCGCTCTCACTTCTCACCTCTCTCTCTTTCTCTCTCTCTTTTCCTGGTGTCATGTCTTACCTACTTTGCTCAGCACACTCCTTTGCCATGATGTTTTGCCTCATCTGGAGTCCTGAGGAATGTAATAAACTATTTGACTGACTACAGATTGAGACCACTGAAATCATGAGCCCCAAAATAAATATTTCCTCCTACAATTTTTTTTATCAGGCTTTTTGGTCACAACAATGAAAAAAAGCTAATACATCATCTTAGAAAATGTATACATAATTTTTTTACATGTCCTTCTAAAAACTTGAACAAGGCAGGGATACCCTCTTTCACCACTTCTATTCAACATTGTCCTTAAAACTCTAGCCAGATCAATTAGACAAACAAAAGAAATTAAAGGGATATGAATAGGAAAAGAAGAACTCAAACTATCCCTATTTGCTGATGACTTGATTATATATTTAGAGAAACTGGGAAATTCCACCAGAAAACTTTTAGAACTCATAAGTGAATTCAGTAAAGTAGCAGGTTACAAGATCAATGCTCATAAATCCAATGCATTTTTATACAAAAGTGATGAATCTTCAGAAAGAGAAATTAGGAAAACTACCCCATTCACAATAGCCTCGAAAAAAATAAAATACTTGGGAATCAGTCTCACAAAAGAGGTGAAAGACCTATACAATGAGAACTACAGGACACTAAAGAAAGAAATTAAAGAAAACCTTAGAAGATGGAAAGATCTCCCATGTTCTTGGATAGGCAGAATTAATATTGTCAAAATGGCCATACTACCAAAAGTGCTATACAGATTCAATGAAATTCCAATTAAAATCCCAATGATGTACCTTACAGAAATAGAGCAAGCAATTATGAAATTCATCTGGAAGAATAAGAAACCAGAATATCTAAAGCAATCCTCAGTAGAAAGAGCAAAGCAGGGGCTATAGCAATACCAGATCTTCAACTCTATTACAAAGCAATAGTAACAAAAATGGCATGGTATTGGTACCAAAATAGACAGGTAGATCAATGGTACAGAATAGAGGACATGGACACAAACCCAAATAAATACAATTTTCTCATACTAGACAAAGGTGCCAAAAATATGCAATGGAGAAAAGATAGCCTCTTCAACAAATGGTGCTGGGAAAACTGGAAATCCATATGCAACAGAATGAAATTAAACCCCTATTTCTCACCCTGCACAAAACTCAACTCAAAATGGATCAAGGACCTCAGAATCAGACCAGAGACCCTGCATCTTATAGAAGAAAATGTAGGTCCAAATCTTCAACTTGTTGGCTTAGGATCAGCCTTCCTTAACAGAACGCCCATAGCACAAGAAATAAAAGCAAGAATCAACAACTGGGATAGATTCAAACTAAATAACTTTCTCTCAGCAAAGGAAACTATCAGTAATGTGAAGAGAGAGCCTACAGAGTGGGAGAATATCTTTGCCACTCATACTTCAGATAGAGCACTAATCTCCATAATCTATAAAGAACTCAAAAAACTCTACACCAAGAATACAAATAATCCAATCAACAAATGGGCTAAGGAAATGAACAGACACTTCACAGATGATCTGTAAGCAATCAAGAGATATATGAAAAAATGTTCAACATCTCTAGTAATAAGAGAAATGCAAATCAAAACTACCCTAAGATTCCATCTCACCCCAATTAGAATGGCGATTATCAAGAACACAAAAAACAACAGGTGTTGGCGAGGATGTGGGGGAAAAGGTACACTCATACATTGCTGTTGGGGCTGCAAATTAGTGCAGCCACTCTGGAAAGCAGTGTGGAGATTCCTTAGAAAACTTGGAACAGAACCACCATTTGACCCAGCTATCCCACTCCTTAGCCTATACCCAAAGGACTTAAAATCAGCATACTACAGAGATACAGCCACATCAATGTTCATAGCTGCTCAATTCACAATAGCCAGATTGTGGAACCAGCCTAGATGTCCTTCAATTGATGAATGGATAAAGAAACTGTGGCATATATATACAATGGAATATTACTCAGCCATAAAGAATGATAAAATTATGGCATTTGCAGGCAAATTGGAGAATATCATGCTAAGTGAGATAAGCCAATCTCAAAAAACTAAAGGATGAATGATCTTGCTGATAAGCGGATGAGGACATATAATGGGGGGTGGGAGGGGTTAGCGTTAGGTTTAGGGTTAGGTTTAGGATAAGGGTTAAGGAGGGTGGTAAGAATGGAGGAAGGAAGGACTGTATAGAGGGAAAAGAGGGGTGGGAGAGGTGGGGGAAAGGGCAAAAAATAACAGAATGAATCAAACAACATTACCCTATGTAAATTTATGATTACACAAATGGTATGTCTTGACTCCATGTACAAATAGAGAAACAACATGTATCCCATTTGTTTACAATAAAAAAAAAATTTTTTTGCATGAAAATACTACAAAATTGCTTAATTTTCTTCCTCAAATCTAAGAATTATCTCCTAGTTTAATATTTTATAATTTTAAATTTTATGCTTTTATCTAATTACATATATTTGTGTCTACATATTTTATTATAATATTTACAAGTTTCAGCACCATAAAATTACACTCAATATAAATTACCATTAATGCATGAAAATAAACACATATACACACAACACACACACACACATACATATATAATTTGTAAAGCATTTTCTCTCTTTAGTATTCTGTTCATGTCTTAGAAATATTTTGATTTATGCAATGACTTCCTTAATTCAATTTTATACAAAATTAGTGACAGACCCAATATTTAATAATATAAAATATTTTATGTCACATAGCCTTACTTGCTCTTTGCAAATGCTTTGGAAAGTGAATTACATTACATGAATTTTTTTACATGATTTTACAAGTATTTTAATCAAGTATTTTTAAAATAAATAATATTTGACATCAGACTACTCTTAAGAATAGGGTTCCTATGTAACATAGAAAGTGCATATGCAATTTTACAAGAAAGTGTTTTAAAATTATTTAATATTAAAAGCCACATTAATAACCTAATTCTTTTAAAAAAAGCTCTAGTTTAATCTTTTACTATGTTCTGAATATGTCAAACCTTAATGCTGTTATGGTGATTTTTAATATGCTGCAATATCATCAGGAGATATAATAACTACTTCACTTTTATTATAATCATATTATATATTGAGAAAATAACTTCAGGTTAAAATTTAAATGACATAATTTTCATTTATATATAATATTTGGCATAATTGCCTAATTATAATCTATCAATGCTACAGTAAAGTGTAGATATTTCTTTTACTTCAATTAATTCATTTTAGCTGTCTCATTAAAATGCTGAATAATTCTAATAATGATCTTTTAATTAAAGGTTAAATTACATTCCCCTGGATATACTATAAGTCTAATGAGTTGCAAGTCAAACACATGTGCTTTGTCAAGAGAATAAAATGAACTTGTTATGAATTAAATCACTGTCTCTTTTATAAAAAGTATTCTGAGTTAAAACATTTACATTTTATTTTCTAGCAAATACATTTTAGTATTCAAGTATATCTATGTGTCTATATACCCATTATACACACACACACACAATTACTCCAAAAATATTTTCTTTTTAATTCAAAATTTATTTTTAAGAGATAGCCAGAATATTAGCAAACAGAAAAATATACACTGTAATGCTATTTAAATGGGGACATCTAATTGCCTAAAAGATGATGAATTCTCCAATGATTTTGATTTCTTCCAAAAAAATCAAAAATTATGGCATTTATCTGAAAACTAACATCAGCATTGAGAGTACATAGGCATCAAAAATTAACCTTCCCCTGGGCTTTATCACCCCAAATAAATAAATAAATAAGAAAGTCCAGTTTCTAGAACAACTCTCCCCACCTCTAAATTTGGATATTTGTAATTTCTTTAGAGTAACTTCACTGAAAAAAATCACAAAACCTAATCATGCACTAACAGATATTAATTTTATTTCTAATTATTTCTTTCTGATTTACCAACTAGGATACAATGATTTACTTTAACAATATCTCTTACATAGTAACGTAGATCTGTTGCTCCTATTTACCCAAGAATTTATCAAACAGCTTCTCATTCTTTATTTTTATCACTTTTTACCCTGTTGTTCAAATTTACTTCTTATTTTTCAGTATGAAAATATTCCAACACTGTCTTAATCTATCGATGACTTAAAATACTTAAAAGGTCCTATAAAATGCATAAGATCTTGATGAATAACACAATTCCAGATTTTGTTTTCCATCAGCAGCTGGACTCTCCTTGTTTTGATAGTCCACTAATTTTCCTTGTAAGTTTTTCTCTCTTACTTTTTCTAAGATTTTTTGCTGATCTGTTCAAATCCACTCATTCTTCCTATTCAATTTCAAAAAACTTATTTTTTTGTTTTGTTGGAGCAATAGAAGACAGTAGATGAAAAATACACTAATTTCTTATATCAAATCAGAAAAACATCATTATGCCGTATCATCTTATTCTTCAATCTTTCTATTATAATTGAATAAAAGCCCATTTTTTCCTGATATAATTGTGTTAAGTATGCGATTGATTTGGAAGAATAAAGATTTGAAGTAGTAATTAGTATTTAGTATTTTAGTCAGCATTGTTTGCTGCTGTGACTAAAAGATCTGACAAGAAAAAAAATTTGGAGAAGGAAATGTTTATTTGGGTTCACTCTTCCAGAGATTTAGTCCACAGAGAGCTCAGCTCCATTCTTCAGGGCTCAAGGTAAGGCAGAACAATACGGCAGAAGGGTGTGGTGAAGGGGATCAGCTCACATATGATCAGACAGCAGAGAGAGACTTTACTCACCAGATATTATATATATCACATATATCAAGTCACCAATGACCAATCTTCTCCAGTCACACCTTGTCTTCAGTTACCACTTAGTTATCTTTATCAGAGGATAAATTCACTGATGGGGTTAAGACTCTCATAACCCAATCATTTCACCTCCAAATGTCCTTGCATTTTCTCACACATGAGCTTTTGGGGGAGACTCCAACTATCTAAACCATAACAAGTATCAAGCCTTTGGTTATGAGCTGAAGAGATAATTAGAAAAAGTGTATGTGACCTCTGTCAGAGTGAAATTTGCAATCTAATATAGTGAAGAGAGTATTGAAAGAAGTCCAATATGGTTAGAGTTTAGAGTACATTTTATATTTATTCTTCATTGATCCAAGGATACCCTGATCACAAGGTTGAATTAATGAAGTCACATTTAGGGAAAAGTACACAGTATAAACAATATTTCTGTTGAGAATTCCAGCTGGAGGATCAATAGGGAGAGCAAAATATGCAGTCACTATTCACTCCAGCTTCCTTGTAGTGAGTACAAGTCACTGGTTAGGAAAAAAAAAAAATTGTGATATCAATCAGAAGAGCATGTCCTGGTGATATCACCAATATCACTAACATAGTGATGCTTCATCAACATTATAAACTTCTGGTCTTCTGACATCAGATTTTCATCAGTGATGACCATGACAAACTCTTTAATTTCTCTGCAGCTTTGTGATCAGCAGATCCTTTATCATCACAAATCTTCCAAAATTTAATGAAATGTCTTTTCTTAAATTTTTGCAACCAGGCTGTTAAATATTCAGTTTCTTTAATTTGCAGTTCACTATGATAGATATTTACTTGTTTTGTTAGGTATGGTGGTTCCTTCCCATAATCTTAGCAACTTCAGAGGCTAAGGAAGGAGGATCACAAGTTTGAGGCCAGCCTGGGCAAATTAGTAGGACCCTGTCTCAAGCTAAAAAATAAAACAAAAAAATGTGGGGGTGTAGCTCAGTGTTAGAGTGCCCCTGAATTCAATCCCTAGTACCAAAAAAACAAAAGATATTTTCTTGCTTCATGATCACCATATAAGTGGCATGTTTCTTGTGATACTAATGCATCATTTGTTGTGTCACTATTATTTGAGTTCCTTATACATATTGTACATTAATCCCTTATAAGTGAACTAAGATAATTAGTGTAGCATATACTTGGTATTTTGTTTCATACATTGACTTAAATAAATTATTGAGAATTGTATTTGGCACGTATGTAATTTATTTGTCATGATTTTAAAGTTATCATTGCTTCATCTTGAGATCCTGAGAGCCTTCGAAAGAAAACATCACTGCAAATATTTTAACAGCATATTTGTAGTTTTTAATTGTTGCACAATAGAAAGAAATGATGTTAATGGCTGTAATTTTCATGAGAGAAAGAGGTTAGAGAAGTAAAGACAGAATTTCTATTGATTTATATTTATTATTCTAATCTGATGACAACATTGGCTCTTATATTTGGACATATATGTCTAGTCATTGAGATGAAAAAAGAATCTTCCCTTTTGCCCTCTCATATTCCCCAATAACTCTAGAAGAAATCGATTACTTCCGGAAATTATATAGGACAAAAATTCATGATCATATCAATAGATGCAGAAAAAGCATTTGACAAAATCTGGCACCATTCATATTAAAAAGGCTGGAGAAACTAAGTATAAAAGGAGCATATCTCCACATTGTAAAGAGTAATATAACAAACCCCATGTCAACATCATACTGAATGGAGAAATACTGGAAGCATTTCCTCTAAACCCAGGAACAAGATGTAGATATACACACTCACCATTCCTATTCAGCATAGCTCTTAAAACTTTAGCTAGAGCAATCAATCAAAAAAAAAAAAAAAATTGAAGGGATACAAATAGGAAGAAAATATTCCCGTTTACTGATGACATGGTCCTATATTTAGACGACCCAGAAAACTTTGCCAGAAGACTTCTAGAGCTGATAAATAAATTCAGTAAAGAAGGAGGAGACCAGATCAACATATATAAATCACTTGCCTATACTCCAATAATGAATCTGATGAGAATGAAATAAGTAAAACTATCTCATTTGCAGTATCCCCAGTTCTTTTTGTATTTTTTTAAAATTTTTACACATGGTTTTGTTAAGTTGATGAGGGTGTTTCTAAAGTTCTGAGTTTGACCTTGAACTCACCATCCTTCTTCCTCAATCTCCAAAGTCACTGAAATAGGCATGTGCAATCAAGCCCAGCTATTAGTAAAAAATTTTAAGTTAAAAAAAATTAAAACTGCAAAAGCTGTTAACATTTAATTTAACTTATATCTGTTCTAATTGAACAATTTAAATATACTTGGAAACAAATTATATGTCCTCATGAAAATAAGAGTAAATTGGGAACAATTAGACACAAATATTTTGTTAATTTTCTTGAATTAATTTATAATAAAGTACACCTCCTGGTTCTTTCTTTCCTCAACAGACCTCTTCTTCATTATTCAGTTTATTTTATTATGGTAATTTTCATGAAAATTAAAGCAATTTCAAGTGGAAAAATATTGAACTATCCATATGTAAGCAAAGTTTTCAAACTTAGAGAAACATTAACTTTGTTTCCTTAAACAATTCATAACAATTATGCATAGTTTAAAGGTCAAAATTTATTGTTCATTTTAAGACATATTTAATAGTAAAGAGTTGTTAAACCCACACATGTAATTAACACATTTTAAATTAAGGTAAATGTTCTTAAAGTAATCCTAGATTGATTTGAGTCTTCCATGTATATTTGAATAAAAGTAATGATGGTTGTTTAAGAGGAAAATTAAAAGCAAAATATTTTTTCTTTCTAAAAATTTGATATAAATTTATCATTAAAATGATTATAAAAAATGAAAACCAGTAACAGAATTAATGCTCTTTTCCATGTACCAACTGTAAGATGGCTATGATTCTTACATTATTGAGTAATAAATGTTCTAAAAATTAGTACATATGAGAGGGAAACAAAGTGTTACTGTTTTCAAAATGGTCAATAATGCATTAGCATTCATCAATTTTTAAATGATATAATCCAACACATGTTCAGGTATTAAAGAATCCTAAACAAAGATTTAGTCTTTTTACCTCAGGTGTCAGCAAACTTGTTTAAGTGACCAAACATCAAATAGTTTAGGCTTATAGGTCATATGGTCTCAGTTCAGTCATCATAATGAGAAAGAGGCTATAAACAATATGGAAATGAAAATGGAGGCCATAGACAATATAAACAATGTGGAAATGAGTGAATGTGCTTTGTTCCAACAAATTAGCAAACACATATGGAGAGTGGGATTTAGGCCAAAGACTGATGTTTTTTGACACTACCCAAATCAATTGTTCAGAAATAACAAAGTAGTACTAAACTTTTTTCTAGCTCAATGATACTACTCTGAATGAAGAAAATATCACTTTCAATTTAATTGTGTCATGTCACATCTCTTCATTTATTCATTCTATGAAGATTCATCAAATGCTTAGAAGGCCTCACATATCTTAATAGATTATTTGTATAAAAGATGTGTATCCAGATATTGTACTACTATTAGTTTTTGTCACTTTCAAAATTGTCTTGAAAATTAATTGTTGCAAGGAATTTTCTTTAATAAAATTAATTGAAACAGTTTGCAATTTTTTTTCACCTTACAAAGTACCTATTGAAGTGCTGACTTCAGTAAGAGAATGTCAACATTAACACTCAAATCTTTCTTGTTGAAAATTTATGGTAGTGCCCTACTTACTGGTGATGTGTTCATATCATTTAAATTTATTATTTAAATATTCTCTGACAAATTATTTCTGAGTTTTTTCAAGAATGACTAAAGGGAATCAGTGCTGAAAAGGAAAATCAGTGCTGGAAAAAAATCAAACCAACAGCACCAAAACAAACAAAAAAATCACAACTACCAACCAAACAAACTGATTGAAGCTGTGGTTTTAACTATAATATAAAGCTCTTTACACTGCAGTCATTTCCCTGCCTCCCAAATTACAACCTAGCTTGTCAATTTGTGAACATCCTAGCTAGCCATTGGTTCATCATCAGCTTGCAAGTATGCTTCTCCGATACTGCTTCCTACCAGCCCAAGAGATTCCAATATCTGGGAGAAGCTCCCAGCCATTGCTCTTCTTTTCTTTCCTTCCAGCCCCTATCAGACCCTCTAGTCGTCCACCTAATAAAATCTCTGGTGTGAGGTCCCGAGTCCGAAGTGGCTTTCTGGGTGCTGTCACTGGACAGCGATTCAGACTGGGCACCCAGAGTGCCTGCTCCCCTGGATTTAAGGGTCTGAGCTGCCTTGGGACCCGAGCTGAGCCCATTTTTCTTACATTAACAACCATGTTTATCATTAGATATGTTTATCATTAGATTGACTTCCACATAATTACTGTTATCAAGAAATAAAAAATAAAAATCAAAATATTAAACAAATGTGAATAAAAATGTGTTATCAAAGTCTTCTAGTATAACTTATTTTGATCATTAGAAAGTGTTATTGAAATATTAGTATCAGATATGCTACAATGGATGTCTCAGTTAAGTCTCACTAACTCACTGAGAAAATGCTATTTTTCACTTCTTTGAAGGAAAAATTTAATTTTTTTTTTTCGTGTGTGTGGTACTAGAGTTTGAATCCAGGACATTCTACCATTAAACTATACCCTCGATCCTTTTTATATCTTATTGTGATAGTGCATTTTACTAAGTGGCCCAGGTTGGCCTTGATCTTGCAATTTTTTGGCATCAGCCTTCTGGAAAACTTTGATTTTTGTTAACATTGAATGAACAAATTTTTCCAAGACTTATAAGTCTAAAAATATTTATATTTATGGGACTCATATTTTTTAAAGTTGACTTCTGATTTTTTTCAAGAGAGTCTTATAATTTGACAAGTATGTTTGTATATACAGGTTTTTTCAGTCTTGGAATGACTCATTGTTTTGCAAAATTCCCCTGCATTTCTTAATTCAGATTCTTAAATGACAAATATCCAGTTTAAATAGTTGGAAGATTAAATGAATGAAATAATATACTCTTAATAATAGCATGTACTCAATTCTTTAGAGTGTATTTTTGTCCCATTTTTGGAGCCCTAAAATGAGGGATTTATTCAGAGAACTTAGGGAAGGAATTTAAATATGACATACCTTTGATTTTATTCTTCTTGCAACTAGTAGTTCAAACAAAAACATTTTGTTTTCCAGGAAGACTTAGAGGAAATCTCTTAGCTACCAGGTTCCTAAATTATCATAATTTTATTTTTTAATTTTTTTTTAGTGGGGGTTTAAAGAAAAATCAAAACCAAAACAAAACAAAAAAACAAGTGATCAGTGAAACTTTGGCCCAGATTTGGGAAAATCAGTGTTTATTTCCTTGTTCCTGATTCCTGACTGAATAATTGAAGTACTGTTAATAGCTGTCAAAACCATTACATTCTAACCTATAGATAAATATGATCATGGTTAATAAATAAATGACCAAGTGAAAGTCCCTTAAAATTGTCCCATGCCATGATTGTAAAACAAATGCATTACAATTTTTCAGGAGAAATGCAGAAACTAGTAGCACTCTAAAGGAAGTATGAGTGGTGAACACTACATATCATCCTTCAATTCATTCATTTGGCCTCAGGGAAATGAGATGCATTATGATTCATAACAGTGAATCAATGTGAACTTAGCCAAAGGTATCCCCAATTGCCTCTGTTGTACTGAATATAGTATGTTATTTAGGTAGATCACCTTGATATTGCAGAAAAGATAAAATCCTCAATATTTTGGTAAAATGTTTATAGTTCTTTAAAATGTACAGATATACAACATAAGTGATATTTTTCTTTAGCCTGAGGCTTTAGTATTTTATAATGGATTCCTTTCATATGTTTGCTAAAAAAGCTAAGTTCAGAAATAAACTTTATATTATAAAGAATTTTTACTTCCTTAGGCATTGTATTGATGTGGAGGTGTTTAAATTAGAATTTTCACTTTGAAATCAGTTGAGAATATGTGTTTTTTTTCTAAAAAAATCCAATGTCTACACAACTCTCAAAATTCTGAATAGTTTTAGGTGTATGTATTATACTTGTATGTGTGAGGTCTTTATTATCAAACTTTTCCTCCACATTTGTGCCTTTCTTTAAGCTAAGACATCTATCTAATAGAATATTTCTCACTGATGATTATCTTTTTACATCTATACATTTTATAATCATTTTAATTAGCATCTATACATTTTATAGTCATTTCAATTAGCATCTATCTAGTGAAAGTCCCAATTTTAAAGACAGCTGCATAGAATGTATTAATATATTAAATATTCTATATTAAAATACACTCAAAATTAGTTCATACAAATTTGTATTTATGTTTATGTATGGCAAAAAATTATGATTTTTTTTCTGTTTCAATGCAGCATTTTAAAAATAAGAATTGCTAACTTGTGTACATGTGTGTCTTCATTTTTATCAATAAATATGCCAGGAATTTATATCAAAACATAAAGAATGAATATAGTAAAATTGTTCATGCAAATATTAGTAAAGCTGTAATTACAATATGTCTTAAATCTCAATTAGAATATTTTAGTTCTTATCACCTTAAAACTCAATTAGAATGTTAGTTAATATCTGACAATATTAGAGCAGAAAGTAATCAATAAAAGTTTTAATTTTAAAATGAAATTGTCAAATACATCTTATATCAGATTCCAGAAGTTCTTCCAGATATTTTTAACAATTTACAGATCAGATCTGTATATGTTATAAAACAAATAATACTAAGCATTAGTGTAATGAAAGAAGCAATTTATTGAACAATATCCTGATGAATATTGTCAACACATATTTCAAAGGTTTATTATTTTATACCCAAGACATAACGCTATATGATTTATTTGTAATTCTAATGGGCACAATAATACAATTTTTTCTAAATAAGATACTTGATGCATGAGGAAGAAACTCTTTTAGGAAGCTCATATGAAGTATCTGAAACTTTAAAATTATGTTACAGTTATGGAGGAATATATAAGAATAATCAACTAAAATGTTTCAAAAGGATTCGACTGGGATATGGAAATTGTTTTAGAAACTTTGCAGGGTAATTACTACAAATGGAAAGGCTTAAACAACATTCTTGTGTTATCTCACAATTTCTGTACGTTGGTATTAGAAGTACATTTAGCTCGGTTTTCTGTTCCAATTTTCCAAGTGCAGTAATAAAGGTATAAGCTGGGCTGCAATACGAAGCTCAGAATTTGCTTGCTTATTCAAGTTGCTGGAAGAATATACATTCCTATGGTTGTAGAACTGAGAATCTCATTTTTTGCTACTGTCAATAAGGGGTTGTTCAACAATGGGTACTTGAAGAGGGATGGGCAGTTTTCAAGGGCCCCTTTATGACTGTGCCTTCTGGCATGTACATCTTTATGCAATTATCACCTATAGATATGTCTGAGATCAATCTAGTGACTTGCTTCTGTTAAAAAAGTACCAAAAATGACCCTATGCCATTTCCATGATTAGCAAAAGCAGGGCAGAAAGGCGGCTTTTTTTTCTTTCTTTTCTTTTTTTTTTTTTTTTTTTAAATAATCATTCTCCTTTGCTAGAACTCTGATAAAGCAAGTTGCCACATTGACAGTTGAACTTTAAAACACTTGGAGGGAGGTTGCTAGGTAAATATTCTTCAGAAGAAAATATGGATCATACCAGGATTTTTGAATCATAGATTCTGTAAGATAACATTTTTTTTTGTTTTATGGTACTGATGATGAATCCAAGGGCACTGTTAACACTGAGTTACATTCCCCCAGCTATTTTTTTTTTTTTTTTTTTAAATTTTGAGACAGGGTCTCACTAAGTTGCCCAGACTAGCTTCAAACTTGCAATCCCCTGCCTCAGCCTCCCAAGTTGCTAGGATTATAGTCATGTCCCACTGTTTCCCACTGTTTTAATCCAAATTTGGGGGCAATTTATTAAGTTGTATTAGATAACTAATACTAGCAGCAATAACACATTAATTCAAGAGGTAACTATTATATTAGTTTTAATAATTTCTTAGTGCTCAGTAATATAATCCTGGCATATTTTATATTTGATTTATCATTATCAACTATACGTAAATAGAAAAAAAATATATTCAATAACAGATTCTTTTCTATAAGTTTGAATCTGTGCTATATTTGTTGAATTTTTGAAAATTTTAAGGATAAACGGGTATTTTAAGAAAACCATGAATTATGGAATACACTACATATTTTTCTCATTGAGATGTAAGAATTAACTGCATCATAACCACTAAGGTCTGGGTAATGGAATGAGACTGAAATTCAGTACTAATACCCTGTAGTATAACATAATTTCTGAAAGTAGAACTCAGAAGTCTATTTTATACCTTAGTCCAAACCAAATCAGTGTGTACAATCACAAAAACCAAGACCTATTCTATTCTATTCTATTCTGTTCCTATTTTAACAATCATGTGGCAAAGAAAAAAACCAGTTCATCCCTCAGGCAGGGGCAGGCCCTGTCTACAGCCAGCTTCAAGGAGCAGGACCGCCCAGTGAGAGGATTTCCATGCAGAACCAGCCCCCAGCCCTGGACCCAGTAGCGGGCTAGGGGCAGCTTTCCTCCAAAGCACTGCATTATCAAGTTCCTCCAAGACTTCAGGCTACTGAAGGCTGGGAGGTGATATACTGGTAATCTACAGGGACACTATAAGCCAAAGAGGAAATCTGCAATATCTCAGAGTCCCACTGATATCTGAACAATATGAGAAAACAAGGGAAGAAAGTGTCCCAAACAATCATAGATACTATATAAATAAAACCCAATGACAGCACAGCAGAAGAAATGTCAGAAAGGGAGTTCAGAATGTACACAATTAAAACAATCAGGGAAGCAAACAAGGAGATGAAAGAGCAAATGCAGGCATTGAAGGACGAGATGAAAGAGCAAATGCAGGCATTAAATTATCGCACCAATCAACGGTTAAAAGAGCAAATACAGGAAGCAAAAGATCATTTCTATAAAGAGTGAGAGATACTGAAAAAAAAACCAAAAAAACAGAAATCCTTGAAATGAAGAAAACAATAAACCAAGTTAAAAACTCCATAGAAAGCATAACCAATAGGTAGAACACCTGGAAGACAGAACCTCAGACATTGAGAACAAAATATTTAATCATGAAAACAAAGTTGACCAAACAGAGAAGATGGTAAGAAATCATGAACAGAATCTACAAGAATTATGGGATATCATGAAAAGGCCAAATTTAAGAATTATTGGAATTGAGGAAGGCTTAGAGAAACAAACCAAAGGAATGAACAAGCTATTCAATGAAATAAAATCAGAAAATTTTCCAAATCTGAAGAATGAAATGGAAAACCAAGTACAAGAGGCTTATAGGACTCCAGATATACAAAACTACAAGAGACCCACATCAAGGCACATTATGCAAATACCTAACATACAAAATAAATCAAAATTCTAAAGGCTGCAAGAGAAAAGAATCAAATTACATTCAGGGGGAAACCAATAAGAATATCAGCAGATTTTTCAATCCAGACCCTAAAAGCTAGAAGGACCTGGAACAACATTTACCAGCCTTAAAAGAAACAGATGCCAACCAAGAATCTTATACCCAGCAAAACTTACTTTCAGATTTGACGACAAAATAAAATCCTTCCATGATAAACAAAAGCTAAAGGAATTTACAAAAAGAAAGCCAGCATTACAGAACATTCTCAGCAAAATATTCCATGAGAAAGAGATGAAAAACAACCATGCAAATCAGCAACGGGAGGAACTAGCCTAAAGGAATAGCAAAATAAAGGAGAAACCAAATCATGTCAAAAAACAAAAATGAGTCAAATGACTGGGAATACAAATCATATCACAATAATAACCTCGAATGTTAATGGCCTGAACTCATCAATCAAAGACATAGACTGGCAGATTGGATTAAAAAGAAAAATCCAACAATATGCTGCCTGCAAGAGACTCATCTCATAGAAAGAGATACCCACAGACTAAAGGTGAAAGGATGGGAAAAAAACATACCATGCACACAGACACAGCAAAAAAGCTGGAGTTTCCATCCTCATTTTAGATAATGTGGACTTCAAGCCAAAACTAGTCAGAAGCGATAAAGAAGGTCATTACATACTGCTTAAGGGAAGCATAAATCAGCAAGACATAACAATCATAAATATCTATGCCCGAACAGTGGCTCATCCATGTATGTCAAACAAATCCTTCTCAAATTCCAGAAATCAAATAGACCACAACATGATAATACTAGGTGATTTTAACACACCTCTCTCACCACTGGATAGATCTTCCAAACAAAAATTGAATAAAGAAACCATAGATCTCAATAACAATCAACAATTTAGACTTAACCAACTTATATAGAATATACCATCCAACAAAGAACGAATACACTTTATTCTCAGCAGAATATGGATCTTTTTCTAAAATAGACCATATTTTATGCCACAAAGCTACTGTTAGCAAATACAAGAAGATAGAGATACTACCTTGTATTCTATCAGATCGTAATGGATTGAAATTAGAAATAAATGATAGAATAAAAAACAGAAACTTCTCCAATACCTGAAGATTAAATAATACACTATTATATGATGAATGGATAACAGAAGACATCAGGAGGGAAATAAAAAAAATTCTTAGAAGTAAACGAGAACAAAGACACATCATATCAAAATCTGTGGGACACTGTGAAAGCAGTACTTAGAGGAAGATTTATTTCATGGGGTGCATTCAACAAAAGAAGTAAAAATCAACAAATAAACGACTTAACACTATAGCTCAAAGCCCTAGAAAAAGCAGAGCAGACCAACACCAAAAGTTGAAGACAGGAAATAGTTAAAATCAGAAACGAAATTGAAACAAAAGAAACAATCGGGAAAATTAACAAAATAAATAGTTGGTTCTTTGAAAAAAACAAAATTGATAAACCCTTAGCCACACCAACAAAGAGAAAGAGAGAGAAAAATCAAATTACTAAAATTCAGAATGAACAAGGAAATATCACAACAGACAAAAGTGAAATACAAAACATAATTAGAAGATATTTTGAAAATCTATACTCCAACCAAACAGAAAACCTCGAAGACATCAACAAGTTTCTAGAGACATATGAATTACCTAAATTGAAAGAGGAGGACATACAATTTATTTAAATAAATCAATTTCAAGCAATGAAATAGATGAGGTCATCAAAAGCCTACCAACAAAGAAAAGTCTGGGACCAGATGGGTTCTCAGCTGAGTTCTACAAAACCTTTAAAGAAGAGATCATTCCAATACTCCTCAAAGTAGTCCATAAAATAGAAGAGGAGGGAACCCTCCCAAACTCATTCTATGAAGCCAATATCACACTGATACCTAAACCAGACAGAGACACATCGAGGAAAGAAAATTTCAGACCACAGTCCTTAATGAACATCAACGCAAAAATTCTCAACAAAATTTTAGCAAATCACATACAAAAATATATTAAAAAGATAGTGCACCATGATCAAGTGGGTTTTATCCCAGGGATGCAAGGTTGGTTCAACATCCGAAAATCAATAAATGTCATTCACCATATCAACAGACTTAAAGTTAAGAATCACATGATTATTTCGATAGATGCAGAAAAAACATTCGATAAAATACAGCACCCCTTCATGCTCAAAACACTAGAAAAAATAGGGATAGTGGGAACATTCCTTAACATTGTTAAGGCCATCTACGCTAAGCCCATGGCCAATATCATTCTAAATGATTAAAAACTGAAAGCATTCCCCCTAAAAACTGGAACAAGGCAGGGATGCCCTCTTTCATCACTTCAACATCGTTCTTGAAACTCTAGCCAGAGAAATTAGACAAACCAAAGAAATTAAAGGGATACAAATAGGAAAAGAAGAACTCATATTATCCCTGTTGGCTGATGACGTGATTATATATTTAGAGGAACTGGGAAATTCCACCAGAAAACTTTTAGAACTCATAAGTGAATTCAGTAAAGTAGCAGGTTACAAGATCAATGCTCATAAATCCAATGCATTTGTATACAGAAGTGATGAATCTTCAGAAAGAGAAGTTAGGAAAACTACCCCATTCACAATAGCCTCGAAAAAAATTAAATACTTGGGGAAGCAATCTCACAAAAGAGGTGAATGACCTCTACAATGAGAACTACAGAACACTAAAGAAAGAAATTTAAGAAAACCTTAGAAGATGGAAAGATCTCCCATGTTCTTGAGTAGGTAGAATTAATATTGTCAAAATGGCCATACTACCCAAAGTGCTATACAGATTCAATGCAATTCCAATTAAAATCCCAATGACGTACCTTACAGTAATACAGCAGGCAATTATGAAATTCATCTGGAAGAATAAGAAACCCAGAATATTAATGCAATCCTTAGCAGAAAGAGCAAAGCAGGGGGTATCGCAATACCAGATCTTCAACTCTACTACAAAGCAATAGTAACAAAAATGTCATGGTATTGGTACCAAAATAGACAGGTAGATCAATGGTACAGAATAGAGGACACAGACACAAACCCAAATACAATTTTCTCATATTAGACAAAGGGGCCAAAAATATGCAATGGAGAAAAGATAGCCTCTTCAACAAATGGTGCTGGGAAAACTGGAAATTCATATGCAACAGAATGAAATTAAGCCCCTATTTCTCACCCTGTACGAAACTCAACTCAAAATGGATCAAGGACCTCAGAATCAGACCAGAGACCCTGTATCTTATAGAAGAAAATGTAGGTCCAAATCTTCAACTTGTTGGCTTAGGAGCAGACTTCCTTTACAGGACTCCCATAGCACAAGAAATAAAAGAAAGAATCAACAACTGGGATAGATTCAAACTAAAAAGCTTTCTCTCAGCAAAGGAAACTATCAGTAATGTGAAGAGAGAGCCTACAGAGTGGGAGAATATCTTTGCCGCTCATACATCAGATAGAGCGCTAAATTCCAGAATCTATAAAGAACTCAAAAAACTCTACACCAAGAATACAAATAATCCAATCAACAAATGGGCTAAGGAAATGAACAGACACTTCACAGATGATCTATAAGCAATCAAGAGATATATGAAAAAATGTTCAACATCTCTAGTAATAAGAGAAATGGAAATCAAAACTACCCTAAGATTCCATCTCACCCCAATTAGCATGGTGATTATCAAGAAGACAAAAAACAACAGGTGTTGGCGAGGATGTGGGGAGAGAGGTACACTCATACATTGCTGTTGGGGTTGCAAATTAGTGCAGCCACTCTGAAAAACAGTATGGAGATTCCTCAGAAAGCTTGGAATGGAACCACCATTTGACCCAGCTATCTCACTCCTTGGCCTATACCCAAAGGATTTAAAATCAGCATACTACAGAGATAAAGCCACATCAATGTTCATTGCTGCTCAATTCACAATAGCTAGACTTTGGAACGAACCTAGATGTCCTTCAGTTGATGAATGGATAAAGAAACTGGCATATATGTACAATGGAATATTACTCAGCCATAAAGAATGATAAACTTATGACATTTGCAGGCAAATGGATGAAATTGGAGAAAATCATGTTAAGTGAGATAAGCCAATCTCAAAAAACCAAAGGACGAATTATCTGTGATAAGCGGATGATGATACATAATGGGGGTGTGTAAGGGGTTAGTGTTAGGGTTATCGTTAGGTTGAGGGTGAGGGTTAGAGAGGGTGGCAAGAATGGAGGAAGGAAGGACTGTATAGAGGGAAAAGAGGGGTGAGAGGGGTGTGGAGAAGGGATAAAATAACAATGAAACAAACTAGATTACCCTATGTAAATTTATGATTACACAAATGGTATGACTTACTCCATGTACAAACAAAGAAACAACATGTATCCCATTTGTTTATAATAAAAAGAAAGAAAGAAAGAAAGAAAAAAACAGTTCAGAAAACAAGCTGACATTTTTGAATGTTTGTATTCCAAATTAGTGTGAAAGAATGGACATTTTTTTAAGCTGTCTGTTTTATCTCAACTCCCTAAGGTCTCCCTCCCAGTGACGGGAACAAAGCCCTTAAAGCTCTTCCAGGAATCAGCCCCAAACAGGGAGTAAAAGGGTAAATTGAGCCAGATAGCCAGATAGTGCTCAAACAGTAGGATTACCAGAAACTATTGATCAGAATCTACGCCCTGTTGTAAAACATTGTGAAACATGTTGTATGTTATCAGCAAACCCAGACCCCCTTTGAAATTTCCCGGCAGCTTTGTTCCCCTTTTCCCTTTCATGTGCGACCCCTCCCGATGTGTGGTCTCTGCCTTTATAAACCTACAAGATTTTCTGCTAGGGACTCGACTCCTGGAGTTGGGTCCCAGCGCGCTGGAATAAACACCTCTTGCGGTTTGCATCAAGTGACGCCTCCTGCGGTTGATTGGGGTTGCCGTCGATCCATGGGACAGAGTTGGGGTTTCCTTTTTGGGGGCCTTACAAGTGTAAATAAGAAAAGGGGGATTTTCCTAAAAATAGAATTCAATATCATTGCTTACTGTTCTTTATTCTTGTAACAGTGGTTTGGTAATTTAAATCAAGACTGATTTTATTTGTCTTATTCAAGGGAAAATGGAATAAAATAAATTTTTTTCAAGATTCTCAGAGAGGAAAATATATGTGATATCATATTCTATAACATTAGAAGATAAAGGGAAAAGATTCATGATGACTTTCCACATTGAAACAAGAAACACACGTTACAGTGTCATACACCTATCTTTAAATTTTTAAATGTATTGCTTCTATTCTGTTTTTCTAACATATGTCTTTTTGCAACAGTGTTCCACTTGCCCTTCTTCATATAGCTCTGAGGCTTATTTTTAAAAGGGACAAGGTTTCCTTTTTCTCTTGTCCCTCTCCCCCTCCCTAACCTGGTGTCACCAGCAGTTGAAGTATGAAACATGAGAGTTAGTTTCTCAATACTAGTTTATTCACTGCAGACAATCACACACTTTACTTGATCTAACTCTAGTCTTAGCCTAACTCCAGTCTAACACCAGCTACCCAGTGCTCACCGAATGACAGGTCTTAAGGCCAGCTTCACTGGGAGTCATTTTAACGCAGAGGGCGGGTGGAGGATTCACCACAGGGGGGAAGTAGAGGCTGGCTCCAGTCTTCTCCAGCATCTCACCTGGTCCTTGGTCTTTGCCTCAGCTCCGCCAGGGTCTCAGCTCTCTGGTGTCCTCAGCTCTGTGATGTTCCATCTGGTCCTTGTCTCAGCTCTCCACCGTCCCATTGAAGCCAGAATTGGGGACAGGTAGTTAGTGTAGAAATAGGAGATCGGGTCAAATTGAGAAAATGGAGACCATGAAAGCCATTTGCCTCTGGAAGTTGGAGACTGCCCCTGGGAGAATGGAATGTCAAGGATCTCCAGAGCCCATTGATGACCAAATTTACCTGCCTTTATCAAGGACTACAGGCAGGGAGCTGCTAATTAATGCCCCCTTGCCTGACTGAGTCACTTTGGCCCTACCCCTGCCCATTTGCTTCTCACTTTTTGCATCTCACCTGCAAAACCAGGCCTAGTAACATAGGCAAGGAAGGAGAGATAAGCGGGGAAAGAACTGGAGAACAAAAGAGACCTTAACCTATAAAAGATGTAAGGCGTGCTCACTTCTTGGGACTTTAGAATATCAGCCATGGCCGGCTTCTCCCTCCCGGGAGAAGTCTGTATTATTACCTTTAAATAAAACCTGCTTACTATGCTTGCCTTGGTGTGCTTCTCTTATGTTATACTTCAACACCTGAGGAAGCAGAACTCACCACTGGTAAACAGCGATATCACCATCTCCTGCTCTCTGGCTGGTCTTCTTATAATTCTTGTGTCTGCCTGGCTTGATAAGGTGGGTGGCACTGGGGGTGTTGGGTGTGGTTGTTCTAAACTGTCTCTAATTAGTTACACCTTTTTGGGGGGTTCTCATTGGTTATACCTTTTCTTAGGGATACATAATTGGGTTTTGCATGGTCACACGTAGGACTGCATTATTCATATAATATTCCATATAATAGGGCTGGGGATATAGCTCATTGGTAGAGTGCTTGCTTCACATGTACAAGGCCCTGGGTCCATCCCCAGCAGAGAAATAAAATTTAAAAAATTCCATATAATAAAGTAAAGTATAGCAAAGCAAAGTAAAGTAAAGCAAGGTATGTTACTCATGACACCTGGGGCAGGGAACAAAATTACCCTGAGCTATCTGTGCTCTACAGGAAGGAGATGCCTGCTGAGGATCTGGGAGATGACTATCTCCCAAATTAACAAGTGAATGTTAAAATCACCCTGTTCCTCCTGATGGGCAGAATTACAGCCTCTGGGACAGGAGTCCCCTGTGTTTCTCCTTTGCTAGCAAAGCAATAAAACTTCTTTTTCCTTTTTCTCATTATTGTCCTCATTATTGAATTGGTATCAGGGGCAAGAACCAAGCTTTCACCAACGTTTTGAAAACATGATGTTCTTTTGTGGCACGTACAAGTTTGCTTCATTAATTTTAACTGTTAAATGTATTTAAAGATGTGAATATAACTTATTTAAGAAATACCTTTATTATTTTTAGTTTGGTTTTTGCTTTTGTAACACTATGATGGACATTTATCATGATACTTTATACTTGTTTAAGCAAACTGATGGATACATCACAAAACCCTTGTTGAATTGTCAGCATGAGACTCCTCTATTTACACCAGGTTTCTTTTTCTTTCTTTCTTCCTTTTTAAATTTTATTTTACTTTATTTTTTATTGGCAATTGAATCCAAGGATGCTTAACACTAAGCCACATCCCCGGACCTTTTTTTAAAATTTTTATTTTATTTAAACCATGTTTCTGAAGTTAATGGTTTTGCACCTATAGAAAAACTACCGCATCTAAGTCTAGAGCAAGAAATCATAACATACATATTGATCGACTTGCTAATTTTGTAACAAATTTATTTTATTATTTCATACCCCATTTCCCCTGTTTGTAAAGAGAGTCTAATGTTAATACCACTTCACAGAGTTGGTTATCAACAGTAAGTAAGAAAATTAAAGCACTTAGAATATATCTGGGCACCTGGAAACCCAATAATTTTTGCTAATTGCTATTCTTGATACCATTGCTTTTATTGAAATTGTTATTCTGCCTGTGTTCTCTTTTTGTCTTTTAAGGTGCTGCAGACACCTTGAAAGCAGGGTCTAAATTTCTTGGTCTTCAAAGCATAAAGAATCTCAGCATTTTACCTGGACTGCATGCCATTTGATAAGTGTTCCTTTAATTCTTTGTCAAGAGTCATTCCTCAACTTTGACCAGTTTCATTATACATCTGCTATGACGAGAGGTTTAGATTGATTGCTAGGAACTCTACCTGATCAGCATTGAGTCCTGAGTCAAAGAATTTCTAGAAGATGGAGAGAAATACAGCGAACATTTCTGAAAATCCCCAGATATTCCACTCTCCACAAGGAACCACTTAAAAACCTTCAAATGTGTCTTTCAACATTTACTTACTAAGTCTATATAGCAGGTATATTCTGTTCAATCTTTATCTCCTTTAATTTTTCAATTGGAGGCATTATTCAGTGATTTCCAGCTATGTCAAAATGGTAATCAATCTATTTTACATCCCTTGCTCCAATTCAATTATTCTTGTGTTAAAGCCTCCAAATAAAAGTAGATCATAATTTCACATTTAGATTTTATGACTGTATATATTGTTTACAAGTACCATACAATATTATGATTATTTTTCTTCTAGTTGTACAAATTGATGTCTGTCCTCAATTTTAAAAATAAATGCATGCTTGTTTACATATTGTTTACATATTTACATATTGTCATTATGTAGTATTTAATTTTCCTTGTATAGATGTATTCTTCAACATTTTTCAATTGCTATAAACTCTTCTCAATTATAGACAAATACATAAATTAATAATTCTAATTATGTCTTCTTGGAGACATTGTTCAAGGATCTTTCTGCTCTTTTATCTTAACCTTTGCTCACTAGACCTGCTGCTCATTTGTTATTTAGACATTCATTTTGTCTTCCCTTTACCTTTGTCCTGTATTCAATTATTCATTTACTAGACCTCATATCTCATCTTTAATTTTGTCACTTTATTTTCTTATTGCAGTAGACCCATTCTGTTTACAAGCTTCCTGTGGGAAAAAAAAAGCACAGGAGGTATATCTTACAAAACCTTGAATAATGTAATGTTATTTTTCTGGTTGGAAGTAGTCTTCCTCAGAAATATTAAATATACTTCTTACAGTTTCTTTCCTAATTTGCTCTTGCAAAGGTTTATGTCATAAATCACAATGTGACTACAGTGTGACATGTGACTATATTGTTTCTTTTGAGTCTTATATATATATTTTTTTCTCTCACTGCAAGCTTTAAATTCCATCTCTATACTTGGGGTTTATAAATTTTCTGATATATATAGTAGGTGTTGCTTATTTTCATAATAGACATATAGTAGGTATTCTCAAAATAGTTAGCTTAGAATGTCAGTTCTAATGGGTTTAAACTTGATCTGTTAGTACATTTCTTTGCTCTACCTTTTATTCTCCTTTTCTCAAACCCTTAGTTATTAAATGAATGTTTTCTGTACTTCTTTCTACTAATTATTCTGTAACTGTATTTCCCCCTGAAAAAATTTTCCAGATATTTAGAACATCTTTATTTTTATTTTTTCTGATAGGGACTTATACATTTAATGTTATTTCGTTTATTTATAAAATGGTGATGGCATCTCTGTGTACTGACAACAAGCCAAGAATGGTCTATATACAATTGTATGATTAAAAAAACCACTGTATTGTGACACAATGCAAATTATGTGAAATTTAAATTTCAATGTCTATGATTAAAAATTTTTTAGAAATCAACCAAGTGTTCTTACTTAAATAGTGTCAATGGCTGCTCTTACTCTAATGTCAGTAAAACTTGTTGAATAGTCGTTGAATGTATAAATCATTATACTTGGAGCTCTCAGGGCCTCACACTGCTGCTGGAATTACTGCAAATTACAGAGATGTAATTATAGCTGAACAGCATTTCCAGTGTATCAAATATCATCTGAAAACGACATTATTTTGTATGCTTGTTTTTCATGCACATACATCATGTTAAAACAAGAAAGAAGAAAGATTGAACTTTAAATGAAACACTTTTAGTAGAGTGTGGAATATTTTGTTTTCAGTTATATGACAAAACACTTTCATAATTATTTAATAATAAAAAGAATATGATATATGTTTACAAGTACTATTTAATGTATTTCAACTCATAAAACACCAGAAATATAAGAAAATTTAAAATAATATATCACAATATATTTCTTTACAAGTTTTTAAAGTCAAACTGAGGCTGAAATTTGAGCCAGTTTCTAGGTGACTCACTTGTTAATTAAGTCATGAAAGCTACTTACCTATTATGACTTAATTAAATCTTTTGTTGTTGTTGCAGAAACTGGAGAAATGCATTCAGAAAAATTAGCTTTTTAAAGATTATTACTCTTCAGTTAGAACAGTGGCTTTACAAATTAGAAATGTCAGGAGCAACATCAATGGTCTGTTAAAAAAGAGGAGAATTTCATGTGTTTTTCCTTGGCTCTTGATGAATTTACAGCACTACTCATTTGTTTTATTTATTTGAGAAGTCAGTGCTGAACTTGAAATAATTAAAGAATTAGCCTCTGTGAATAGCCTCCTGCAACAACCACAGGTGAGAATATTTACAAAGAAGTTGAGGAAACAACTTGAGATGGAATTTGCTAAAAGGCATTACAATTGAGGTGGGTAAAAATATGTGTGGAGCAGAAAAATGCTTAATTGGATAAATGTTAAAATCTTCTAAGAATTTAAGAAGTTTAATGTTAAACTGGTTAACAACAGGTAACTGCAGAAATTATTTGACTATTTTGTGTAATTGAACTAGTAGAGTAGATGGTAAACCTTAGTTTTTCTCATGGACTTAATATTACTTGTTTATCTTAAATTTTCATTCCATTTTTTTTTTACTTTTTGGTAAGAAAATAGAAATTGAATAGGTGAACTTGTCCTACTGCACAGCAATTTGATGGAGAAGAAGTGGTGAAGTTTTATTGCAACTTTTTAGACTCAGTGATGAAACTGAAATCTTTACAAAAGAGAATAGCCCCTCTTCACCACTATTATAAAACCCTGAATTGCTTTAGGAATTACTTTTTGCTTCAGACTGGACTGTTTTGCTTAAATGACTTCAACATAAAATTACAAGACAAAATAAAATGAAACAAAAGCAAACTCCAAAAGAGGTTGCAGTATTGAATTGCAAATTTTAAGCTACAATGTCATTTAATTGAAAAAAAAGTATTGTTTAAATTCTCATAGTGTCAAACTGCTCTACACATTTGTGCTGTCAAAAATTAAAACAAAAGGAGAGATCACTATTCCCACAAAAGTTTGCAACTGATATATTTTCCAAGCTCAAACTATAGTTCTAGCAGTTTTTATTTTTCAGATCTCCAGGAAGATGGAAAGGAAGTTTCCATATTTCAAAATACATTTAATTCTTCAGTTGAAGAGCTTCCACCTAATCTGCAATTGGAAGTGATTAATCAGCAACAATAGACTAATAATAGGCTAAAAGGGAAATATACATAGGAAAATCTAAGAGAATTCTACAAGTGATTGCCAAGCCTTAAATAAGCTCAATTAAAATCATATGCTCATTGATATCGTATTTGTCAGTACCTATCTTTGTGAAAAGACAATTTCAAGGATAAAATTAAAAAATATCACAAATCATCATTAGCAGAATAACATTTCCAATCTATTTTGATGGTGGAAATATTAGCTTTGAATCTTAATTAAATGTTACCCCTGTACTAGTTTACTACGGCTGCTATACAAACTAGTTTGACACTAGTTTACTAAGGCTGCAAGTAGTATGACTTAAATGACAGGGAGGTATTGTCTCACAGAGGTGGAGGTCATTGAGGTGTTGCAAGGTTGGTTCATTATGAGAATGATAAGTAAGAATCTATTCCATGACTTTCTTTTAGTTGATTTGGTAGCAATCTTTGGTATTTCTTGACTTGTAAATAACATAACTCTGATTTCTGACTAATTATCACAAGGTCCTCCATACATGTCTGATCTAAATTTTTCCTTTTCATAAGGACACTAGCAATATTGGATTATTGTTGTGATTTGGATATGGAAAATGAAATGATTGTATTATGAGAACTGTTACCTAATCAGTTCATCTTCATTTGTACAAATAGGTGGTAACTGTAAGTAGGTAGGGAGATTGATAGAAGTAGGTTACTGGAGGCTTGCCCTGGAAGGGCTGTTCTTCCTGAGGCCCCTTCCTTTCTCTCCCTCTCTCTCTGCCTGCTGACTGTAGAACAGACCTGAGCAGCCTTTCCCCCCAGGCCCTTCCCTGATGATATGCTGCTTCCTTTGATCCAGAGCAATGGAGTCATCCATGTGTGGATTGAGACCTCTGAAACTAGTAGACTCCTCCTAAGTTGTTCTTCCTACATGTTTTCATCACAGCTGTAAAAAATCTGACTAAAACATGGCCCACCCTCATGAACTCATTTCAATTTGAATGCTTCTATAAAGACCCTATCTTCTGATTATGTTACATTTTGAGGTATTGAGGATTAGTACCTCAACATTGTTATGGATTGGATGTGAGATTTCTCTCAAAAGCTGATGTATGAGACAATGTAAGGTTTAGAGGAGAAATGGTTGGGGTATGAGAACTTTAACCCAATCAGTGAATTAATCCCCTGGTAGGATTATCTGAGTGGTAACTGAAGGCAGGTAGGGTATGGCTGGAGGAGTTGGGTCCCTGGAGATGTGTCTTTTGGGTATACATTTTTTATCTGGCAAGTGGAAGCTCTCTCTCTCTGCTTTCTGATCATTATATGAGGCACTTCCCTTTGTCACACTCTTCCATTTTGATGTTTTGTCTCACCTGAAACCCCAAAGAATAGAACTGGTGTCTCTGGACTGAAACGGTGAGCCCCCAAATAAATTTTTTCTCCTCTGAAATTCTTCTTGTAAATCTTTTAGTCACAACAGTGGAAAAGCTGACTAAAACAAACATTTACATTTTGGGAGATCACAATTTAATTTGTAACAACTCCCTCTAAAAATAATTTTATTCTTATTAGAACTATATTATATTGTGTATTATTATTATTATTTACATTTAATTCATAAGAATCTGTGAAAGTATATTGTGATATGATTATATATATATTGTTATGTGTTCAAAACACATAATGTATTAAAAAATTTGATTCTATAACCTTATGACCCTATGATAATTAGTCAGAAATCAGAGTTATGGATCTTTACAAGTCAAGAAATACCAAAGATTGCTAGCAAATGAACTAAAAGATAGGCATGGAATAGATTCCAATTCAATGTGAATTTCCCTTGACCCAAATATGTTCAGTTTTCAAGCTACATTCTTGCTTCTGGGTCTATCTGATGATTCAGATTAAATATTTTTTGTTTGGGTTCATCTATACATGTATACTGCATTTGTGAGAAAGAAATGGGAAGGTCTTAGCAAGATAACTGTTCCTTTATATTCAGTCATTTTCCTATTTTGAACCCAATCCCTCCGAGTTCTCTGTTATACTTGGAGTTTCTAATTCTGAAGAATTAGCTGTGTTCTTTCATATAAATCATGTCCACAATTTTTAAAAACTTTTCCCTGAATCTGCTAAATCACTTACTGTACATCCATCACTTTCCTGCTGACTTTTTGTCCATCTGATTTGTAGTACCTGAAATCAGATCAAGTCCTCCAAGAAGCAATACTGAGATGTATTTGAAGTACAAGTGATTTTGAGGGGAATAAAACATGCTAGAAAAGGTATATGAAAGCAGAATTGGTCAGAGAGATTCTTAAATTGAAATGTGCTTCTGAAAACTTTGACCAAATGAATGGGGAGCTCTGGGCAAGAAAGCCCAATAAAGGAGTGCCACACTGGCGAGAAATGGCCAAACCCTAGTGTGGCTGACTCTTTGCGGTACAAAATCCGTGGATATTTATCACCACTTGCAGCAACAACTTGCACGGGTCTTATGGGTGGTAGACTAGAAACTGAACCACCTCTATCTTTCTCTTTAGTGCACTGCTTTCTTGCTTGTTTGTCTACAGAGGATAGAGGAAATGAGGTTCACTTGCTTTGAGAAGAGAGAGAGAGAGACTTTGCTTATCAGAGAGAAAGAGACTTTGCTTAAGAGAGACTTTGAGAGGACAGGCTTTGCTTACAGCTTAGAGGAAGAGAGACTTGCTACGCCTCACTTAAGTTCTGCTGCTTCTTACTGGTGTGTCCTGCATCCTGTGAACTAAGGGTACGTCTACCTAAGGTGCTTTAGTGATGCATCTCAGTTCTCCGTTCTGCGATCTGCCTTCTGCCACTGCCCCTACTCGCTGCTTCTATCGGCTAGCCACTTCCTTTCTTCTTGCTGACAGCGCATGTGTTGTGCTGTCTTGCTCCGCCTACGCTTATATCACCTCCAGGAGGCGGAGAGCAGGGCCGCCTCTTATGCAAAGATTAGGCCAGACGCTAGATGTCCAAGCAGGCACAATTAGGAGTGCTTGAGAACACATGCGCATACACTGTGTGCGTGGACGATAAATCACCTGAGTGTGCTTATGTCAATTAACCTCCTCGCTGCCGATGTGGTCAACATGGCACAGCCCCCAACACCCTAGTAATCCCACAACGCTCATTTTCAGTGGAGAGCCTGGAAGGAGCTTCATTTAAATTTTGAGATAGATTCTAAAGGCTTTGCACATGAAGGCTGAAGGCTAACTGCATTCCCTGTATTTGAACAGAAGATCCTATCTTGAAGGAGGATCTGAACAGCACATCTCCATGGCCAACACAGTCCTCTCGTTGTTCTTCAGGATTTATTTCTGCATGCAAATTTGAAAATGCATAGCTCTTCCAGGGTTTCATTAGGCCCCTTTGTTCATTGGAAACCTATAAAATTGACAAGAGCATAAACAAACACACACACACACACACACACACACACACATATATACATATGTAATATTTACTATGTGGGAATTCTTAGAGAAGTGTGATTCAAATAATTTATTAGGATTGAGGACTCATATGCCATCTTAACAGAGAAAAGAGAGTGGGATAAAAGGGCAAATTGTGGAAAAATAAAAGCTTTTAAAAGATAAATGGACCCATAGAAGAATAGGTGGGCGATAACATAGTTTTGTGACAAAGTCTATGTGTGATACCAAATTATATTCTTTAGTAATAAGAGCTGATCTTCCCTGGTTGCAAAATTAGTGGGGAAAGGATTATGACAGTTGAGTTATTTGTAGAGGCTCTGTTTTTAATAACAATATTAGGGAGTCCTGAAGTAAAAGCATATTCTCACATGCCTTCAACTAAAAATAATTGTTCAGTCATAGTGATGCTTTCTGAGTGCATTTCTTCATTTGTTCACAATTGGACAAGGTGACCATACTTTCAGAAATGCCCATCATAAAATATTCAATGACTGCTAGAACCCAACTGCACTGAAGATCTTTTTCAAATGATGTGTAGTTGACTGTGTTCCTAAACCGGTGGGTTGGATTTACATTGAGAGTCTCCAAACAGGCAATAAACGCCATACTGAATCTTTTCTTACAACTTTAACCACAGAGGCTGCAGATTTTATATTCTGAATTGTGGGTCTGCATGTGTCACATCTGAATTTGCTGCAGAGACTTTTCCTGTTCCAAGAGTATTCAAAGCTTGCAATGTCTTTGTCATTGGGTACATAGACTAGAGGAGAAAGAAATTATCAGCTATTAGGTTCCATTATTATTATAGGGGGAATACAAGGTGTAGTAAACAATTTTTCATTTTTTGAGGAGGATGGTCTGATATTGTTATTTTTCCTGAACCCTAAAATCATTACTGAAGAGATAGGTTTCTTATTTCTCATAATGCTTATTTCTACCCTGGTAGTTCACGGATCTTTCTAAAGCTTCCAATATGAAAACCACCTCATTTTTTCTTCCTGATCAATGGATATAACTGATATAAAGGATTTCTATAGTGTTTGACCCAGGTAATTCCAAAATATAATGAGAAACATGGAATCATTAACATAGCCATAGAACAGAATTATAAATGTGTTGGGGGCTATGCCATGTTGACCACACCAGGGCGGCGCCTGACCACATCGGCAGCCAGGAGGTTAATTGACATAAGCACACTCAGGTGATTTATTGTCCACACACTCAATGTATGTGCATGTGTTCTCGAGCACTCCTAATTGTGCCTGCTCGGAGCGTCTGGTCTAATCTTTGCGAAAGAGGCGTGGCCCTACTCTCCGCCTCCTGGAGGTGATATAAGTGCAGGCGGAGCGAGACAGCATGACACCCGTGGCAGCAGCTAGTAGGGAAAAGCGGGGGCAGCTAGAAAACACATGCAGCAGCAGCCAGAAGAAAGGAAGTGGCTAGCCGATAGAAGCAGCAAGTAGGGGCAGTGGCGGAAGGCAGATCGCAGAACGGAGAACTGAGATGCATCACTAAAACACCTTAGGTAGACGAACTTCACAGGATGCAGGACGCACCAGTAAGAAGCAGTAGACCGTAAGTGAGGTGTAGCAAGTCTCTCTTCCTCTAAGCTGTAAGCAAAGCCCATCCTTCTCTCAAAGTCTCTCTTAAGCAAAGTCTCTCTCTCTCTCTCCTCTCAAAGAAAGTAAACCTCATTTCCTCTATCCTCTGTAGACAAACAAGCAAGAAAGCAGTGCACTAAAGAGAAAGATAGAGGTGGCTCAGTTTCCAGTCCACCACCCATAAGATCCGTGCAAGTTGTTGCTGCAAGTGGTGATAAATATCCACGGATTTTGTACTGCAAAGAGCCAGTGACATAAATGTCAGTAGTTTTTCATTCCATGTGAGTGTAAACAATTTCTGATCCTCTCTTTTTCTTAATTAGGGTACAAGAGACCATATTTGTTGAATAAATGACTATGTATAATTTATTTGAAGTTTAGATCTGTTCTACCAGATATAATATCCTAGTTCACAGCTACAGCTACAAATAAGTATATGTCTTATTTGAGCTTGAGGAATTCTCCAGTGGTTCTACAGGATTCAGGTGGATTATATAGTATATGAATATGTGATTTAAATACAAATTTGATAAATAACGTACTTCCACACCTTTTAGATCCTTAAGTGTTGCATTAATTTCTGCCACTGTAAAATAAATGATTACGGATCCTTGTAGGGAAAACATGAAGGGGGCCATGATAATATAAACATGCTGGGGTAATCCTAGGTCTTCCTGAAAAGGTTCCAACATTAGCAATATCTTAAAGCTATGTGATTATTCAGTTTTACATTTTTATACACACAAATACACACACTCACATACATAGTCATTGTTCTACATTGTAGAGCAAGACCATAAAAATGACCCTGCAAACTGAAATCGTAGAAAACATACTTAATAATTGATGAGATAATGTTGACTGTTCCATGACTTTTAAAATTGTTTGTGAAACATTAAAAATGCTGTCAGTCAGCTATTTTTGAATAGGGAAATTAACAGAATGTTGAAACAAATATTTATCTAGCAGATTATAATTTAGATCATGGGAAATATTGAGAATAAAATTGTCTTACTTCTTTGTGGAATAATCAAGAAGACTTTAAAGAGATCTTGCCTTCTTGTAAAACTTAGGATAAGGAACATAAACCTTTCCTACGCCATGGTGAATTGTCAAACTTCTCTCTAACTCGGGATCAACTTCCAGTGTTTTATCCTTTGCAGTTTCAATGTCATGTTACTCAGTATTGCATGACTGTGAATTAATAACCAAGATAAACAACTTAAAGTAATGAAAGGTTTACTTTGGCTCATGGTGTTGGGGGTTTCAGTTCATGGCTGGTCAACACTGCTGCTTTGGTCTGTGGTTCATCATGGTGGGAACTCATGCTGGAGAAGGCCTATTCACTTCATGGTGGCCAGGGAGCGAAAAAGAAAGAGAGGAAGAGACTGGAGTCCAATAGCCCCCTCAAGGGCCTGCCTCCTAGTGATCTAACTTTCTTCCACTAGCTCCACCTATTGAAGGTTCCACCACCATCCAAAAATGCCACTAGACTTTGTACCAAGTCTTTGGGGTACTTTACAGATCTCAACTATAGCAAATGTCAAGAAATAGCTCCTAGAGTGGCTTTAATGAACAGTCATTTTTGCCAATGTCATTGAAACTCTTTTATCCTTTTCATATTGATCACTTTTGAAATTTCTGTTGAGAAATTCATCTTCACCAATTTCCACTGGCTGCCTATCTCATTTCTCCAACTCTGGCAGTTCAACAGTCCCTTAGTCAGCAATTTTCTGTATATTCTAATTCTTGTGATTTGAATTTTAGTTCTAGCATGATGACTTTTTTTCTTGCTGGCCAATTCCGTGTTTTGGGTATAAATTGTTGTAAAATGTCACAGAGGCTCTTCAGTGAAAGATCAGATACACTAACCTGGTTGTCTTCTTTAATGTCTGTGTGTGAATTGAACAGAGAAATTACCTCCACAGAATTTTATAGATGTGATTGGTCACTAATGATGTGTATTTGTTATTTATATTGACACATGTGGACTGAAGGTCTAACAGTGAATTTGTGTATTTTAAAAGTATCCCCTGTTAATACAATGTAGTAATTGAAATCTGAGTGGTGATGTTGTTGAGCAAGGAATTCTTTAAACTCTGGTATCTAAAATTTAAGCATAATAGAACCATGTTATTCAGTGTTTCATTGCTGGACCAAAATACCTGAGAAAAATCAACTTGAAGGAGAAAATTATCTATAAAAAGTCCCACCATTAAACATTGCTGCATTGGGGATAAAGCCCTCAAAACATGAACTTTTTTTTTTTAACTTATTTATTTTGATTCATTGTATACAAATGGGGTACTACTGTTGTTTCTTTGGTTGCACAAAAACATGAGCTTTCAAGGGGCATTTAAGATTGAAACCATAGCAACCACAATTGCCTAACCACCTATGTTCTTCTAATAATTCACATCTACAACTCTGTGCAGGGCAAGTCACCTTGCTCTTCATAATTGTAATATCCTGGTTCTCTATTGGTTAGGTTAGACTCTAACAGTTGGCCTTTACTATTCCAGGTCCTATTATTATCAAGGATACTAATAAGCTCAGTTTTTAACCACTTCTACTACAACTCATAATCTCCTAAGAAAAGATTCTATGGAACCTGGCAACTCTGATGCCCTACTTACCAGTGCATTTTGATGGGCTTGGTTAAGGTTATGTCACCTTTTAACACAAGTCCTCTGGTAGATTCCTAGGCTTCACATAGTCTGTTCATTCTAGTATAACAACATTTTTCACCTTTCTCCTACCATTTTTCTCCTTCCCCTCTACCATCTTCCATAACAATTCATGAATTTCCACTTCATACAGTATGGCATTGCTCCTAGGAACCACTGTACCAGTGAGTTTGTACTATAATCTGTGATGCTTACAAATCAATGACCACAAAACATGTCCTTAAATCTGTATTAATCCACTCTTGTAAACTTGGGTCTTTGTTAGTACATTAAATCACATCCTGAAATCTAATTCAAAAGCTCTTCAGGATTAATGTTTTGTTATGTTCTATTTCCCTTGATTAAACACCTTCAACATTCAGTCCCATGATTACTCCCCTAGCTACTGGCAATTATTCTAGTTCCTTTGAGTTATAATTACTGTCTTTCTGTATCTCCATGAATGTTATTTTCAATTTAGCTCTAGTTATCTATCTGAAATCCAAAAGAGAAAATGAGGTCAGAGAATTGTCACCTATAAGGAATGAGACTTCTTCAGTGTATTCCCACAGTTGAGAGTCATTCTTAACATGGAGAAGTTGGCCACTTCTGCAGGACATAGGATAGAGGAAAGCCAGGGAGTCAAAATCTTAGTGGGGAATTATCCAGGCATAAAAATTGCCCAGTGGCAATAATAGACCTCATCAGTAGATATCCTCTTTGAAGCTTGACAAATTTATCAACTCCTAAGTTTAGCCTTCAATTTTTTTTTTCACTCACTGCTTATTATCAATTGAAAAGTCTCTTTGCCCTTTATACTTAATTTTCATTGCTTATTAACTGAATTCAGTTTTTCATTATCTATCCAAGGGCATTGATGCAGCTTAATATCAACCAACTAGTTATATTGTCCTTGGATGCACTATTCTTCTAGTTTTTGAAGTCATATTTACTGAAAAATGCAGAGTATTACCTCCACTTAAATATTTTCCCAAACCTTCTGAGCATATTTTAACAATAGGGCTTTTCTATTGTGCAGAGACTACCAATATACCACTTATTACCTGTGATGGGGTCCTCCCTCCAGTGAGGTGGTGATGATTCCATCCCCAAACTTCAGTTTACCACTTGATCTAATGAACTACTCAACTATTCCAATTCAGAATTTACTGGAGGTAAATGTTGATATGGAATCTGAGTACTAGAGTTTCACAGGAAGGATAATGCCATGAAAAAAAAAAAAAAAAAAAAAGAGGAGGAAGCAAGACAAGGTAGTAAAAACTTCTGACTGTGATGTATGACATCAGTGGAAGAAAATGGTAGAGGAAGTAAACCTCAACAGAGAGAGCTTCAGCCTGCAAAGTGCTTCTGACAACTTCCATCCAGCCTAGTGGGAACCTCTTGCAGTAAAATAGCCAGACCTTTTTATACCACTGAGCTTAGTAATTGGCTGGGCCAAATGTCGAGAAGAGCATGACAACAGGCAGATCCAAAAGACACCATAGTTGAATGCTGTCCATTAAATCCACCACTTGAAGTTGAAAGACAAGGTCTTTCATGAGACCTTGAATGAAGATTCAAGCAGTGCATTCTTATCATCTATTCTTTCTTGGTCTTTAGGTATTTATGATTTTATTATGACCTCAGAAGGTGATATATTCAGACCTATTTTTAATACGCTAAAAATATATTTTTTGAAGGGAGAGAAATGGTAGATAAATTCCCTAAAAGCTGAAAATATTTTTTTCCAGTAATATACTAAGAGAAAATCCTAAATGAACTTAATAATGGTTGGAGTTCCTGCAATGTAGAATTTTAAGTAAGATGATTATTACAACTACAACACTGATGACTTATTTTTTCTTAATATTATTAAATTAATTAGTTTGCAATCAAAATTATCAGGTTGGGGTGAAATTGTTTTAAAATGTTTAAGTTAGACTAGTCATTTTTAAATCTGATGTGAGAAGTATCAGTTTAGCAAAAACATTCAATTTTTACTTATTTTCTTTTATATCTTTGTAGACAATTGGAGATTTTGCTTGACTGCTATGAAAATTTACTCTTTTTTTGAGCTTTCCAAGCAGTCCTGTTCATTGTCACTAATCCTAGTGATACCACTGGTCATCAGTGATGAGTTCTGCTTCCTCAAATGTTGAAGTTTGAACCTTAGAAAAGCGCAGAGGCAAGTGTAGAAAGCAAGTTTTATTTAAATAATAGTAACACTGATTTTTCCTGGGAGGAAGAAGGGGGCCATAGCTGGTATCCTAGTATCCCAAGACGTGGGAGCATCCTGCTCCTCTTATATGTTTTAGACTTTGTTTGTTCAGCCCTCTTCCCTGCTTATCTCCCTCCATCCTGTGAATGGACCAGGCCTATCAGACCTATGTGACCAGGACACAGTGAACCAAAATGTGAGAAGCAGGTGGGCTGGAAGGGAGTAGAAGCCCAGGAGGCATTGATTAACAACTTTTACCACTCCCTATGGGAGCAGTAATTCCTGGGACAGGTTACTTTAGCAACAGGTTGGAGCAGGAACAAGGGAAAGAATTCGGGAAAGAAGAAAGGACAGCATTTGATTTTTTTTCCAACCAGCCCCTACCTTCCCTATGGGACCCAGTTATTTATTATTTATATTGACTGTCTTTAATTTTTGCTTCACTAGTGTCTAGACTTATTGGTTGAGAAGAAAAACAAAATTGTTACTTATAAGATTTTCTTACAAGTCTGGTAATATAAAAGAAGACCTCCTCAGCCTGTTGTACACTTCTGCTTGTCCTACTGTAGATTTTCTGCATGTCACAAAGAATCTACTCTTGTGATTGCAGTACATTCTCAGCAAACCACTTAAGCCTCAAGGCTTCTATTTTGTGGCTGAGCATCCAGTCAGATGACCCTTAGGTCATTTTTTCTAGTATCAAATGCAATATAACTTTCACTATCATTTTCCTATCTTCTATCACAGATAGTATTAAACCTCAGAACCGAAAAAAGAAAAAAAGAGAAGAAAAAAGAAAAAAAGAAAAACAGAGAGATAGCAATCACAGGTATCATGCAACTAAATCTTTGATCTGAATATTGGAAGAACCTAGGATTTGAAAAGTCTAGTGGGAATTATAAGATCAGTGTGAGGCTGAACCCAGTACATCAGACTGAATGTCATAACTGTTTAGGTTCATCATTGCTGTAGTATTACAAAAGAAAAAAAAAAAAAAAATTCACTGTGTTAGGTATTGGGTTATATTAAATAAAATCTAATGAATACAATAAAAATTAAATTAGAAGGATCTGGGATCACTACAAAATGTTAAGAGTAATATTATGTGTAATCTGTGTATTCACAAATTTCTATTAATTTATTTTTATAAATATTTTACTGTTAGTCATTTATTAGAGTCCCAAAACAGTCTAAATACTTTTAACATAAAAATATGAAGTATTGCTTGTGCTTAATGTGCCCACCCAATGAACTACCATAGTGATTTTACTGATGTATATTTTAGTATTCCTTTTTCTAATACTCCTAGAAAACAGAACTCAATGGTGAAAAAAAGCAGGAGTTTTCTAAATAATTTAGAATGAAGTGGGGGGAAAATACACAGTAAGTGGTGTAATTGAACATATATTCCATGAGTATTTGGAGTGGTTCTGAGCCAGAAATAGAAACCCTTCAAAAGCAATGATAGCTCCTTATATTTTCAAAGATGTCTGTATGTAAGACAGACTGAGAGAGGGAGGAAAAAAAGCTATATATGGACATAATGTTAAAACTTGACTCAGAATCTGTATAACTGACTAATTAAACAATGACTTGACTATGATATCCAGATTATTTCTAGTCTCTTAGAAAATTATCAACCAGATTAAAATTGAAAGGTTATTAGTATTTTTTAAAATTAAGAACATTTTTGAGAATAGTTTTTGATTTATAGAGAAATTTAGGGAATATTGTTAGAAGTATTCGTGTATGTTTCTCTCTCACATAGAATACTCCCTGTTATTAACATACTGAATCAGTGTGGTGCATCTGTTACTATTCCTGCACTAATATTAATAAATTATTACTAAAGAAATCCCATCATAGATGTCAAAGTTCACTCTGTGTGTTGCACTGTTCCATTGTTCTGGTAAGTGCCTTGTATCTACCATTATGCCATGTAGATATAAAACTGCCCCATGCCTTCCCCATTAAACTCTTCCTGTCTTCAAACTCTCAACAAACACAAGGCCACACGGATGTGTTTACTATCTCCACAGATTTGCTTTTCTCAGTATGTCATATAGTTGGAATGATATGTATATACTTTTACAGATTAACTTCTTTCACTTAGTAAAATACATTTAAGATATCTTCATTTTTTTTTCATGACTTGAGAACATTTCTTTTTGCATTCAATAAAAATAATTTTAGGTTCAAAGACCAACAACAACAACAAAAATAACTATTTACCTATTGAAGGGCATTTGGTTGCTTCCAGATTTTGGCATTTATGAATGAAATCACTATAAATATTTGTATACAGGTTTTTGTGTGGTAATGAATCTCAGCTCAATTGGGTAAATGCCTATATATGTGATTGTTGGATAATATGATCGTGAGAAACTTCCAAATTATCTTCCAAAGTAGATGTACTATTTTACATTCCCACAAGCAATGAAGGAGAGCTCCATACCCTCATTAGCATCTGAATTACCAGGTTTTTTGTTGTTGCACCAAATATATAGTATGTATATAATGGTGTCACATTATGGATTTTTGGTTGTTTGCTTATTTGTTTGTTCTTTTTGGGGTGGTGCTACTGAGATTGAACTCAGGGTCACTTGATCACTAAGCCACATCCCCAACCCTATTTTGTAATTTAGTTTAGGAAACAGGGTCTCACTGAGTTGCTTAGCACCTCAATGTTGCTGAGGCTGGCTTTGAACTCCCTATCTTCCTACCTTAGTCTACAGAGCTGCTGGAATACAGGCATGTGCTGCCGTGTCTGGCCACATTATGGTTTTACTTTTTAAATGAAATATGATATTAAACATTTTTATATCCTTGTTTTCTGTATACTCCATAGTAAGGTATCTATTCAAAGCCTTAACCCATTTTTTGGTTGACTTATTTTCTTAATGAAAATAGTTTTATGACTACATTTTATGAGTATATTTCCTATATTATCAGATAGGAATTTTGAATATACATACTCCCAGATTATGACTTTTATCTTCATTTTTGAAAACTATCTTTATCAGAGTAGAAGATTTAAATGTTATTAAAGACCAACTTACTATTTCTATCATGGTGTCATGCTTTTGTTGTTACATTGAAAAGCTCATCAACAAAGTAAAGTTACCTAAATTGTCTCTTATGATGTCTACCAGAAGCATTATAGTTTTTTTTTATTTTATGCTTAAGTTGTTGAATCATTTTGAGGGCTTTTTTTTTTGGTCTTTGTTTTTGTTTCATGAAAGATGCAAAGTACACATCAAGTTTTTTTCTTTTTGTCAGATGAAAGTCCAATTAAACATAATTTGTTAGAAAGTTTATTTTATGGCCCTTTCTCCATTGAATTACCTTTTCTACTTTGTCAACGATAAGTTGTTTATGTTTGTTTTGGTGTACTTCCAAGTTTTTAATTTTGTTTTAGTAGTCAGTTTGTTCTTTTATCAATATCATACTATTGTGACTAATGTGATTTAGTAGTAAATCTCAATGTAGAATGGTGTTAGTGCTCTACTGTAGTTAGTAGTGTGTTAGGATTGTATTTTGCTATTACATTTAAAAGTCATGATAAGCCTTCTTATATCCACAAAATTATTTCCTGAGAATTTTTTTATGGTATTGACTTGGATGTATACATTAAGTTTGGAAGAACTGACATCTTAACAGTACTGAATTTTTTTTATCTGTGAACACAGAATGTTTCTCCAGTTATTTTGATATTCCACTGTTTTGTTGAAAATGTAAATGGCACTGAATTTTATTTTCAATTCCAAGCATTTGAATTATAGGCAATTGATATTTGAATTTTATATCTTGAAATCTTGTTATAATCCCTTATTAGTTTTGGGCATTGTTTTTTATTGATTCTTTGGAATTTTATATAAATAATCACACTCCTTAACAAAAACCAATAGTTTCACTTCCTCCTTTCCAATCTATGTTCTTTTTATTTTCTTGTCTTCTTGCATTAGCTAAAATTTTGAGTACCATGTTGAATGAAAGTAATGACTGCAGGTATCTTCCCTTTTCCCAAACCCAAGAATTCTTCTGGTTTCTCAAAATTATCTGTATTTTCCTTTTCTGGGTGATGTGTGTGTGTGTGTGTGTGTGTGTGTGTGTGTGTGTGTGTGTTATCAAGTTAATTTTTTGAGAACTTTAATCAGAAATAAGTACTGGATGTTGTCAAAAGTTTTTCTGTATGTAATGGTATCATCATATGGTTTTCTTCATTAGCATTACTTTATATCCATTTAATGTATATAGGTTCAATATTGATGACTCCTTTTACATTTCAGATAACAGAAATTTACACCTTCATATTTTTTTCCTTCTTTTGCATGAGTACAGGTCCATTAAATTTATAGGTTTTTTTTTTTTTTCAAAGAATCAGCTTTTGTTTTCATCAATTTTCTTTTATAGATTTACTTTTGAAATTTCATTGATTTTTGCTCTAAATTTTATTTAGTGTTCTATTTTCTTTGTATTTAATTAAATCCTTTTCCTCTTCTTTCAGAGGGTGATGCTTAGTTTAGGGATTTTTAATTTTGTTTGAATATATGCAATCAATTATATATATACATACAGATAGATATAGGTATAAATATAGATATATCTCCAACCACAAGTTTGACTGAATTCCACAACTTTTGATCAGTCATAGTTTCTTTTTTATTCATTCAATATATTTAAAAATTTCTCCTGAGACTTCTTTTTCCCATCTGCTATTTAGATGACAGCTATTTAATCTCCAAATATTTTGTCATTTTCAACTACCTTTTGCTTATTGATTTGCAGTTTGATTCCACTATTTTATTACACTATATGATTCCTTTTCCAAATCTGTGAAAGTTTATTTTATGGCCCAGAATGAATTCTATCCTGAAGTTCCATGTGAGCTTAAGAAGAATGCATATATTGCTGATTTTGGATGAAGCATTCTATAATTGTTAATTAGATAAAGTTGATTAATGGTGCTATTAAATTCAGCTATATCTTTGCTGATTTTATGCCTGATGTATCTATTAATTACTTAAGTATTTATATCTGAGAGCATATTTGTCTGTCCCTCCTCATATTTCAACTTTACATCACATATTTTTAAAAATTTATTTATTTTGATTCATTGTACACAAATGGAGTACAACTGTTGTTTCTCTGGTTGTACATGAAGTAGAGTTGCACCATTTGTGTTATCATACATGTACATAGGGTAATGATGTTTGTCTCATTCTATTATTTTTCCTTCTCCCCAACCCCTACATCACATATTGTGAGGTCTATGATAAGGAGTTTATACCTCAACAATTGTTATGACATTGTGTAGAATCAACTTTATAATAATTATCTGATGTCATTTTTCTTATCCCCAATAATTTCATTGTTCTGGAGTCTTCTTTACCTGAAATTAGTATAACTATGGTAGCTTTATTTTGATTTTTATTAGCCTGATATAAACTTTTCTATCCCTTTAACATATGTGTCTATTGGTATTTAAAGTGGGGTTTTTAGATTAAATTTACTTATTGATTTTTTAATCTACTATGAAAATCTGTCTTTTAGTTAGCATATTTTACCATTCACATTTAAAATGATTATTTATTAATTAATTATGTTCACATCTAAATGTTTATTGTTACTTCCTATTCCTTTTCAGGGTTCTGGAAGAACTATCCACCTTTCCATTTGTCTGGGAAACTTGCTAATACTCTTCACTTTTCAAGAATAATTCACTAAAAACAGGCTTCTAGGTTGATATATATGTTTTTCATTTCAAACCTTAAATATTGACTGCATTTTTTCTTGCTTTCATAGCCTCTAAACTTAAGTCCAATGCAATTCAATTCTTTCTCCTCTACAAGTAAAAGTCTGTCTTTCCTATTCTCCACTACTCACCCCTAGCTTCTTTTAATATTTTCATTTGAATTTCTTCAATCTGAATAGGACATTCACAGGTACAAGATTTTCTTATGATTTGTTTTCCATTATTTTCTTGCTTGGTATTCTCTGAGTCACTATGGTGTGGAGCCTTTTATTAATGTTAGTTTTGGAAAAATATCTATTATTATTTCTTCAAATATTTCCTGTTTCTTTCTATTCACCTACTTTAATTTCCATTCTGTATGTTACATCTTTGATAATTGTCCCACAGGTCTTGGAAGTTCTCTTTCTCTTTTAAAAATATTTTTTCTCTTTGTTTTTCTGTTTGGAAAATTACAACTAGCATATCATCAGCCTCATTGATTATTTTCTCAGCCTTGTCCAGTCACTTAAATTTCCCATCAAAGGCATTCTTCATTTCTGCATTCAGTATTTTTTATTTCTAGCAGTTTCCTTCTGATTTGCTCTTAGATTCTTCTTCTGTTTATATTACCCTTCTCTTCTTACATGTGGTTAACTTTTTCCATTAGGTCCCTCAGCATTGTTAGGGTCAGAAAACAATCCCTCAAAGTTTGGTGCTTTGGTATGCTGCATACTTTGAACTGAAGGATATTGGAAAGGGCAGAGAAGCAGTTTCTTACTTCCATTTTCCTAATCTTTTTAGTCCCCCAAGTCAGGTTATAAAAACCAAGAATTTCTCTTCCTCAAGGTGATTCATAGAAACCCAAAACTTTTTTCTCCAATGCCAACCATGAAATCTAGAAATATTATTCTAAATTCCTCACACTTTTCTCTAAGAACTGGCTTTGAAGAAAATTTCTGACTTCCCTTGTCTTATAGATTATCAAACCCTCATCCAGAATGGATATTACCTTGCACTCAGGAGGAAGAAATGCAATGGGAATTCCAAGCAGAAACTGAATAGACAGATTTTGCTATACTTACCCTTACAGACTAATGATGTTGAACATTTTTTTCCTATATTTTTTGGTGATTTGTATTTCTTTTTTTGAGACGTGTCTGTTTAAATCATTTGCTCTTTTATTAATTGGATTATTTGATATTTGTTATAAAGTTATTTATGTATTCTAGATATTAATACTCTGTCAGAGTAGCTAGCAAAGATTTTTCTCCCATTCTGCAGGTTTCTTTCTTCACATTCCTAATTATTTCATTTTTTGTACAGAAGCTTTTTAATTTGACACCATCCCATTTATTAACTCTTGGCATTGTTTCCTGAGTTTTAGGCGTCCTAACTGAGAAAGTCATTGCCTGAGCTCCTTCAGATCTCAGAGGTGATTCATTGCATTTGCCCATTTTCCAGTGTTCAGGGTGGTGGTGTGCTCTGTGACCTCAATTATCTGAGGCATCTAAGAAAAGGCAACGATTATTGGTCTTTTTAGTATATATTATATATATATATATATTTGTATATTTTTAGTATATGTGTATTTTAATTTGAGGAGAAGAGCGTTGACTTTCAACCTCAACATGTCATAACAGATATCAAAAATTCCCAACAGTTTTTCAAAGGATAAGAAATAGGGATAAAAGCTTTGATGGATTTTGAACCGTTCTGAAATTTGCTTTTTTAAAAGTTTACCCACAAAGCTTCTTGCTCATTTATTTATAGGAGATCTTAAATGTATGTGTTTACTATCAAATACAACTTTACATACATTTCAATGTTTACTGTTATATTAATTAAATCAGTTATTTTTAATTATTTTTCTTTATTATTATAACATGATGTCTCTGAGAATTCAGGTATGTTAACTGTATTGTTGATAAGCAAATACATTTCAGAAAATGGATTATATTTTTATCCTATTTCTATTATGAAAACCTATTTCAAATTTTTATTCATTCTCTGTGGAAGTACATCTTAAGACATTAATTTATTGATAGTTTTATATTCTTTTTTGGTAAATCATTAATTACTTTTATGTACCTCAATATAATCAACATGAATTTTAAAAGAGTACTTTGACTATACCAACTTCACTTTGTTTTCCAAGTACCATGATCTGTAAAGGAGAATCAAATATTTGTCATTTTAAGTACACTCCAAATCAAGGTAAGGCTGTGTTTTTGCATCGTCTATCTTCATGCATACTAATAAAGGCACTTAATACATTATGCTTCAGGGGATATTGCTTTCATATATAGCTCCCTACATTTGTTATTTTTCTGTGGATGCTAATCAATTTCACACATTGTGCCGAGGGACTCTGACCTATTATAGAGGAGAGATTTGACAAATAGGTACATTAAAGTGAAATAATTCAAAACTGCCAGTTTATTTATAAACAACTCTATAACTTCTGGAATAAGGCAGAATGCTATCATTCTAAAAGCTAACACCATTAATTTAATAGAAAATACCATAGTATTTCAGTGACAACAGATTTGTTATGTTCTTCAACCTTGAAGATTATCGAAAATTGCTCATATCTTTCACAAGGGGAAAGGAAACAAAACAAAACAAACCTTCACAAGATTCAACATGTATTAACTCTCAAACCACTGATGTCTCCCAACTTCAAGCTATAATTATGACTTACCCAAGCTGTCACAGTAGTGCCCTTTGTCCCTCATTCCAATCTTCACCTTACCACTTCAATTGACTACAAAGCTTCCAGGTATTACCACATTCAAGCTTACAACTTTGCAAAAGTTTTTTTTAATTTCTGTTTATGTAAAGTTTATTTACAAATGATCATCTAGGACCAATGTGGCCTGGATTCTCTCAAACCTCATTTTTCCTTGGTGTTAGCTCACATGAAGCAGTTTTCCTGATGGTGAATGCCTCCAACTCAAGATCCCAGATTTGTTATCCATTGGTTCTTAAATTCAGGACATTATAGCACTGGGATGCTTTGCTTCCTTGCATACAAGTGTATTAGTTAGTTGTTACTATTCAATAAATGACCTGAAGCATAGTGGTGTGAAACTAAAATTACTTCTCATATATTTCATGAATTGTTGGAGGTCCACTTGATATGTGAGACTTCAGTGAGTTCACATGGTCTCTGTCACATATTTTGGTCCTTAGATAAGGAAACAGTTTTATTCGTAACCTCAATCATTATGTCTCTGACCCTTCATGGCTGGACTAGGCTTGTCCACAAAGTGGATAATGTTCACAGGAGCAAGCGCCCATACACAAGCAGGCACTTTTCAAATCTTTTCATCTGCCCTTCTTGTATTGTCCCATTGGTGTAAGCAAGCCGTGTGGTCAACCAGGATGCAGAGGAGGAGGAAATTAGTCCCCATTCTTTTATAGAAGTAGTCGAAAGGTGGCAGAAAAAAAAAAAAAAAAAAAAAAAAGAAGAAGAAAGAAAGAAATTATATAGAGATGAATAGGAAGAATTATTGAAATTATTTTTCAAAATACCACACCAACTTTCTAACCTTATTTCAATTTTCTTCTTTGGGAAGATTCTTTCAGAATCAACCCACACCATAACAAGTTTTGTGGACTTTTATATCCTTGTACAACATTTCTTCCTGGCATTGATTATACTTTGAATTATGCATATTATAATACATAATTTATTATATTATATCTTAATAACTGTATGGATGAGGCATGTAAATTTCTATTGAATAAAAGATTTCTGAAAATTTTAAAAATAATAAATTTAATAAGTATAAAATATATATTTGTGAGCATATGGAAATAAACACATTTTTATCTTGCACAATGTACTGGTTACATATTTTTAATTTAGTGAATCAAAACTAATGCATTAACTTTGAAAAAGACTATACAAAAAAGAGGATTAAATAAAATGGAGCCACTTGAAGTAGGTCAGGTAACGTGTCTTTATGAAACTCACTTTGTTTCTTGCACATACAGTGTTTACTCTTTAGCACAAAGGAAGAGGCCTATTGGAGCATATATTCATATACTTTCTCTCTGTTTTACACGTGCCTAAGTGCAGAAATATTCAAGGAATATCATTACATAAAATGTTTCTTGAGCAATTCAAGTTTTTCATCAAAAAATTACTGATCAAAGACAAAATGTTTTCTTAATAAGTCTTTCTATAGCAGAGAAATTCCACAATTAGTATCAGGTATCTCTCTTTTTAATATCTCATCCTGGTAATATAGTGTCTAAATCAGCCTCCTCTCTGGTGCACCTTAAAAATAAGTTTATATCTGGACCTGTTTCTCTTTATAATAAATACATAGATTGGTATTATTAATCAACATATGTAATACCTTCTATAAAAAACAGTGTCTCCCTTACAAAGAATATTCCTAATAATATTTGATAGTACATGTTCTTTGTGTCTTTTCTCCCTCCAAAATACTCAACTTATTTAGTATTTTTCTAAATACATAATTAATTCACCCCAGGAGAATTCTACTGGATCCTTCTTGGATTGTAACAAAGAGGCAAAATGTATGGTAGGAAGAACAGTGGTACAGGGACACGGAGAGGCTGGCGTGGGAGGAAAGACAACCCAGATCTGGAATAAGAATGGCGATTTCAGAGGTTTGAAAACAGAATGTGAAACCATGATTTCAAATCTAAGTAGAAGAGGTATAGCTAACACTGAAAAGTCAGTACTTCCAGGAAAAAATTGCCACTGAGTACTTCAGTTCTGGATGTGAACAGGAGACAAAGTTCAGATGTGTGGGTATTAATGAGGATGTAGGACAGCTTGTAGATGGTTAAGAAATAAAGGAAAATGAGAATTTGTAAAACCTGGTGAAATAAAATTATTAAAAAGCTATAAATGCATTCCTGACTGCTTACATTTAAAAATAGTTTATGCATAATGTAAATTTGTGTGTGAATGTGTACATGTAACTTCATTAAAGTTAATATATACAAAATATATAATGAAAGAGTAGACAACCTATTTGTATCACCAAAATAGAAATTTTGTACCAAAATTTGAATAGATTAGAAAATATGTCTTTATAGGCAGTTAGATAAAATATTATAATTGATGTTGTTAAAATTTATGCTTATTTTGTGTAAAAGGAACATTTTTCAGAAATGCAAAGCTGCAGCTTTGTATTAACAAGGGATTCAATCTAATTATTTAGTAGTTTTATTGTACTTTTTTATCATTCAATTAGTTTTCATGTTATTGCTCCCTGGGGGGGGCATTAAACATTTAAATGTATGTTTAATAGCTTTCGGTCTAGATCAGATGGAGGACATTGCCATTATGGATTTGTGAATAGATTACTATCCTCTGAGCTCATTTGTTTATTGACTTATTTTCCAGCAGATGGTGCCCTTGCAACAGTTATTCAGTTTTTCTCTTTACATGATTGGGGTAAAAGAGGCATTACTACTTTTCTTTTTGTAATGGTATTAATTTAATAGGGGCATCTTTTATGAAGATGATCTGTCCCTTCCTTCCATAATTTTCTAACTGTGTTTCAAAACCTCACAGTTTTTCCTATGAATATAAAAATTATGAGTGTTTCTACTGTCCCCTTCCTCCTGATAGTTGTTCTTCAAAAAGTAGAATGTTTCTATTCTGTAATCAGTTTTTTTCCCTTACTAGAAATCTAGAAATAGCTAAGCTATGACTTAGTCTTTTAAAATATTTTATCAAGATCTGTTCCTTCTTCTCTAAAAGATTACTAGTCTTGCCTTAGAGTCTCATTTGACTCTGATAGTTTTCCTTTTATATTTACCCTGCAATATTGCAGAACTAATATTGTTTCTCCTTAATTTTTTTTCAGTTAGCTATATGTAATTCTTGAATTCTGTAATTAATTTGAAGCATTGCCTTACACTTGCTTTTGCAAGACCCTTGTATTGTTTGTACCTAATAAAACTTAATAAATTAAACATGTTATTCAATAGATTTAAATCATTTTTTCATCTATGTTCACATCAATTTTTTCCTAGTCCCAGAAGTTACCTTAACATTTTTACCCACAAAGTGATCTGTATATTTAACATATTCTCTTCATGGCTTTTGCAACCAGACTATACCTTGATATCATAACAAACTCCTCAACTGACCTATCATTATCTAATATAATTCATGTACTAAACATGTAATTGATTAATTAATATATGCTTTCATTTAACATTTGTCCTCTGGTTTCATATTAATTTGAGGGTACTTAATAATATAGTAAAATCATGGAAGTACAGCATAAAAGTATTTGTAGTATGATGACACTAATTTCTTAATTGAAAAAGTTGTTGATTTTGTTCAGTTTTTTTATTAATCTGTAGAGCAACTATTTCCAGTCAATATTATAATTATTAGCTTAAAAACAGTCTAAACTCTCAACAATTGAAGAGACCTATTTAATTCCAGATTTATATCAGTAATAAAAAGCAACAGATCTCTAAAAATTTTAAAAAATGAGTTCAGAAGATCATGCCTCCACAATGATATTTTACTGGACTCTTATCATGACACCTCTATTCCCCCATCACCACTAATAAAAGGCACTTAACAGGACAAAATTTTAAAAAGTGACCAATGTTACATTATAAACTTATGGGGATTCATAGGAGAATTGCAAGATAGAGGTTAGAAAGGGAAAATGAAACAGTTTATAGAGCAAATTGGATAGGTTTTTTTTTTTTTTTTATAGTGGAAGCATGCTTTCTTATTGAAATTCAAACTAGAAAATGACAAATTATTATTTTCCAATTGTGAAGGTAATTTTTCTCTTAAAAAAATTCCATTGAGTTGTAGGTGAATCTCATTGATGAGACTTTGAAGTATAGAAGTGAAATAACTCTTAGGAAAGCAATGTGTAGATACAGAACTAATACAAATAAAATGTTTAAATATAAGACTTACTTAATATATGTGTACACATATTTTAAATCTTTTAAAAAAATATAGCAAATATGAAGGAAATATAAAAAAACACAAGAATGAACCAGGAATCTCCATTACATTCTTTACATTTCTTTAGACTGCTATAACAAAGTAACACAATCTGGGTATTTTAAAAGAACAAAAATTAATTCTGTGAGAGTATTTGAGACTGGAAGTTTAAATACAGGTGTTAGAAGAGACATAAACCCTGACACTGATTGAAAGGAACCTTTCTTAACCCTTTCCACTTCTGTCAGTCCCAGGTAATTCTCAGATATGGCAACATTGATCCAATCTCTGTCCCCACCATCATGTCATTGTCTTTTCCCTATGTATCTTACATCTCTTTTACATCTGGCTCTTCACAGGATATACTCCTCTCTTATAAGGACATCAGTCACTAGTAGATTAAGGACCCACTCTACTTCAGATCTAACATAAGTTTACCTGTTATGACCTTATTTGCAATGACATTTTTACTCTGAGGGACTTTGTGTTAGTACTTCAACACAATCTTTTCTCAGGGATGCAGATCAACCTATAATGCTTACATAAAATTGTACTCAAATTTATGTATTTCTATCAAGACTTTTCTAACAAATTTTGACCTTTTTGTTAAAAAAAAAGATAGATGCTCCTAAAAAAGTAATAAATGGAAAACAATAGAAAAGTTGTTAACAAAAGTTGTTAAAAGTTGTAACAAATTATTACACCAATACAGTGAAAGATAATACTATAAGTGGCATCCTTCCCATTATTCCCTACAAAATTAGATGAGATGTGAAAATAGAGTTTTATTTGAAGGCAAAGTGTCTTAGAGAAAATTCCAGTTCTGCAAAACACTGGCTTTATTTCTTTGATGTAGTCATAAGATTATTTCATCTCATTTCCCCGTTCTACTTATCTATGATTACAATAAATATTTTGGAAAAATCAATAAGAAAATGCATTTGCAAATGCGTTTAAAGGCAAGTTATTAAAAGTTCTAAACTCTGTGATCATTAGGATATTATATTTCACTTTGAGTAATTTTTCTAAAAACTGTATTAATAAGGTAGAGAAATGTGGATGAGTTATAAAAATAGAATTGAAAAAGATGTGTAATGATGTACAACTTGAGAGTAGTTAAAAACCGTCCTAAGGTACTTTGTTATTAACATCAGATTGTTAATTATACTCTACTCTAAATAATACACTTGATTTTTTTAAAGAAAATCAAAACCTTTTGAGATTATATATATTATGAAATCACAAATTAGGGCAATTAAAATTTGCTCTATATTAGAAAGCTATCAATGTCATACACTTTATATATATAACCAAGGTTAATTAAAGAGGCCATGGTTGGTATATCTTATTTCTCTTCTATGAAGTATTTGCTTCAGTTTATGTGCATACTAATTTGATATTCTATTTGCTATAATCTAAATGTTGTGTCCCCTGAAAATTCATATTTTGATAACTAAACCCCAATGCAATAGTATTAAGATGTGGGGGACTCCAGTTGATTGGTTATGAGGACAGAGTTCTTAGGAATGAAATTAGTGCACTTTAAAAGCACCCTTAGGGAATTTGTGAGAATTAAGGTAGGAGATTCAATCCATGCAGTAGGATAGTAAATACTCACCAGATCTTGGACTTCCCAGCCTCCAGATACTTGACAGAACAAATTTGTGTGTTTTATAAATTGCTCTGACAGAGATATTTTATAAGGAAGTCAAATGGACTACACAGAAGTTGGTACCAGAATGCACTGCTGCTGAAACAAATACCAACAGACATGGAGGGAGTTTTGTTACAGGGTTCTGGATAGATGATGGAAGAATCTGGAGATCCAAGCAAGCAAAAACCTATATTGCCATGAATAAAAGCTGATAAGGACCCAGAAGAAGAGGAAAGCTGCAGAGAGAGCATCAATCTTCTATATTATCTAAGAAGTCAAGAAAATGTTGGTGGAAGTACAGGACAGTAAAGCCCATTCTGATTAGATGTCAGACAGAAACAAAGGAACAAATTGGAAACTAGAAGAAAGGTATTTCTTTTTTAAAGTAGAAAATAACTGGGCTAAAGTAGGTTCATATCCTAATGCTATGTGAACGGTGGAGCTTGTGAGAGATGAAATTGGATATTTGGTAGATGAATTATCTAAGCAAAGTGTATAAAGAATGGCTTTGCTTGAATATTTATTTATAAATAAGGGAAGACTAAAGATGGAATTTATAATCAAAATGAAAACGGAACTTAAAGATTTTGAAAATTCTCAATCTAGTCATATTATAAAGAATGAGAAGACTATGATTGAGGTGAGAACAACAAGGGAGTGACCAAGTGGAGTTTTGCATTTAATATGGAGACTGATATGCTTGGGCAGAATGTGAGTGCCATTTATCAGGATAATGGAGAAATCACTCCATACACATTCTGGGTCTTCCACTCCCATCATATCCAGAGTGCCAAGGCCTGGGGGACAGAAAGATTTTTAAGTTTTGGACTTTAGGCATCCCAGAAACCTCAGCACCCTAGAAACCTCAGCACCCAGCCTCAGCACCCAGTGAATTTTTACTCTACATCATCTCAAATCTGTGTTCTTTGTATCCTGGCAAAAAATTCCAGAGTCATTTCAGGTGTGGCTTCATTGGGCCCAGGTGTAGTAGAGGCTGTTCCTACAGAGGGTAGATGCAGTGAACCTTGGCAGCCTTTATGTGATGTAATCTACTCCTCCAGCTATAGATGCTGGGCTGCCTCCACCTAGATTTCAAAGATAACTTTGGGAGCCTTGGGCCTTCCTAATATTGCTTTGATTTGGGAGGGCATTTCTTAATGTTAAATTAGAGCACATCTTCTAATTCAGTTGTTTTCCATACTCATGGCCACGGTAGTGTAAAAAATAATGCAGCTATATTACCAAAGTCTCCCAGAGATCATGGAATGACAGTACTACCTAACAAAACTGAAATAAGTGAATCATTTTTTTTTCAATCTCTTTCAAACACATGGTAAGAAACAAGGGTAAAGAAATGGGGTAAAGTTACACACTTATATCATTAAAGTAAATGTGAAAGACTAGACTTGTAAGGTATAAAGCCACCTTTCTCTCCTGTTACAGGAATTTCCGGCCTCCCCACCTGTCAGTCTGCATTCTTCCTGCCTCTTAGGACAGGAATTTCCGGCTTCGCTGCCATAATCTTCCTGCCTCCCATATTACGTCCTCACATGCTATTGGTTCCTACAAGCCTGGGAGATTCCAATATCTGGGAGAGGCCATGCACCATCTTTCTCTCTTTATTCTTTCTTTTTCCCCCTGAGCGGATGTGAATTGTCTGCATAAAATAAAGTCCCTTGTGTGAGACCTCGTGTCTGCAGAGCGTTTTTCTGGGAGCTATTGAGGAGCCACAACTGTTCCTAACATCTGGTGCCGAAAACCCAGGATGGGTTTTTCCGCTGACTAAGTGAGCAGAATCCCATCTGATAGCCCCAGCCTGCGGATACAGGCTCAACTTCCATTTACATGGATGCCCAGTTTTCTGCATACAACACCGGACTCCAAAATTGGTGAGTTCCCCTTAGACAGGCCCTGACCCCTTAAACACATCTCGGCTGCCCACGGCTCCCACCGTGCCCCCCCCATCTGAGAAGCGGCCATTCCTGCGGTTGACTCCGCCGCCGCTGTCACGCCCCCTGCGGCCCCCCTCTGTAAATCCAGTGCTTTCAAGACTGCTGAGGTGTGGGGTACCTCCTTGGTCCCCATAGCTGGTCCTAGTTGCTGGGTGGATTCCTGATTTTTGGTGCTGAGATTCTTTCTCAGGGTTTGAAGCTCTTTTACATTTTTTCGTCTCGCTCAAAATCCTGGCCAGGTCTTCAAACTCTCTCAAGTAATGCCTGGTTAGACACTGGTATTGGTGATGACCAAACCTCTGTACTAACCTTTCGTTGCTTGGCACCGTGGTTCTTGGGACAGGACGCCACTAATCACTAGCCAGGTGGGTCTCAGTTTACCATGGGATCCAGGACATCCAGCCCAGCAAACTCACCCCTGAGATGTTTATTAAATCATCTGAAACCCCTTCACCTGTTCCCTGAATCAGAACTAAATTGTCCTTTAGATAGTAAGTCAGAATGGTCCATTTATGACACCCTAAATTCTACCTTTGTACTAGGTATAATTATATGCCTAATTATACTAGTTATAATTAAGTATATATGTGGGCAACCTGGTGAATAGAAAGGGACTTTTCCCTTTCGTGTTTTTCCTTTCTTTCAGGCTGAACCTAATCTCTGCTCTCCTCAAAAACCTGAACACATTCTCTTGGCTTTTCCCCCACCTTTGAACCCTTTTTTCCTTCCGAGTTCGATCCAGCTGATGAGTCATCTCCTTACAGGCCTCCTACTGCAGAAGCCCCTGTCCATTCCTCTTCTTTGCCTCATTCTGTTTCTCCTTCCACTCCTCTATTCAGCCCACCAAGTCCCTCCACCACACAGTCCCGTGCACATGTCCTAGCTCCTTTACAGGAGGTGGCTGGCACAGAGGAAGTAATCAGAGTTCATGTCCCCTTTTCACTGTCCGATCTGTCTCAAATAGAGAAGCGGCTAGGTTCCTTCACCTCCAACCTGCAACCTTCATTAAGGAATTTCAGTACCTTACCCAGTCTTATACCTTACGTGGCATGACATTTACATAATCATGTCCAACACCCTAACCCCTGAGGAGTGCAGGAGAGTCTGGGAACAGTCACGCATTATGCAGATGAGATTCATCAATCGACCCCAACCCATCCCATTGGGGCTGAAGCAGTACCAAATAGGGAGTCCCTATGGAACTATAATACTGAGGCTGGGTGTCTACGGTGAGATAGGTTTCAAACCTGCATCCTTGCAGGTCTACGAAAGGCTACTATTAAACCCATTAACTATGATAAACTTCAGGAAGTAATATAGAACAGAGATGAAAACCCGTCAGCATTTCTAAGCTGCCTTACAGAGGCATGCTCAGGTACACTAACCAGGACCCCGAAACCCCAGAGGGACGGCAGCTACTTATGACTTATTACTTTTCCCAAAATTACCCTGACATAAAGGTCAAATTGAGGCAGTTGGATAGGGGGCCCCTTACCCCACAGCCAAGGTTCTAGCAGTGGCATTCAAGGTTTATAACAGAAGGGAAGAAAAAAAACAAAAATTAAAATACCAAATGCTGGCCAAAGCCTTTCGGCCAGCTAGACCTGCCCAACTGTCCACCGCTAGGGGCCCCAAGCTCCCAGAAGACCTCCAAGCACATGCCTCAAGTGCAGGCAAGAGGGCCACTGGGCACGCCTGCCCAAACCCCAGCAGCCCCCAAGTTCTTGTCCAAGATGCCACCAACCTGGACATTGGGCAATGGATTGCCCTGGTTTCAGAGAAGTGCCAGGTCATCCTTGGCCCCTCCCTCCGGCACTTGCTGGGATTGGCAATGGATGAATGAAGGGGCCCGGGACTTCTGTACCCGATGACCATCACGACTCAGAAGCCCCAGGTAACATTACAGTGGCAGGAAGGCAGATCCCTTTCCTTATAGACATTGGAGCCACCTTCTCAGTGCTGCAGGAATTTGGGGGACCCACTTCCCCTGCCAAATCCTCTATTGTCAGGGTAGAGAAAACCATATAACCCCTTACAAACCCCTCCAATAAGCTGCCATACAGGACAAATTGGCTTTACTCATTCCTTTTTTAATAATTCCTTCATGTCCCATTCCCCTTCTGGGAAGGGACATCCTAACCAAATTGGGTGCCTCTATTTCCTTCTCACCCACCATGTGCCTTAGCCAAGACTCCTCTGCTATTCCTCTCCTTATGACTCTACAGGATATACAGCTCAAACAGAGTCCTCATATCCCCTTCCTCCCTCCCTGGTTGACCCCAAGGTCTGGAACACTCATACACCCTTTGTAGCTAAATGCTTACCTGTACACATTCATCTAAAGGACCCAACATCCTACCCAGCCCAGGCCCAATATCCCCTTCCCCAAAGAAGCCTTATAGGACTTCTACCAATCATCCAGATTTAAGGGAGAAAGGCTTCCTGTGCCCTGCCAACTCACCTTATAACACTCCCATCCTGGCTGTTAGGAAACCTAATGAGTCTTACTGTCTAGTGCAAGACCTTCTCATCATTAAATCAGCAGTGGTCCCCATCTTTCCCATTGTATCCAATCCTTACACCCTGCTTTCTTCTATCCCTTCTTCCACCACATACTTTTCAGTGCTAGATTTGAAGGATGCATTTTGTACTGTCCCACTTCACCCTGATTCACAGGATCTCTTTGCTTTTACTTGGACTGACCCTTTCACTCGAGTTTCTTCTCAGCTGACCTGGACAGTTCTCCCACAGGATTTCTGAGACAGTCCCCATCTCTTTGGCCAAATGTTATCTCAGGATCTTGCCTCTCTCACATTCATTTCCCCTTTCTCTTACAGTATGTTGATGATCTCTCCTATGTAGTCCCTCTCTTGAGGACTCCCAAAGGGACACAATTAAGCTTTTTTTTTTTTTCTTAAATTTTTTATTGTAAACAAATGGGATACATATTGTTTTTGTTTGTACATGGAGTAACAGCATACCACTTGCATATTCATAAATTTACATAGAGTAATGTTTGATTCATTCCATTATTTTTTTCCTCCCCCCACCCCCTCCCCCCTCTTTTCCTCTATACAGACCCTCCTTCCTCCATTCTTGTCCCACTCCCACCCCCCATTAAGTGTCATCATCCGCTTATCAGTGAGATCATTCCTCTTTTGGATTTTTGAGATTGGCTTATCTCACTTAACATGATATTCTCCAATTTCATCCATTTGCCTGCAAATGACATAATTTTTATTTTTTATAGCTGAGTAATATTCCAGTGTATATATATACCACAGTTTCTTTATCAATTGAAGGGCATCTATTGGTTCCACAGTCTGGCTATTGTGAATTCAGCAGCTATGAACATTGATGTGGCTGTATCTCTGTAGTATGCTGATTTTAAGTCCTTTGGGTACAGGCCAAGGAGTGGGATAGCTGGGTCAAATAGTAGGTCCATTCCAAGTTTTCTAAGGAATCTCCACACTGCTTTCCAGAGTGGCTGCACTAATTTGTAGTCCCCAGCAAAGTATGAATGTACCTTTTTCCCCATCCTCCCCAACACCTATTGTTGCTTGTGTTCTTGATAATCGCCATTCTAATTGGGGTGAGATGGAATCTTAGGGTAGTTTTGATTTGCATTTCTCTTATTACTAAAGATGTTGAACATTTTTTCATATATCTGTGGATTGCTTTACATCTTCTTCTGTGAGTGTCTGTTCATTTCCTTAGCCCATTTGTTAACTGGGTTATTTGTAGTCTTCATGTAGAGTTTTTTGAGTTCTTTATATATTCTGGAAATTAGTGCTCTATCTGAAGTATGAGAGGCAAAGATATTCTCCCACTCTGTAGGCTCTCTCTTCGCATTGCTGATAGTTTCCTTTGCTGAGAGAAAGCTATTTAGTTTGAATCTATCCCAGTTATTGATTCTTGCTTTTAATTCTTGTGCTATGGGAGTTCTGTTAAGGAAGGCTGATCCTAAGCCAACAAGGTGAAGATTTGGACCTACTTTTTCTTCTATAAGATGCAGGGTCTCTGGTCTGATTTCAAGGTCCTTGATCCATTGTGAGTTGAGTTTTGTGCAGGGTGAGAGATAGGGTTTAGTTTCATTCTGTTGCATATGGATTTCCAGTTTTCCCAGCACCATTTGTTGAAGAGGCTATCTTTTCTCCATTGCATATTTTTGGCCCCTTTGTCTAGTATGAGAAAATTGTATTTATTTGGGTTTGTGTCCATGTCCTCTATTCTGTACCATTGATCTACCTGTCTATTTTGGTGCCAATACCATGCTGTTTTTGTTACTATTGCTTTGTAGTATAGTTGAAGTTCTGGTATTGCGATACCTCCTGTTTCATTCTTCCTGCTATGGATTGCTTTAGCAATTCTGGGTTTCTTATTCTTCCAGATGAATTTCATGATTGCTTGCTCTATTTCTGTGAGGTACTTCATTGGGATTTTAATTGGAATTTCATTGAATCTGTATAGCACTTTTGGTAGTATGGCCATTTTGACAATATTAATTCTGCCTATGCAAGAACATGGGAGATCTTTCCATCTTCTAAGGTCTTCCTTAATTTCTTTCTTCAATGTTTTGTAGTTTTTTCATTTGGTTAGATTGATACCCAAGTATTTTATTTTTTTGAGGCTATTGCAAATGGAGTTGTCTTCCTCATTTCCCTTTCAGGTGTTTCATCGCTTGCGTATAAAAATGCTGTAGATTTATGCGTGTTGATTTTATAGCCTGCTATTTTGCTGAATTCATTGATGAGGTCTAGAAGTTTTCTGGAGGAGGTTTTAGGATCCTCTAAATATAGAATCATGTCATCCGCAAGTAGCGACAGCTTAAGTTCCTCTTTTCCTATTCATATCCCTTTAATTTCTTTAGTCTGCCTAATTGCTCTGGCTAGAGTTTCAAGGACAATGTTGAATAGAAGTGGTGAAAGAGGACATCCCTGTCTTGTTCCCATTTTTAAAGGGAATGGTTTCAGTTTTTCTCCATTAATGATGTTGGCCATGGGCTTAGCATAAATAGCCTTTACAATGTTCAGGTATGTTCCTACTATCCCTATTTTTCTAGTGTTTTCAGCATGAAGGGGTGTCGTATATTGTCAAATGCTTTTTCTGGTCAATTGAAATTACCATATGATTCTTTTCCTTCAGTCTATTGACATGATGGATTACATTTATTGATTTACGGATGTTAAACCATCCTTGCATTCTAGGAATGAACCCCACTTGATCGTGGTGCACAATTTTCTTAATATGTTTTTGGATACGGTTTGCAAATATTTGTTAAGGATCTTAGCATCTATATTCATCAAGGATATTGGTCTAAAATTTTCTTTCCTTGATATGTCTTTTCCTGGTTTGGGTATGAGGGTGATATTAGCTTCATAGAATGAGTTCGGTAGGGTACTCTCCTTTTCTATCTCCTGGAATACTTTGAGAAGTATTGGAATGGGTTCTTCTTTGAAGGTCTTGTAGAACTCGCTGAGAATCCGTCTGGTCCTGGGCTTTTCTTGGATGGTAGATTTTTAATGGTTTCTTCTATTTCATTGCTTGATATTGTTCTGTTTAAATCGTGTATGTCCTGGTTCAGTTTGGGAGGAGCATATGTCTCTAGAAATTTGTCAATGTCTTTGGTATTTCTATTTTGTTGGAATACAGATTTTCAAAGTAGCTTCTCATTATGTTCTGTATCTCAGTGGTGTCTGTTGTGATATTTCCTTTTGCATCATGTATTTTAGTAATTTGAGTCTTCTCTCTCCTTCTCTTTGTTAGTGTGGCTAAGGGTTTATCTATTTTGTTTACTTTCTCAAAGAACCAAATTTTTTGTTATGTCAATTTTTTGAATACTTTCTTTTGTTTCAATTTCATTGATTTCAGCTATTTCCTGTCTTCTACTACTTTTGCTGTTATTCTGTTCTTCTTTTTCTAGGGCTTTGAACTGTAATGTTAGGTCATTTAATTGTTGACTTTTCATTCTTTTCTGGAATGCACTCCATGCAATGAATTTTCCTCTTAGTATCACTTTCATAGTGTCCCAGAGATTTTGATATGTTGTATCATTGTTCTCATTGACCTCTAAGAATTTTTTAATCTCCTCCCTGATGTTTTTTGTTATCCATGTTTCATTCAATAGCATATTATTTAGTCTCCAAGTGTTGGAGTAATTTCCTTTTTTTATTTTGTCATTGATTTCTACTCTCAGTCCATTATGATCTGATAGAACACAAGGCAGTATCTCTATTTTTTTTGCATTTCCTAAGGGCTGCTTTGTGGCATAACATATGGTCTATTTTCGAGAAGGTTCCATGTGCTGCTGAGAAGAAAGTGTATCCACTCGTTGATGGATGGAATATTCTTTATATGTCTATTAAGTCTAGGTTCTTGATTGTGTAATTGAGTTCTATGGTTTCTTTTGTTGGATTTTGTTTGGAAGATCTATTTAGTGGTGACAGCGGTGCGTTAAAGTTGCCCAGAATTATTGTGTTGTGTTCTATGTGATTCTTGAAATTGAGAAAGATTTGTTTGATGTACAGGGATGCACCATTGTTTGGGGCATAAATATTTACTATCGTTATGTCTTCCTGATTTATGGTTCCCTTAAGCAATATGAAATGTCCTTCTTTATCCCTTCTGACTAACTTTGGTTTGAAGTCCACTTTATCTGATATAAGGATGGAAACCCCGCTTTTTTACTGGGTCCATGTGCGTGGTAGGTTTTTTCCCATCCTTTCACCTTTAGTCTGTGGATGTCTTTTTCTATGAGATGAGTCTCTTACAGGAGCGTATTGTTGGGTCTTTCTTTTTAATCCATTCTGCCAGTCTATGTCTTTTGATTGATGAGTTTAGGCCATTAACGTTCAGGTTATTATTGAGAAATGATTTGTATTCCCAGTCATTTGGCTTATTTTTGGTTTTTAAGTTGGCTTGGTTTCTCCTTTCAGTGGTTTTTCTCTAAAGTAGTTCCTCCCTTTGCACCTCATTGTTGTTTTTCATTTCCTCCTCATGGAATATTTTGTTGAGAACATTCTGTAGTGCAAGCTTTCTATTTGTAAATTCTTTAACTTTTGTTTATCATGGAAGGATTTTATTTCATCTTCAAATCTGAAGGTTAGTTTTGCTGGGTATAGAATTCTTGGTTGGCAACCATGTTCTTTCAGAGCTTGAAATATGTTGTTCCACCCTCTTCTAGCTTTTAGAGTCTGGGTTGAGAAGTCTGCTGCTATACATATTGGTCTCCCCCTATATGTAATCTGATGCTTTTCTCTCGTGGTCTTCAAAATCCTATCTTTATTTTGAATGTTAGGCATTTTCATTATAATGTGCCTTGGCGTGGATCTGTTGTGATTCTGTGCATTTGGTGTTCTGTAAGCCTCTTGTATTTGATTTTCCATTTCATTCTTCAGGTTTGGGAAATTTTCTGATATTATTTCATTGAATAGGTTGTTCATTCCTTTGGTTTGGTATCATCAGGGCTGAGACCCTGCTAGACTCTCATCATCTCTTCACAGCCTGCCAAACTGTAGCCCATGGCAAAGAAAATAAGAAGTCACATCCACTCTTGGTCGTTCTGACCCAGAGGGCATCCAGTTCCCTGGTCCAGGAATTCCTCTGGTGTAGATTTTGCATCTGCAAGTGAATTTGCGTGGAAGGAGTACAGTGTGATAGTGAGACCCGGCTTGGAATCGTACCCCGTGCCCCCCCATAAGTAACTTCTCCTCTGAGGCTTGGGGTCTTCATCTGTGGAGATGGGGTCCTGATGCCAACCTTGAAGAAGGTCAGCTGACCTCGGGTCTCCTGATTTCAAGGTTGTGCCTCAAAATCAATACACTGGATCACTCCCTGTCTCTGGGGCCCTCACATCAACTGACTGCTTCCTGCTGCCAGGACCCCCAGACCAACTGACTGTGCCCTATCACCAGGAACCCAGACCAACTGATTGCACCCGGCCTCCTGGATACCACAACCACACCAAACACACCCGACCTCCAGGACCACTGCCAGACCACTGCATCCTGTCTCCAGGACCTCCAGCTGAGCACGTCCACCCTGAGCTGCAGCTCCCCATTTGCTAACACATTTGGAAGCCAGAGCAGCCATCTTGGATAATCCTGGAAGCCGGAGCTCCAATCTTCGGGGGCATTCTTAAATTGAAATGTGCTTCTGAAACTTTGACCAAATGAATGGGGAGCTCTGGGCAAGAAAGCCCAATAAAGGAGTGCCACACTGGCGAGAAATGGCCAAACCCTAGTGTGGCTGGCTCTTTGCGGTACAAAATCCGTGGATATTTGTCACCACTTGCAGCAACAACTTGCACGGGTCTTATGGGTGGTGGACTAGAAACTGAACCACCTCTATCTTTCTCTTTAGTGCACTGCTTTCTTGCTTGTTTGTCTACAGAGGATAGAGGAAATGAGGTTCACTTGCTTTGAGAAGAGAGGAGAGAGACTTTGCTTATCAGAGGAGAAAAGAGACTTTGCTTAAGAGAGACTTTGAGAGAAGGACAAGGCTTTGCTTACAGCTTAGAGGAAGAGAGACTTGCTACGCCTCACTTAAGTTCTGCTGCTTCTTACTGGTGTGTCCTGCATCCTGTGAACTAAGGGTACGTCTACCTAAGGTGCTTTAGTGATGCATCTCAGTCTCTCCGTTCTGCGATCTGCCCTTCTGCCACTGCCCCTACTCGCTGCTTCTATCGCTAGCCACTCTCCTTTCTTCTTGCTGACAGCGCATTGTTTGTGCTGTCTTGCTCCGCCTACGCTTATATCACCTCCAGGAGGCGGAGAGCAGGGCCGCCCTCTTATGCAAAGATTAGGCCAGACGCTAGATGTCCAAGCAGGCACAATTAGGAGTGCTTGAGAACCATGCGCATACACTGTGTGCGTGGACGATAAATCACCTGAGTGTGCTTATGTCAATTAACCTCCTCGCTGCCGATGTGGGTCAACATGGCACAGCCCCCAACACCCTAGTAATCCCACAACGCTCATTTTCAGTGGAGAGCCTGGAAGGAGCTTCATTTAAATTTTGAGATAGATTCTAAAGGCTTTGCACATGAAGGCTGAAGGCTAACTGCATTCCCTGTATTTGAACAGAAGATCCTATCTTGAAGGAGGATCTGAACAGCACATCTCCATGGCCAACACAGTCCTCTCGGTGTTCTTCAGGATTTATTTCTGCATGCAAATTTGAAAATGCATAGCTCTTCCAGGGTTTCATTAGGCCCCTTTGTTCATTGGAAACCTATAAAATTGACAAGAGCATACACAAACACACACACACACACACACATATATACATATGTAATATTTACTATATGGGAATTCTTAGAAAAGTGTGATTCAAATAATTGTTAGGATTGAGGACTCATATGCCATCTTAACAAGAAAAGAGAGTGGGATAAAAGGGCAAATTGTGAAAAATAAAAGCTTTTAAAAGATAAATGGACCCATAGAAGAATAGGGTGGGCGATAACATAGTTTTGTGACAAAGTCTATGTGTGATACCAAATTATATTCTTTAGTATAAGAGCTGATCTTCCCTGGTTGCAAAATTAGTGGGGAAAGGATTATGACAGTTGAGTTATTTGCAGAGGCTCTGTTTTTAATAACAATATTAGGGAGTCCTGAAGTAAAAAGCATATTCTCACATGCCTTCAACTAAAAATAATTGTTCAGTCATAGTGATGCTTTCTGAGTGCATTTCTTCATTTGTTCACAATTGGACAAGGTGACCATACTTTCAGAAATGCCCATCATAAAATATTCAATGACTGCTAGAACCCACTGCACTGAAGATCTTTTCAAATGATGTGTAGTTGACTGTGTTCCTAAACCTGTGGGTTGGATTTACATTGAGAGTCTCCAAAACAGGCAATAAACGCCATACTGAATCTTTTCTTACAACTTTAAACCACAGAGGCTGCAGATTTATATTCTGAATTGTGGGTCTGCATGTGTCACATCTGAATTTGCTGCAGAGACTTTCCTTGTTCCAAGGAGTATTCAAAGTTTGCAATGTCTTTGTCATTGGGTACATAGACTAGAGGAGAAAGAAATTATCAGCTATTAGGTTCCATTATTATTATAGGGGGAATACAAGGTGTAGTAAACAATTTTTCATTTTTTGAGGAGGATGGTCTGATATTGTTATTTTTCCTGAACCCTAAAATCATTACTGAAGAGATAGGTTTCTTATTTCTCATAATGCTTATTTCTACCCTGGTAGTTCATGGATCTTTCTAAAGCTTCCAATATGAAAACCACCTCATTTTTTCTTCCTGATCAATGGATATAACTGATACAAAGGATTTCTATAGTGTTTGACCCAGGTAATTCCAAAATATAATGAGAAACATGGAATCATTAACATAGCCATAGAACAGAATTATAAATGTGTTGGGGGCTGTGCCATGTTGACCGCACCAGGGCGGTGCCTGACCACATCGGCAGCCAGGAGGTTGATTGACATAAGTACACTCAGGTGATTTATTGTCCACACACTCAATGTATGTGCATGTGTTCTCAAGCACTCCTAATTGTGCCTGCTCGGAGCGTCTGGTCTAATCTTTGCGAAAGAGGCGTGGCCCTACTCTCCGCCTCCTGGAGGTGATATAAGTGCAGGCGGAGCGAGACAGCGTGACACCCGTGGCAGCAGCTAGTAGGGAAAAGCGGGGGCAGCTAGAAAACACATGCAGCAGCAGCCAGAAGAAAGGAAGTGTCTAGCCGATAGAAGCAACGAGTAGGGGCAGTGGCGGAAGGCAGATCGCAGACGGAGAACTGAGATGCATCACTAAAACACCTTAGGTAGACGTACCCTTAGTTCACAGGATGCAGGACGCACCAGTAAGAAGCAGTAGACCGTAAGTGAGGTGTAGCAAGTCTCTCTTCCTCTAAGCTGTAAGCAAAGCCCATCCTTCTCTCAAAGTCTCTCTTAAGCAAAGTCTCTCTCTCTCTCCTCTCAAAGAAAGTAAACCTCATTTCCTCTATCCTCTGTAGACAAACAAGCAAGAAAGCAGTGCACTAAAGAGAAAGATAGATGTGGCTCAGTTTCCAGTCCACCACCCATAAGATCCGTGCAAGTTGTTGCTGCAAGTGGTGATAAATATCCACGGATTTTGTACTGCAAAGAGCCAGTGACATAAATGTCAGTAGTTTTTCATTCCATGTGAGTGTAAACAATTTCTGATCCTCTCTTTTTCTTAATTAGGGTACAAGAGACCATATTTGTTGAATAAATGACTATGTATAATTTATTTGAAGTTTAGATCTGTTCTACCAGATATAATATCCTAGTTCACAGCTACAGCTACAAATAAGTATATGTCTTATTTGAGCTTGAGGAATTCTCCAGTGGTTCTACAGGATTCAGGTGGATTATATAGTATATGAATATGTGATTTAAATACAAATTTGATAAATAACGTACTTCCACACCTTTTAGATCCTTAAGTGTTGCATTAATTTCTGCCACTGTAAAATAAATGATTACGGATCCTTGTAGGGAAAACATGAAGGGGGCCATGATAATATAAACATGCTGGGGTAATCCTAGGTCTTCCTGAAAAGGTTCCAACATTAGCAATATCTTAAAGCTATGTGATTATTCAGTTTTACATTTTTATACACACAAATACACACACTCACATACATAGTCATTGTTCTACATGTAGAGCAAGCCCATAAAAATGACCCTGCAAACTGAAATCGTAGAAAACATACTTAATAATTGATGAGATAATGTTGACTGTTCCATGACTTTTAAATTGTTTGTGAAACATTAAAAATGCTGTCAGTCAGCTATTTTTGAATAGGGAAATTAACAGAATGTTGAAACAAATATTTATCTAGCAGATTATAATTTAGATCATGGGAAATATTGAGAATAAAATTGTCTTACTTCTTTGTGGAATAATCAAGAAGACTTTAAAGAGATCTTGCCTTCTTGTAAAACTTAGGATAAGGAACATAACCTTTCCTACGCCATGGTGAATTGTCAAACTTCTCTCTAACTCGGGATCAACTTCCAGTGTTTTATCCTTTGCAGTTTCAATGTCATGTTACTCAGTATTGCCTGACTGTGATTAATAACCAAGAATAAACAACTTAAAGTAATGAAAGGTTTACTTTGGCTCATGGTGTTGGGGGTTTCAGTTCATGGCTGGTCAACACTGCTGCTTTGGTCTGTGGTTCATCATGGTGGGAACTCATGCTGGAGAAGGCCTATTCACTTCATGGTGGCCAGGGAGCGAAAAAGAAAGAGAGGAAGAGACTGGAGTCCAATAGCCCCCTCAAGGGCCTGCCTCTAGTGATCTAACTTTCTTCCACTAGCTCCACCTATTGAAGGTTCCACCACCATCCAAAAATGCCATAGACTTTGTACCAAGTCTTTGGGGTACTTTACAGATCTCAACTATAGCAAATGTCAAGAAATAGCTCCTAGAGTGGCTTTAATGAACAGTATTTTTGCCAATGTCATTGAAACTCTTTTATCCTTTTCATATTGATCACTTTTGAAATTTCTGTTGAGAAATTCATCTTCACCAATTTCCACTGGCTGCCTATCTCATTTCTCCAACTCTGGCAGTTCAACAGTCCCTTAGTCAGCAATTTTCTGTATATTCTAATTCTTGTGATTTGAATTTTAGTTCTAGCATGATGACTTTTTTTCTTGCTGGCCAATTCCGTGTTTGGGTATAAATTGTTGTAAAATGTCACAGAGGCTCTTCAGTGAAAGATCAGATACACTAACCTGGTTGTCTTCTTTAATGTCTGTGTGTGAATTGAACAGAGAAATTACCTCCACAGAATTTTATAGATGTGATTGGTCACTAATGATGTGTATTTGTTATTTATATTGACACATGTGGACTGAAGGTCTAACAGTGAATTTGTGTATTTTAAAAGTATCCCCTGTTAATACAATGTAGTAATTGAAATCTGAGTGGTGATGTTGTTGAGCAAGGAATTCTTTAAACTCTGGTATCTAAAATTTAAGCATAATAGAACCATGTTATTCAGTGTTTCATTGCTGGACCAAAATACCTGAGAAAAATCAACTTGAAGGAGAAAATTATCTATAAAAAGTCCCACCATTAAACATTGCTGCATTGGGGATAAAGCCCTCAAAACATGAACTTTTTTTTTTTAACTTATTTATTTTGATTCATTGTATACAAATGGGGTACTACTGTTGTTTTCTTTGGTTGCACAAAAACATGAGCTTTCAAGGGGCATTTAAGATTGAAACCATAGCAACCACAATTGCCTAACCACCTATGTTCTTCTAATAATTCACATCTACAACTCTGTGCAGGGCAAGTCACCTTGCTCTTCATAATTGTAATATCCTGGTTCTCTATTGGTTAGGTTAGACTCTAACAGTTGGCCTTTACTATTCCAGGTCCTATTATTATCAAGGATACTAATAAGCTCAGTTTTAACCACTTCTACTACAACTCATAATCTCCTAAGAAAAGATTCTATGGAACCTGGCAACTCTGATGCCCTACTTACCAGTGCATTTTGATGGGCTTGGTTAAGGTTATGTCACCTTTTAACACAAGTCCTCTGGTAGATTCCTAGGCTTCACATAGTCTGTTCATTCTAGTATAACAACATTTTTCACCTTTCTCCTACCATTTTTCTCCTTCCCTCTACCATCTTCCATAACAATTCATGAATTTCCACTTCATACAGTATGGCATTGCTCCTAGGAACCACTGTACCAGTGAGTTTGTACTATAATCTGTGATGCTACAAATCAATGACCACAAAACATGTCCTTAAATCTGTATTAATCCACTCTTGTAAACTTGGGTCTTTGTTAGTACATTAAATCACATCCTGAAATCTAATTCAAAAGCTCTTCAGGATTAATGTTTTGTTATGTTCTATTTCCCTTGATTAAACACCTTCAACATTCAGTCCCATGATTACTCCCCTAGCTACTGGCAATTATTCTAGTTCCTTTGAGTTATAATTACTGTCTTTCTGTATCTCCATGAATGTTATTTTCAATTTAGCTCTAGTTATCTATCTGAAATCCAAAAGAGAAAATGAGGTCAGAGAATTGTCACCTATAAGGAATGAGACTTCTTCAGTGTATTCCCACAGTTGAGAGTCATTCTTAACATGGAGAAGTTGGCCACTTCTGCAGGACATAGGATAGAGGAAAGCCCAGGGAGTCAAAATCTTAGTGGGGAATTATCCAGGCATAAAAATTGCCCAGTGGCAATAATAGACCTCATCAGTAGATATCCTCTTTGAAGCTTGACAAATTTATCAACTCCTAAGTTTAGCCTTCAATTTTTTTTTTCACTCACTGCTTATTATCAATTGAAAAGTCTCTTTGCCCTTTATACTTAATTTTCATTGCTTATTAACTGAATTCAGTTTTTCATTATCTATCCAAGGGCATTGATGCAGCTTAATATCAACCAACTAGTTATATTGTCCTTGGATGCACTATTCTTCTAGTTTTTGAAGTCATATTTACTGAAAAATGCAGAGTATTACCTCCACTTAAATATTTTCCCAAACCTTCTGAGCATATTTTAACAATAGGGCTTTTCTATTGTGCAGAGACTACCAATATACCACTTATTACCTGTGATGGGGTCCTCCCTCCAGTGAGGTGGTGATGATTCCATCCCCAAACTTCAGTTTACCACTTGATCTAATGAACTACTCAACTATTCCAATTCAGAATTTACTGGAGGTAAATGTTGATATGGAATCTGAGTACTAGAGTTTCACAGGAAGGATAATGCCATGAAAAAAAAAAAAAAAAAAAAGAGGAGGAAGCAAGACAAGGTAGTAAAAACTTCTGACTGTGATGTATGACATCAGTGGAAGAAAATGGTAGAGGAAGTAAACCTCAACAGAGAGAGCTTCAGCCTGCAAAGTGCTTCTGACAACTTCCATCCAGCCTAGTGGGAACCTCTTGCAGTAAAATAGCCAGACCTTTTTATACCACTGAGCTTAGTAATTGGCTGGGCCAAATGTCGAGAAGAGCATGACACAGGCAGATCCAAAAGACAACCATAGTTGAATGCTGTCCATTAAATCCACCACTTGAAGTTGAAAGACAAGGTCTTTCATGAGACCTTGAATGAAGATTCAAGCAGTGCATTCTTATCATCTATTCTTTCTTGGTCTTTAGGTATTTATGATTTTATTATGACCTCAGAAGGTGATATATTCAGACCTATTTTTAATACGCTAAAAATATATTTTTGAAGGGAGAGAAATGGTAGATAATTCCCTAAAAGCTGAAATATTTTTTTCCAGTAATATACTAAGAGAAAATCCTAAATGAACTTAATAATGGTTGGAGTTCCTGCAATGTAGAATTTTAAGTAAGATGATTATTACAACTACAACACTGATGACTTATTTTTTCTTAATATTATTAAATTAATTAGTTTGCAATCAAATTATCAGGTTGGGGTGAAATTGTTTTAAAATGTTTAAGTTAGACTAGTCATTTTTAAATCTGATGTGAGAAGTATCAGTTTAGCAAAAACATTCAATTTTTACTTATTTTCTTTTATATCTTTGTAGACAATTGGAGATTTTGCTTGACTGCTATGAAAATTTACTCTTTTTTTGAGCTTTCCAAGCAGTCCTGTTCATTGTCACTAATCCTAGTGATACCACTGGTCATCAGTGATGAGTCTGCTTCCTCAAATGTTGAAGTTTGAACCTTAGAAAAGCGCAGAGGCAAGTGTAGAAAGCAAGTTTTATTTAAATAATAGTAACACTGATTTTTCCTGGGAGGAAGAAGGGGGCCATAGCTGGTATCCTAGTATCCCAAGACGTGGGAGCATCCTGCTCCTCTTATATGTTTTAGACTTTGTTTGTTCAGCCCTCTTCCCTGCTTATCTCCCTCCATCCTGTGAATGGACCAGGCCTATCAGACCTATGTGACCAGGACACAGTGAACCAAAATGTGAGAAGCAGGTGGGCTGGAAGGGAGTAGAAGCCCAGGAGGCATTGATTAACAACTTTTACCACTCCCTATGGGAGCAGTAATTCCTGGGACAGGTTACTTTAGCAACAGGTTGGAGCAGGAACAAGGGAAAGAATTCGGGAAAGAAGAAAGGACAGCATTGATTTTTTTTCCAACCAGCCCCTACCTTCCCTATGGGACCCAGTTATTTATTATTTATATTGACTGTCTTTAATTTTTGCTTCACTAGTGTCTAGACTTATTGGTTGAGAAGAAAAACAAAATTGTTACTTATAAGATTTCTTACAAGTCTGGTAATATAAAAGAAGACCTCCTCAGCCTGTTGTACACTTCTGCTTGTCCTACTGTAGATTTTCTGCATGTCACAAAGAATCTACTCTTGTGATTGCAGTACATTCTCAGCAAACCACTTAAGCCTCAAGGCTTCTATTTTGTGGCTGAGCATCCAGTCAGATGACCCTTAGGTCATTTTTTCTAGTATCAAATGCAATATACTTTCACTATCATTTTCCTATCTTCTATCACAGATAGTATTAAACCTCAGAACCGAAAAAAGAAAAAAGAGAAGAAAAAAGAAAAAAAGAAAAACAGAGAGATAGCAATCACAGGTATCATGCAACTAATCTTTGATCTGAATATTGGAAGAACCTAGGATTTGAAAAGTCTAGTGGGAATTATAAGATCAGTGTGAGGCTGAACCCAGTACATCAGACTGAATGTCATAACTGTTTAGGTTCATCATTGCTGTAGTATTACAAAGAAAAAAAAAAAAAAATTCACGTGTGTTAGGTATTGGGTTATATTAAATAAAATCTAATGAATACAATAAAAATTAAATTAGAAGGATCTGGGATCACTACAAAATGTTAAGAGTAATATTATGTGTAATCTGTGTATTCACAAATTTCTATTAATTTATTTTTATAAATATTTTACTGTTAGTCATTTATTAGAGTCCCAAAACAGTCTAAATACTTTTAACATAAAATATGAAGTATTGCTTGTGCTTAATGTGCCCACCCAATGAACTACCATAGTGATTTTACTGATGTATATTTTAGTATTCCTTTTTCTAATACTCCTAGAAAACAGAACTCAATGGTGAAAAAAAGCAGGAGTTTTCTAAATAATTTAGAATGAAGTGGGGGGAAAATACACAGTAAGTGGTGTAATTGAACATATATTCCATGAGTATTTGGAGTGGTTCTGAGCCAGAAATAGAAACCCTTCAAAGCATGATAGCTCCTTATATTTTCAAAGATGTCTGTATGTAAGACAGACTGAGAGAGGGAGGAAAAAAAAGCTATATATGGACATAATGTTAAAACTTGACTCAGAATCTGTATAACTGACTAATTAAACAATGACTTGACTATGATATCCAGATTATTTCTAGTCTCTTAGAAAATTATCAACCAGATTAAAATTGAAAGGTTATTAGTATTTTTTAAAATAAGAACATTTTTGAGAATAGTTTTTGATTTATAGAGAAATTTAGGGAATATTGTTAGAAGTATTCGTGTATGTTTCTCTCTCACATAGAATACTCCCTGTTATTAACATACTGAATCAGTGTGGTGCATCTGTTACTATTCCTGCACTAATATTAATAAATTATTACTAAAGAAATCCCATCATAGATGTCAAAGTTCACTCTGTGTGTTGCACTGTTCCATTGTTCTGGTAAGTGCCTTGTATCTACCATTATGCCATGTAGATATAAAACTGCCCCATGCCTTCCCCATTAAACTCTTCCTGTCTTCAAACTCTCAACAAACACAAGGCCACACGGATGTGTTTACTATCTCCACAGATTTGCTTTTCTCAGTATGTCATATAGTTGGAATGATATGTATATACTTTTACAGATTAACTTCTTTCACTTAGTAAAATACATTTAAGATATCTTCATTTTTTTTTCATGACTTGAGAACATTTCTTTTTGCATTCAATAAAAATAATTTTAGGTTCAAAGACCAACAACAACAACAAAATAACTATTTACCTATTGAAGGGCATTTGGTTGCTTCCAGATTTTGGCATTTATGAATGAAATCACTATAAATATTGTATACAGGTTTTTGTGTGGTAATGAATCTCAGCTCAATTGGGTAAATGCCTATATATGTGATTGTTGGATAATATGATCGTGAGAAACTTCCAAATTATCTTCCAAAGTAGATGTACTATTTTACATTCCACAAGCAATGAAGGAGAGCTCCATACCCTCATTAGCATCTGAATTACCAGGTTTTTTGTTGTTGCACCAAATATATAGTATGTATATAATGGTGTCACATTATGGATTTTTGGTTGTTTGCTTATTTGTTTGTTCTTTTTGGGGTGGTGCTACTGAGATTGAACTCAGGGTCACTTGATCACTAAGCCACATCCCCAACCCTATTTTGTAATTTAGTTTAGGAAACAGGGTCTCACTGAGTTGCTTAGCACCTCAATGTTGCTGAGGCTGGCTTGAACTCCCTATCTTCCTACCTTAGTCTACAGAGCTGCTGGAATACAGGCATGTGCTGCCGTGTCTGGCCACATTATGGTTTTACTTTTTAAATGAAATATGATATTAAACATTTTATATCCTTGTTTTCTGTATACTCCATAGTAAGGTATCTATTCAAAGCCTTAACCCATTTTTTGGTTGACTTATTTTCTTAATGAAAATAGTTTTATGACTACATTTTATGAGTATATTTCCTATATTATCAGATAGGAATTTTGAATATACATACTCCCAGATTATGACTTTTATCTTCATTTTTGAAAACTATCTTTATCAGAGTAGAAGATTTAAATGTTATTAAAGACCAACTTACTATTTCTATCATGGTGTCATGCTTTTGTTGTTACATTGAAAAGCTCATCAACAAAGTAAAGTTACCTAAATTGTCTCTTATGATGTCTACCAGAAGCATTATAGTTTTTTTTTTATTTTATGCTTAAGTTGTTGAATCATTTTGAGGGCTTTTTTTTTTGGTCTTTGTTTTTGTTTCATGAAAGATGCAAAGTACACATCAAGTTTTTTTCTTTTTGTCAGATGAAAGTCCAATTAAACATAATTTGTTAGAAAGTTTATTTTATGGCCCTTTCTCCATTGAATTACCTTTTCTACTTTGTCAACGATAAGTTGTTTATGTTTGTTTTGGTGTACTTCCAAGTTTTAATTTTGTTTTAGTAGTCAGTTTGTTCTTTTATCAATATCATACTATTGTGACTAATGTGATTTAGTAGTAAATCTCAATGTAGAATGGTGTTAGTGCTCTACTGTAGTTAGTAGTGTGTTAGGATTGTATTTTGCTATTACATTTAAAAGTCATGATAAGCCTTCTTATATCCACAAAATTATTTCCTGAGAATTTTTTTATGGTATTGACTTGGATGTATACATTAAGTTTGGAAGAACTGACATCTTAACAGTACTGAATTTTTTTTATCTGTGAACACAGAATGTTTCTCCAGTTATTTTGATATTCCACTGTTTTGTTGAAATGTAAATGGCACTGAATTTTATTTTCAATCCAAGCATTTGAATTATAGGCAATTGATATTTGAATTTTATATCTGAAATCTTGTTATAATCCCTTATTAGTTTTGGGCATTGTTTTTTATTGATTCTTTGGAATTTTATATAAATAATCACACTCCTTAACAAAAACCAATAGTTTCACTTCCTCCTTTCCAATCTATGTTCTTTTTATTTCTTGTCTTCTTGCATTAGCTAAAATTTTGAGTACCATGTTGAATGAAAGTAATGACTGCAGGTATCTTCCCTTTTTCCCAAACCCAAGAATTCTTCTGGTTTCTCAAAATTATCTGTATTTTCCTTTTCTGGGTGATGTGTGTGTGTGTGTGTGTGTGTGTGTGTGTGTGTGTGTTATCAAGTTAATTTTTTGAGAACTTTAATCAGAAATAAGTACTGGATGTTGTCAAAAGTTTTTCTGTATGTAATGGTATCATCATATGGTTTTTCTTCATTAGCATTACTTTATATCCATTTAATGTATATAGGTTCAATATTGATGACTCCTTTTACATTTCAGATAACAGAAATTTACACCTTCATATTTTTTTCCTTCTTTTGCATGAGTACAGGTCCATTAAATTTATAGGTTTTTTTTTTTTTTCAAGAATCAGCTTTTGTTTTCATCAATTTTCTTTTATAGATTTACTTTTGAAATTTCATTGATTTTTGCTCTAAATTTTATTTAGTGTTCTATTTTCTTTGTATTTAATTAAATCCTTTTCCTCTTCTTTCAGAGGGTGATGCTTAGTTTAGGGATTTTTAATTTTGTTTGAATATATGCAATCAATTATATATATACATACAGATAGATATAGGTATAAATATAGATATATCTCCAACCACAAGTTTGACTGAATTCCACAACTTTTGATCAGTCATAGTTTCTTTTTTATTCATTCAATATATTTAAAAATTTCTCCTGAGACTTCTTTTTCCCATCTGCTATTTAGATGACAGCTATTTAATCTCCAAATATTTTGTCATTTTCAACTACCTTTTGCTTATTGATTTGCAGTTTGATTCCACTATTTTATTACACTATATGATTCCTTTTCCAAATCTGTGAAAGTTTATTTTATGGCCCAGAATGAATTCTATCCTGAAGTTCCATGTGAGCTTAAGAAGAATGCATATATTGCTGATTTTGGATGAAGCATTCTATAATTGTTAATTAGATAAAGTTGATTAATGGTGCTATTAAATTCAGCTATATCTTTGCTGATTTTATGCCTGATGTATCTATTAATTACTTAAGTATTTATATCTGAGAGCATATTTGTCTGTCCCTCCTCATATTTCAACTTTACATCACATATTTTTAAAAATTTATTTATTTTGATTCATTGTACACAAATGGAGTACAACTGTTGTTTCTCTGGTTGTACATGAAGTAGAGTTGCACCATTGTGTTATCATACATGTACATAGGGTAATGATGTTTGTCTCATTCTATTATTTTTCCTTCTCCCCAACCCCTACATCACATATTGTGAGGTCTATGATAAGGAGTTTATACCTCAACAATTGTTATGACATTGTGTAGAATCAACTTTATAATAATTATCTGATGTCATTTTTCTTATCCCCAATAATTTCATTGTTCTGGAGTCTTCTTTACCTGAAATTAGTATAACTATGGTAGCTTTATTTTGATTTTTATTAGCCTGATATAAACTTTTCTATCCCTTTAACATATGTGTCTATTGGTATTTAAAGTGGGGTTTTTAGATTAAATTTACTTATTGATTTTTTTAATCTACTATGAAAATCTGTCTTTTAGTTAGCATATTTTACCATTCACATTTAAAATGATTATTTATTAATTAATTATGTTCACATCTAAATGTTTATTGTTACTTCCTATTCCTTTTCAGGGTTCTGGAAGAACTATCCACCTTTCCATTTGTCTGGGAAACTTGCTAATACTCTTCACTTTTCAAGAATAATTCACTAAAAACAGGCTTCTAGGTTGATATATATGTTTTTCATTTCAAACCTTAAATATTGACTGCATTTTTTCTTGCTTTCATAGCCTCTAAACTTAAGTCCAATGCAATTCAATTCTTTCTCCTCTACAAGTAAAAGTCTGTCTTTCCATTCTCCACTACTCACCCCTAGCTTCTTTTAATATTTTCATTTGAATTTCTTCAATCTGAATAGGACATTCACAGGTACAAGATTTTCTTATGATTTGTTTTCCATTATTTTCTTGCTTGGTATTCTCTGAGTCACTATGGTGTGGAGCCTTTTATTAATGTTAGTTTTGGAAAAATATCTATTATTATTTCTTCAAATATTTCCTGTTTCTTTCTATTCACCTACTTTAATTTCCATTCTGTATGTTACATCTTTGATAATTGTCCCACAGGTCTTGGAAGTTCTCTTTCTCTTTTAAAAATATTTTTTCTCTTTGTTTTTCTGTTTGGAAAATTACAACTAGCATATCATCAGCCTCATTGATTATTTTCTCAGCCTTGTCCAGTCACTTAAATTTCCCATCAAAGGCATTCTTCATTTCTCATTCAGTATTTTTTATTTCTAGCGTTTCCTTCTGATTTGCTCTTAGATTCTTCTTCTGTTTATATTACCCTTCTCTTCTTACATGTGGTTAACTTTTTCCATTAGGTCCCTCAGCATTGTTAGGGTCAGAAAACAATCCCTCAAAGTTTGGTGCTTTGGTATGCTGCATACTTTGAACTGAAGGATATTGGAAAGGGCAGAGAAGCAGTTTCTTACTTCCATTTTCCTAATCTTTTTAGTCCCCCAAGTCAGGTTATAAAAACCAAAGAATTTCTCTTCCTCAAGGTGATTCATAGAAACCCAAAACTTTTTTCTCCAATGCCAACCATGAAATCTAGAAATATTATTCTAAATTCCTCACACTTTTCTCTAAGAACTGGCTTTGAAGAAAATTTCTGACTTCCCTTGTCTTATAGATTATCAAACCCTCATCCAGAATGGATATTACCTTGCACTCAGGAGGAAGAAATGCAATGGGAATTCCAAGCAGAAACTGAATAGACAGATTTTGCTATACTTACCCTTACAGACTAATGATGTTGAACATTTTTTTCCTATATTTTTTGGTGATTTGTATTTCTTTTTTTGAGACGTGTCTGTTTAAATCATTTGCTCTTTTATTAATTGGATTATTTGATATTTGTTATAAAGTTATTTATGTATTCTAGATATTAATACTCTGTCAGAGTAGCTAGCAAAGATTTTTCTCCCATTCTGCAGGTTCTTTCTTCACATTCCTAATTATTTCATTTTTTGTACAGAAGCTTTTTAATTTGACACCATCCCATTTATTAACTCTTGGCATTGTTTCCTGAGTTTTAGGCGTCCTAACTGAGAAAGTCATTGCCTGAGCTCCTTCAGATCTCAGAGGTGATTCATTGCATTTGCCCATTTTCCAGTGTTCAGGGTGGTGGTATGCTCTGTGACCTCAATTATCTGAGGCATCTAAGAAAAGGCAACGATTATTGGTCTTTTTAGTATATATTATATATATATATATATATTTGTATATTTTTAGTATATGTGTATTTTAATTTGAGGAGAAGAGCGTTGACTTTCAACCTCAACATGTCATAACAGATATCAAAAATTCCCAACAGTTTTTCAAAGGATAAGAAATGGGATAAAAGCTTTGATGGATTTTGAACGTTCTGAAATTTGCTTTTTTAAAAGTTTACCCACAAAGCTTCTTGCTCATTTATTTATAGGAGATCTTAAATGTATGTGTTTACTATCAAATACAACTTTACATACATTTCAATGTTTACTGTTATATTAATTAAATCAGTTATTTTTAATTATTTTTCTTTATTATTATTACATGATGTCTCTGAGAATTCAGGTATGTTAACTGTATTGTTGATAAGCAAATACATTTCAGAAAATGGATTATATTTTTATCCTATTTCTATTATGAAAACCTATTTCAAATTTTTATTCATTCTCTGTGGAAGTACATCTTAAGACATTAATTTATTGATAGTTTTATATTCTTTTTTGGTAAATCATTAATTACTTTTATGTACCTCAATATAATCAACATGAATTTTAAAGAGTACTTTGACTATACCAACTTCACTTTGTTTTCCAAGTACCATGATCTGTAAAGGAGAATCAAATATTTGTCATTTTAAGTACACTCCAAATCAAGGTAAGGCTGTGTTTTTGCATCGTCTATCTTCATGCATACTAATAAAGGCACTTAATACATTATGCTTCAGGGGATATTGCTTTCATATATAGCTCCCTACATTTGTTATTTTTCTGTGGATGCTAATCAATTTCACACATTGTGCCGAGGGACTCTGACCTATTATAGAGGAGAGATTTGACAAATAGGTACATTAAAGTGAAATAATTCAAAACTGCCAGTTTATTTATAAACAACTCTATAACTTCTGGAATAAGGCAGAATGCTATCATTCTAAAAGCTAACACCATTAATTTAATAGAAAATACCATAGTATTTCAGTGACAACAGATTTGTTATGTTCTTCAACCTTGAAGATTATCGAAAATTGCTCATATCTTTCACAAGGGGAAAGGAAACAAAACAAAACAAACCTTCACAAGATTCAACATGTATTAACTCTCAAACCACTGATGTCTCCCAACTTCAAGCTATAATTATGACTTACCCAAACTGTTACAGTAGTGCCCTTTGTCCCTCATTCCAATCTTCACCTTACCACTTCAATTGACTACAAAGCTTCCAGGTATTACCACATTCAAGCTTACAACTTTGCAAAAGTTTTTTTTAATTTCTGTTTATGTAAAGTTTATTTACAAATGATCATCTAGGACCAATGTGGCCTGGATTCTCTCAAACCTCATTTTTCCTTGGTGTTAGCTCACATGAAGCAGTTTTCCTGATGGTGAATGCCTCCAACTCAAGATCCCAGATTTGTTATCCATTGGTTCTTAAATTCAGGACATTATAGCACTGGATGCTTTGCTTCCTTGCATACAAGTGTATTAGTTAGTTGTTACTATTCAATAAATGACCTGAAGCATAGTGGTGTGAAACTAAAATTACTTCTCATATATTTCATGAATTGTTGGAGGTCCACTTGATATGTGAGACTTCAGTGAGTTCACATGGTCTCTGTCACATATTTTGGTCCTTAGATAAGGAAACAGTTTTATTCGTAACCTCAATCATTATGTCTCTGACCCTTCATGGCTGGACTAGGCTTGTCCACAAAGTGGATAATGTTCACAGGAGCAAGCGCCCATACACAAGCAGGCACTTTTCAAATCTTTTCATCTGCCCTTCTTGTATTGTCCCATTGGTGTAAGCAAGCCGTGTGGTCAACCAGGATGCAGAGGAGGAGGAAATTAGTCCCATTCTTTTATAGAAGTAGTCGAAAGGTGGCAGAAAAAAAAAAAAAAAAAAAAAAAAAAGAAGAAGAAAGAAAGAAATTATATAGAGATGAATAGGAAGAATTATTGAAATTATTTTTCAAAATACCACACCAACTTTCTAACCTTATTTCAATTTTCTTCTTTGGGAAGATTCTTTCAGAATCAACCCACACCATAACAAGTTTTGTGGACTTTTATATCCTTGTACAACATTTTCTTTCCTGGCATTGATTATACTTTGAATTATGCATATTATAATACATAATTTATTATATTATATCTTAATAACTGTATGGATGAGGCATGTAAATTTCTATTGAATAAAAGATTTCTGAAAATTTTAAAAATAATAAATTTAATAAGTATAAAATATATATTTGTGAGCATATGGAAATAAACACATTTTTATCTTGCACAATGTACTGGTTACATATTTTTAATTTAGTGAATCAAAACTAATGCATTAACTTTGAAAAAGACTATACAAAAAAGAGGATTAAATAAAATGGAGCCACTTGAAGTAGGTCAGGTAACGTGTCTTTATGAAACTCACTTTGTTTCTTGCACATACAGTGTTTACTCTTTAGCACAAAGGAAGAGGCCTATTGGAGCATATATTCATATACTTTCTCTCTGTTTTACACGTGCCTAAGTGCAGAAATATTCAAGGAATATCATTACATAAAATGTTTCTTGAGCAATTCAAGTTTTTCATCAAAAAATTACTGATCAAAGACAAAAATGTTTTCTTAAATAAGTCTTTCTATAGCAGAGAAATTCCACAATTAGTATCAGGTATCTCTCTTTTTAATATCTCATCCTGGTAATATAGTGTCTAAATCAGCCTCCTCTCTGGTGCACCTTAAAAATAAGTTTATATCTGGACCTGTTTCTCTTTATAATAAATACATAGATTGGTATTATTAATCAACATATGTAATACCTTCTATAAAAAACAGTGTCTCCCTTACAAAGAATATTCCTAATAATATTTGATAGTACATGTTCTTTGTGTCTTTTCCTCCAAAATACTCAACTTATTTAGTATTTTTCTAAATACATAATTAATTCACCCCAGGAGAATTCTACTGGATCCTTCTTGGATTGTAACAAAGAGGCAAAATGTATGGTAGGAAGAACAGTGGTACAGGGACACGGAGAGGCTGGCGTGGGAGGAAAGACAACCCAGATCTGGAAATAAAGAATGGCGATTTCAGAGGTTTGAAAACAGAATGTGAAACCATGATTTCAAATCTAAGTAGAAGAGGTATAGCTAACACTGAAAAGTCAGTACTTCCAGGAAAAAATTGCCACTGAGTACTTCAGTTCTGGATGTGAACAGGAGACAAAGTTCAGATGTGTGGGTATTAATGAGGATGTAGGACAGCTTGTAGATGGTTAAGAAATAAAGGAAAATGAGAATTTGTAAAACCTGGTGAAATAAAATTATTAAAAAGCTATAAATGCATTCCTGACTGCTTACATTTAAAAATAGTTTATGCATAATGTAAATTTGTGTGTGAATGTGTACATGTAACTCATTAAAGTTAATATATACAAAATATATAATGAAAGAGTAGACAACCTATTTGTATCACCAAAATAGAAATTTTGTTACCAAAATTTGAATAGATTAGAAAATATATCTTTATAGGCAGTTAGATAAAATATTATAATTGATGTTGTTAAAATTTATGCTTATTTTGTGTAAAAGGAACATTTTTCAGAAATGCAAAGTGCAGCTTTGTATTAACAAGGGATTCAATCTAATTATTTAGTAGTTTTTATTGTACTTTTTTATCATTCAATTAGTTTTCATGTTATTGCTCCCTGGGGGGGGCATTAAACATTTAAATGTATGTTTAATAGCTTTCGGTCTAGATCAGATGGAGGACATTGCCATTATGGATTTGTGAATAGATTACTATCCTCTGAGCTCATTTGTTTATTGACTTATTTTCCAGCAGATGGTGCCCTTGCAACAGTTATTCATTTTTCTCTTTACATGATTGGGGTAAAAGAGGCATTACTACTTTTTCTTTTTTGTAATGGTATTAATTTAATAGGGGCATCTTTTATGAAGATGATCTGTCCTTCCTTCCATAATTTTCTAACTGTGTTTCAAAACCTCACAGTTTTTCCTATGAATATAAAAATTATGAGTGTTTCTACTGTCCCCTTCCTCCTGATAGTTGTTCTTCAAAAAGTAGAATGTTTCTATTCTGTAATCAGTTTTTTCCCTTTACTAGAAATCTAGAAATAGCTAAGCTATGACTTAGTCTTTTAAAATATTTTATCAAGATCTGTTCTTCTTCTCTAAAAGATTACAGTCTTGCCTTAGAGTCTCATTTGACTCTGATAGTTTTCCTTTTATATTTACCCTGCAATATTGCAGAACTAATATTGTTTCTCCTTAATTTTTTTCAGTTAGCTATATGTAATTCTTGAATTCTGTAATTAATTTGAAGCATTGCCTTACACTTGCTTTTGCAAGACCCTTGTATTGTTTTGTACCTAATAAAACTTAATAAATTAAACATGTTATCAATAGATTTAAATCATTTTTTCATCTATGTTCACATCAATTTTTTCCTAGTCCCAGAAGTTACCTTAACATTTTTACCCACAAAGTGATCTGTATATTTAACATATTCTCTTCATGGCTTTTGCAACCAGACTATACCTTGATATCATAACAAACTCCTCAACTGACCTATCATTATCTAATATAATTCATGTACTAAACATGTAATTGATTAATTAATATATGCTTTCATTTAACATTTGTCCTCTGGTTTCATATTAATTTGAGGGTACTTAATAATATAGTAAAATCATGGAAGTACAGCATAAAAGTATTTGTAGTATGATGACACTAATTTCTTAATTGAAAAAGTTGTTGATTTTGTTCATGTTTTTTTATTAATCTGTAGAGCAACTATTTCCAGTCAATATTATAATTATTAGCTTAAAAACAGTCTAAACTCTCAACAATTGAAGAGACCTATTTAATTCCAGATTTATATCAGTAATAAAAAGCAACAGATCTCTAAAAATTTTTAAAAAATGAGTTCAGAAGATCATGCCTCCACAATGATATTTTACTGGACTCTTATCATGACACCTCTATTCCCCCATCACCACTAATAAAAGGCACTTAACAGGACAAAATTTTAAAAAGTGACCAATGTTACATTATAAACTTATGGGGATTCATAGGAGAATTGCAAGATAGAGGTTAGAAAGGGAAAATGAAACAGTTTATAGAGCAAATTGGATAGGTTTTTTTTTTTTTTTTTATAGTGGAAGCATGCTTTCTTATTGAAATTCAAACTAGAAAATGACAAATTATTATTTTCCAATTGTGAAGGTAATTTTTCTCTTAAAAAAATTCCATTGAGTTGTAGGTGAATCTCATTGATGAGACTTTGAAGTATAGAAGTGAAATAACTCTTAGGAAAGCAATGTGTAGATACAGAACTAATACAAATAAAATGTTTAAATATAAAGAACTTACTTAATATATGTGTACACATATTTTAAATCTTTTAAAAAAATATAGCAAATATGAAGGAAATGTAAAAAACACAAGAATGAAACCAGGATCTCCATTACCTTCTTTACATTTCTTTAGACTGCTATAACAAAGTAACACAAACTGGGTATTTTAAAAGAACAAAAATTAATTCTGTGAGAGTATTTGAGACTGGAAGTTTAAATACAGGTGTTAGAAGAGACATAAACCCTGACACTGATTGAAAGGAACCTTTCTTAACCCTTTCCACTTCTGTCAGTCCCAGGTAATTCTCAGATATGGCAACATTGATCCAATCTCTGTCCCCACCATCATGTCATTGTCTTTTCCCTATGTATCCTTACATCTCTTTTACATCTGGCTCTTCACAGGATATACTCCTCTCTTATAAGGACATCAGTCACTATAGATTAAGGACCCACTCTACTTCAGATCTAACATAAGTTTACCTGTTATGACCTTATTTGCAATGACATTTTTACTCTGAGGGACTTTGTGTTAGTACTTCAACACAATCTTTTCTCAGGGATGCAGATCAACCTATAATGCTTACATAAAATTGTACTCAAATTTATGTATTTCTATCAAGACTTTTCTAACAAAATTTTGACCTTTTTGTTAAAAAAAAGATAGATGCTCCAAAAAAGTAATAAATGGAAAACAATAGAAAAGTTGTTAACAAAAGTTGTTAAAAGTTGTAACAAATTATTACACCAATACAGTGAAAGATAATACTATAAGTGGCATCCTTCCCATTATTCCCTACAAAATTAGATGAGATGTGAAAATAGAGTTTTATTTGAAGGCAAAGTATCTTAGAGAAAATTCCAGTTCTGCAAAACACTGGCTTTATTTCTTTGATGTAGTCATCAGATTATTTCATCTCATTTCCCCGTTCTACTTATCTATGATTACAATAAATATTTTTGGAAAAATCCAATAAGAAAATGCATTTGCAAATGCGTTTAAAGGCAAGTTATTAAAAGTTCTAAACTCTGTGATCATTAGGATATTATATTTCACTTTGAGTAATTTTTCTAAAAAATGTATTAATAAGGTAGAGAAATGTGGATGAGTTATAAAAATAGAATTGAAAAAGATGTGTAATGATGTACAACTTGAGAGTAGTTAAAACCGTCCTAAGGTACTTTGTTATTAACATCAGATTTGTTAATTATACTCTATTCTAAAATAATACACTTGATTTTTTTAAAGAAAATCAAAACCTTTTGAGATTATATATATTATGAAATCACAAATTAGGGCAATTAAAATTTGCTCTATATTAGAAAGCATATCAATGTCATACACTTTATATATATAACCAAGGTTAATTAAAGAGGCCATGGTTGGTATATCTTATTTCTCTTCTATGAAGTATTTGCTTCAGTTTATGTGCATACTAATTTGATATTCTATTTGCTATAATCTAAATGTGTGTCCCCTGAAAATTCATATTTTGATACCTAAACCCCAATGCAATAGTATTAAGATGTGGGGGACTCCAGTCGATTGGTTATGAGGACAGAGTTCTTAGGAATGAAATTAGTGCACTTTAAAAGCAACCTTAGGGAATTTGTGAGAATTAAGGTAGGAGATTCAATCCATGCAGTAGGATAGTAAATACTCACCAGATCTTGGACTTCCCAGCCTCCAGATACTTGACAAAACAAATTTGTGTGTTTTATAAATTGCTCTGACAGAGATATTTTATTATGGAAGTCAAATGGACTACAACAGAAGTTGGTACCAGAATGCACTGCTGCTGAAACAAATACCAACAGACATGGAGGGAGTTTTGTTACAGGGTTCTGGATAGATGATGGAAGAATCTGGAGATCCAAGCAAGCAAAAACCTATATTGCCATGAATAAAGCTGATAAGGACCCAGAAGAAGAGGAAAGCTGCAGAGAGAGCATCAATCTTCTATATTACCTAAGAAGTCAAGAAAATGTTGGTGGAAGTACGGACAGTAAAGCCCATTCTGATTAGATGTCAGACAGAAACAAAGGAACAAATTGGAAACTAGAAGAAAGGTATTTCTTTTTTTAAAGTAGAAAATAACTGGGCTAAAGTAGGTTCATATCCTAATGCTATGTGAACGGTGGAGCTTGTGAGAGATGAAATTGGATATTTGGTAGATGAATTATCTAAGCAAAGTGTATAAAGAATGGCTTTGCTTGAATATTTATTTTATAAATAAGGGAAGACTTAAAGATGGAATTTATAATCAAAATGAAAACGGAACTTAAAGATTTTGAAAATTCTCAATCTAGTCATATTATAAAGAATGAGAAGACTATGATTGAGGTGAGAACAACAAGGGAGTGACCAAGTGGAGTTTTGCATTTAATATGGAGACTGATATGCTTGGGCAGAATGTGAGTGCCATTTATCAGGATAATGGAGAAATCACTCCACACATATTCTGGGTCTTCCACTCCCATCATATCCAGAGTGCCAAGGCCTGGGGGACAGAAAGATTTTTAAGTTTTGGACTTTAGGCATCCCAGAAACCTCAGCACCCTAGAAACCTCAGCACCCCAGAAACCTCAGCACCCAGTGAATTTTTACTCTACATCATCTCAAATCTGTGTTCCTTGTATTCTGGCAAAAACTTCCAGAGTTATTTCAGGTGTGGCTTCATTGGGCCCAGGTGTAGTAGAGGCTGTTCCTACAGAGGGTAGATGCAGTGAACCTTGGCAGCCTTTATGTGATGTAATCTACTCCTCCAGCTATAGATGCTGGGCTGCCTCCACCTAGATTTCAAAGATAGCTTTGGGAGCCTTGGGCCTTCCTAATATTGCTTTGATTTGGGAGGGCATTTCTTAATGTTAAATTAGAGCACATCTTCTAATTCAGTTGTTTTCCATACTCATGGCCACTGTAGTGTAAAAAATAATGCAGCTATATTACCAAAGTCTCCCAGAGATCATGGAATGACAGTACTCCCTAACAAAACTGAAATAAGTGAATCATTTTTTTTCAATCTTTTTCAAACACATGGTAAGAAACAAGGGTAAAGAAATGGGGTAAAGTTACACACTTATATCATTAAAGTAACTGTGAAAGACTAGACTTGTAAGGTATAAAGCCACCTTTCTCTCCTGTTACAGGAATTTCCGGCCTCCCCATCACCTGTCAGTCTGCATTCTTCCTGCCTCTTAGGACAGGAATTTCCGGCTTCGCTGCCGTAATCTTCCTGCCTCCCATGTTACGTCCTCACATGCTATTGGTTCCTACAAGCCTGGGAGAGTCCAATATCTGGGAGAGGCCACGCGCCATCTTTCTCTCTTTATTCTTTCTTTTTCCCCCTGAGCGGATGTGAATTGTCTGCATAAAATAAAGTCCCTTGTGTGAGACCTCGTGTCTGCAGAGCGTTTTTCTGGGAGCTATTGACAAGCCACAACTGTTCCTAACATCTGGTGCCGAAAACCCGGGATGGGTTTTTCCGCTGACTAAGTGAGCAGAATCCCATCTGATAGCCCCAGCACCTGCGGATACAGGCTCAACTTCCATTTACATGGATGCCCAGTTTTCTGCATACAACACCGGACTCCAAAATTGGTGAGTTCCCCTTAGACAGGCCCCTGACCCCTTAAACACATCTCGGCTGCCCACAGCTCCCACCGTGCCCGCCCCCAGATCTGAGAAGCGGCCATTCCTGCGGTTGACTCCGCCACCGCTGTCACGCCCCCTGCGGCCCCCCTCTGTAAATCCAGTGCTTTCAAGACTGCTGAGGTGTGGGGGTACCTCCTTGGTCCCCATAGCTGGTCCTAGTTGCTGGGTGGATTCCTGATTTTATGGTGCTGAGATTCTTTCTCAGGGTTTGAGGCTCTTTTACATTTTTTCGTCTCGCTCAAAATCCTGGCCAGGTCTTCAAACTCTCTCAAGTAATGCCTGGTTAGACACTGGTATTGGTGATGACCAAACCTCTGTACTAACCTTTCGTTGCTTGGCACCGTGGTTCTTGGGACAGGACGCCACTAATCACTAGCCAGGTGGGTCTCAGTTTACCATGGGATCCAGGACATCCAGCCCAGCAAACTCACCCCTGAGATGTTTATTAAATCATCTGAAACCCCTTCACCTGTTCCCTGAATTAGAGCTAAATTGTCCTTTAGATAGTAAGTCAGAATGGTCCATTTATGACACCCTAAATTCTAGCTTTGTACTAGGTATAATTATATGCCTAATTATACTAGTTATAATTAAGTATATATGTGGGCAACCTGGTGAATAGAAAGGGACTTTTCCCTTTCGTGTTTTTCCTTTCTTTCAGGCTGAACCTAATCTCTGCTCTCCTCAAAAACCTGAACACATTCTCTTGGCTTTTCCCCCACCTTTTAACCCTTTTTTCCCTTCCGAGTTCGATCCAGCTGATGAGTCATCTCCTTACAGGCCTCCTACTGCAGAAGCCCCTGTCCATTCCTCTTCTTTGCCTCATTCTGTTTCTCCTTCCACTCCTCCATTCAGCCCACCAAGCCCTCCACCACACAGTCCCGTGCACAGGGCTTAGCCCCTTTATGGGAGGTGGCTGGCACAGAGGAAGTAATCAGAGTTCATGTCCCCTTTTCACTGTCCGATCTGTCTCAAATAGAGAAGCGGCTAGGTTCCTTCACCTCCAAACCTGCAACCTTCATTAAGGAATTTCAGTACCTTACCCAGTCTTATACCTTACGTGGCATGACATTTACATAATCATGTCCAACACCCTAACCCCTGAGGAGTGCAGGAGAGTCTGGGAACAGTCACGCATTATGCAGATGAGATTCCTCAATCTACCCCAACCCATCCCATTGGGGCTGAAGCAGTACCAAATAGGGAGTCCCTATGGAACTATAATACTGAGGCTGGGTGTCTACGGTGAGATAGGTTTCAAACCTGCATCCTTGCAGGTCTACGAAAGGCTACTATTAAACCCATTAACTATGATAAACTTCAGGAAGTAATATAGAACAGAGATGAAAACCCGTCAGCATTTCTAAGCTGCCTTACAGAGGCCATGCTCAGGTACACTAACCAGGACCCCGAAACCCCAGAGGGACGGCAGCTACTTATGACTTATTACTTTTCCCAAAATTACCCTGACATAAAGGTCAAATTGAGGCAGTTGGATAGGGGGCCCCTTACCCCACAGCCAACGTTCTAGCAGTGGCATTCAAGGTTTATAACAGAAGGGAAGGAAAAAAACAAAAATTAAAATACCAAATGCTGGTCAAAGCCTTTCGGCCAGCTAGACCTGCCCAACTGTCTACCGCTAGGGGCGCCCAAGCTCCCAGAAGACCTCCGAGCACATGCCTCAAGTGCAGGCAAGAGGGCAACTGGGCACGAGTCTGCCCCAACCCCCGGCAGCCCCCAAGTCCTTGTCCAAGATGCCACCAACCTGGACATTGGGCAATGGATTGCCCTGGTGCTCAGAGAAGTGCCAGGTCATCCTTGGCCCCTCCCTCCGGTGACTTGCTGGGATTGGCAATGGATGAATGAAGGGGCCCGGGACTTCTGTACCCGATGACCATCACGACTCAGAAGCCCCAGGTAACACTTACAGTGGCAGGAAGGCAGATCCCTTTCCTTATAGACATTGGAGCCACCTTCTCAGTGCTGCAGGAATTTGGGGGACCCACTTCCCTGCCAAATCCTCTATTGTCAGGGCAGAGGGAAAACCATATAACCCCTTACAAACCCCTCCAATAAGTTGCCATACAGGATAAATTGGCTTTACTCATTCCTTTTTAATAATTCCTTCATGTCCCATTCCCCTTCTGGGAAGGGACATCCTAACCAAATTGGGTGCCTCTATTTCCTTCTCACCCACCATGTGCCTTAGCCAAGACTCCTCTGTTATTCCTCTCCTTATGACTCTACAGGAATATACAGCTCAAACAGAGTCCTCATATCCCCTTCCTCCCTCCCTGGTTGACCCCAACGTCTGGGACACTCATACACCCTTTGTAGCTAAATGCTCACCTGTACACATTCATCTAAAGGACCCAACATCCTACCCAGCCCAGGCCCAATATCCCCTTCCCCAAAGAAGCCTTATAGGACTTCTACCAATCATCCAAGATTTAAGGGAGAAAGGCTTCCTGTGCCCTGCCAACTCACCTTATAACACTCCCATCCTGGCTGTTAGGAAACCTAATGAGTCTTACTGTCTAGTGCAAGACCTTCATATCATTAACTCAGCAGTGGTCCCCATCTTTCCCATTGTATCCAAACCTTACACCCTGCTTTCTTCTATCCCTTCTTCCACCACATACTTTTCAGTGCTAGATTTGAAGGATGCATTTTGTACTGTCCCACTTCACCCTGATTCACTGGATCTCTTTGCTTTTACTTGGACTGACCCTTTCACTTGAGTTTCTTCTCAGCTGACCTGGACAGTTCTCCCACAGGATTTCTGAAACAGTCCCCATCTCTTTGGCCAAATGTTATCTCAGGATCTTGCCTCTCTCACATTCATTTCCTCCTTTCTCTAACAGTATGTTGATGATCTTCTCCTATGTAGTCCCTCTCTTGAGGACTCCCAAAGGGACACAATTAAGCTTTTTTTTTTTTCTTAAATTTTTTATTGTAAACAAATGGGATACATATTGTTTTTGTTTGTACATGGAGTAACAGCATACCACTTGCATATTCATAAATTTACATAGAGTAATGTTTGATTCATTCCATTATTTTTTCCTCCCCCCACCCCTCCCACCTCTCTTTTCTCTCTATACAGACCCTCCTTCCTCCATTCTTGTCCCACTCCCACCCCCCATTAAGTGTCATCATCCGCTTATCAGTGAGATCATTCCTCTTTTGGATTTTTGAGATTGGCTTATCTCACTTAACATGATATTCTCCAATTTCATCCATTTGCCTGCAAATGCCATAATTTTATTATTCTTTATAGCTGAGTAATATTCCACTGTATATATATATACCACAGTTTCTTTATCCATTCATCAATTGAAGGGCATATAGGTTGGTTCCACAATTTGGCTATTGTGAATTGAGCTGCTATGAACATTGATGTGGCTGTATCTCTGTAGTATGCTGATTTTAAGTCCTTTGGGTATAGACCAAGGAGTGGGATAGCTGGGTCAAATGGTGGTTCCATTCCAAGTTTTCTAAGGAATCTCCACACTGCTTTCCAGAGTGGCTGCACTAATTTGTAGTCCCACCAGCAAAGTATGAGTGTACCTTTTTCCCCACATCCTCACCAACACCTATTGTTGCTTGTGTTCTTGATAATTGCCATTCTAATTGGGGTGAGATGGAATCTTAGGGTAGTTTTGATTTGCATTTCTCTTATTACTAAAGATGTTGAACATTTTTTCATATATCTGTTGATTGCTTTTACATCTTCTTCTGTGAAGTGTCTGTTCATTTCCTTAGCCCATTTGTTAATTGGGTTATTTGTAGTCTTCGTGTAGAGTTTTTTCAGTTCTTTATATATTCTGGAAATTAGTGCTCTATCTGAAGTATGAGAGGCAAAGATATTCTCCCACTCTGTAGGCTCTCTCTTCGCATTGCTGATAGTTTCCTTTGCTGAGAGAAAGCTATTTAGTTTGAATCTATCCCAGTTATTGATTCTTGCTTTTATTTCTTGTGCTATGGGCGTTCTGTTAAGGAAGGCTGATCCTAAGCCAACAAGGTGAAGATTTGGACCTACTTTTTCTTCTATAAGATGCAGGGTCTCTGGTCTGATTTCAAGATCCTTGATCCATTGTGAGTTGAGTTTTGTGCAGGGTGAGAGATAGGGGTTTAGTTTCATTCTGTTGCATATGGAATTCCAGTTTTCCCAGCACCATTTGTTGAAGAGGCTATCTTTTCTCCATTGCATATTTTTGGCACCTTTGTCTAGTATGAGAAAATTGTATTTATTTGGGTTTGTGTCCATGTCCTCTATTCTGTACCATTGATCTACCTGTCTATTTTGGTGCCAATACCATGCTGTTTTTGTTACTATTGCTTTGTAGTATAGTTGAAGTTCTGGTATTGCGATACCTCCTGTTTCATTCTTCCTGCCACGGATTGCTTTAGCAATTCTGGGTTTCTTATTCTTCCAGATGAATTTCATGATTGCTTGCTCTATTTCTGTGAGGTACTTCATTGGGATTTTAATTGGAATTTCATTGAATCTGTATAGCACTTTTGGTAGTATGGCCATTTTGACAATATTAATTCTGCCTATCCAAGAACATGGGAGATCTTTCCATCTTCTAAGGTCTTCCTTAATTTCTTTCTTCAATGTTTTGTAGTTTTCATTTGGTTAGATTGATACCCAAGTATTTTATTTTTTTTTGAGGCTATTGCAAATTTAGTTGTCTTCCTCATTTCCCTTTCAGCTGTTTCATCGCTTGCGTATAAAAATGCTGTAGATTTATGCGTGTTGATTTTATAGCCTGCTATTTTGCTGAATTCATTGATGAGGTCTAGAAGTTTTCTGGAGGAGGTTTTAGGATCCTCTAAATATAGAATCATGTCATCCACAAATAGTGACAGCTTAAGTTCCTCTTTTCCTATTCATATCCCTTTAATTTCTTTAGTCTGCCTCATTGCTCTGGCTAGAGTTTCAAGGACAATGTTGAATAGAAGTGGTGAAAGAGGACATCCCTGTCTTGTTCCCATTTTTAAAGGGAATGGTTTCAGTTTTTCTCCATTAAGAATGATGTTGGCCATGGGCTTAGCATAAATAGCCTTTACAATGTTCAGGTATGTTCCTACTATCCCTATTTTTTCTAGTGTTTTCAGCATGAAGGGGTGTTGTATATTGTCAAATGCTTTTTCTGGGTCAATTGAAATTACCATATGATTCTTCTCCTTCAGTCTATTGACATGATGGATTACGTTTATTGATTTACGGATGTTAAACCATCCTTGCATTCTAGGAATGAACCCCACTTGATCGTGGTACACAATTTTCTTAATATGTTTTTGAATACTGTTTGCCAATATTTTGTTAAGGATCTTAGCATCTATATTCATCAAGGATATTGGTCTAAAATTTTCTTTCCTTGATATGTCTTTTCCTGGTTTGAGTATGAGGGTGATATTAGCTTCATAGAATGAGTTCGGTAGGGTACTCTCCTTTTCTATTTCCTGGAATACTTTGAGAAGTATTGGAATGGGTTCTTCTTTGAAGGTCTTGTAGAACTCAGCTGAGAATCCATCTGGTCCTGGGCTTTTCTTGGATGGTAGAATTTTAATGGTTTCTTCTATTTCATTGCTTGATGTTGTTCTGTTTAAATCGTGTATGTCCTGGTTCAGTTTGGGAGGAGCATATGTCTCTAGAAATTTGTCAATGTCTTTGGTACTTTCTATTTTGTTGGAATACAGATTTTCAAAGTAGCTTCTCATTATGTTCTGTATCTCAGTGGTGTCTGTTGTGATATTTCCTTTTGCATCATGTATTTTAGTAATTTGAGTCTTCTCTCTCCTTTTCTTTGTTAGTGTGGCTAAGGGTTTATCTATTTTGTTTACTTTCTCAAAGAACCAAATTTTTTGTTATGTCAATTTTTTGAATACTTTCTTTTGTTTCAATTTCATTGATTTCAGCTCTGATTTTAATTATTTCCTGTCTTCTACTACTTTTGCTGTTATTCTGTTCTTCTTTTTCTAGGGCTTTGAGCTGTAATGTTAGGTCATTTAATTGTTGACTTTTCATTCTTTTCTGGAATGCACTCCATGCAATGAATTTTCCTCTTAGTATCACTTTCATAGTGTCCCAGAGATTTTGATATGTTGTATCATTGTTCTCATTGACCTCTAAGAATTTTTTAATCTCCTTCCTGATGTTTTTTGTTATCCATGTTTCATTCAATAGCATATTATTTAGTCTCCAAGTGTTGGAGTAATTTCCTTTTTTTACTTTGTCATTGATTTCTACTCTCAGTCCATTATGATCTGATAGAACACAAGGCAGTATCTCTATTTTTTTTGCATTTCCTAAGGGCTGCTTTGTGGCATAACATATGGTCTATTTTCGAGAAGGTTCCATGTGCTGCTGAGAAGAAAGTGTATCCACTCGTTGATGGATGGAATATTCTTTATATGTCTATTAAGTCTAGGTTCTTGATTGTGTAATTGAGTTCTATGGTTTCTTTGGTTGGATTTTGTTTGGAAGATCTATTTAGTGGTGACAGCGGTGCGTTAAAGTTGCCCAGAATTATTGTGTTGTGTTCTATGTGATTCTTGAAATTGAGAAAGATTTGTTTGATGTACAGGGATGCACCATTGTTTGGGGCATAAATATTTACTATCGTTATGTCTTCCTGATTTATGTTTCCCTTAAGCAATATGAAATGTCCTTCTTTATCCCTTCTGACTAACTTTGGTTTGAAGTCCACTTTATCTGATATAAGGATAGAAACCCCCGCTTTTTTACTGGGTCCATGTGCATGGTAGGTTTTTTCCCATCCTTTCACCTTTAGTCTGTGGATGTCTTTTTCTATGAGATGAGTCTCTTGCAGGAAGCATATTGTTGGGTCTTTCTTTTTAATCCATTCTGCCAGTCTATGTCTTTTGATTGATGAGTTTAGGCCATTAACATTCAGGGTTATTATTGAGAAATGATTTGTATTCCCAGTCATTTGGCTTATTCTTGGTTTTTAAGTTGGCTTGGTTTCTCCTTTGAGTGGTTTTTCTCTAAAGTAGTTCCTCCCTTTGCAAACCTCCATTGTTGTTTTTCATTTCCTCCTCATGGAATATTTTGTTGAGAACATTCTGTAGTGCAGGCTTTCTATTTGTAAATTCTTTAACTTTTGTTTATCATGGAAGGATTTTATTTCATCTTCAAATCTTAAGGTTAGTTTTGCTGGGTATAGAATTCTTGGTTGGCAACCATGTTCTTTCAGAGCTTGAAATATGTTGGTCCACGCCCTTCTAGCTTTTAGAGTCTGGGTTGAGAAGTCTGCTGCTATCCGTATTGGTCTCACCCTATATGTAATCTGATGCTTTTCTCTCGTGGCCTTCAAAATCCTATCTTTATTTTGAATGTTAGGCATTTTCATTATAATGTGCCTTGGCGTGGATCTGTTGTGATTCTGTGCATTTGGTGTTCTGTAAGCCTCTTGTATTTGATTTTCCATTTCATTCTTCAGGTTTGGGAAATTTTCTGATATTATTTCATTGAATAGGTTGTTCATTCCTTTGGTTTGGTATCATCAGGGCTGAGAAGACCCTGCTAGACTCTCATCATCTCCTGTCACAGCCTGCCAACCTGTAGCCCATGGCAAAGAAAATAAGAAGTCACATCCACTCTTGGTCATTCTGACCCAGAGGGCATCCAGTTCCCTGGTCCAGGAATTCCTCAGTTGTAGATTTTGCATCTGCAAGTGAATTTTGCGTGGAAGGAGTACAGTGTGAGAGTGAGACCCGGCTTGGAATTGCACCCCGGTGCCCCCCCAATAAGTAACTTCTCCTCTGAGGCTTGGGGTCTTCATCTGTGGAGATGGGGTCCTGATGCCAACCTTGAAGAAGGTCAGCTGACCTCGGATCTCCTGATTTCAAGGTTGTGCCTTAAAATCAATACACTGGATCACTCCCTGTCTCTGGGGCCCTCACATCAACTGACTGCTTCCTGCCGCCAGGACCCCCAGACCAACTGACTGTGCCCTATCACCAGGAACCCAGACCAACTGATTGCACCCGGCCTCCTGGATACCACAACCACACCAAACACACCCGACCTCCAGGACCACTGCCAGACCAACTGCATCCTGTCTCCAGGACCTCCAGCTGAGCACGTCCACCCTGAGCTGCAGCTCACCATTTGCCAACACATTTGGAAGCCAGAGCAGCCATCTTGGATAATCCTGGAAGCCGGAGCTCCGATCTTCGGGTGGGGCAAATCCCATCCTGAGACGCCTGCTGGAGGCTTGAAGCTCATTGTCAGGTACCTCGCATACATCAGGCTACTGAACACTGGGAGGTTTCATTAGTATATGACTATTATACAGTAGATTTTCTTTTTTCTTTTTAAAAAAATTAAGTTTTTATTTCTTTACGTTTCTTGCTTTCTTTACCTTCTGTTTACCTGTTCCCTCAGAGTCACTTTCTCCCTTATTTACATGATGTTATTGTCCCCATAGGGGCTATTTGATCTAGGATTGCATAGTGCCGGATTTGGGTACTGCTAATATTGATCTCCCCTTAAAGAAAGGGTTTTGGACACCTATAGGGCCACTATAAGCCTATAGGGGGAAATCTGCAATATCCCAGATCTGCAGCGCTAGAGGAGATGATACATGAACAACATGAAAAAACAAGGGAAGAAAATGATCCAAACAAATCTAGATTCTATAATAATAGAATCCAATGACAGTATGTTAGAAGAAATGTCAGAAAAGGACTTCAGATTATACATGATTAAGATGATTCGCAAAGCAAAGGATGAGATAAGAGAGCAAATGTAGGCAATGAATGATAATACCAATAAGCTGAAAGAGCACCTGCAGGAAGCAAAAGATCATTTCAACAAAGAGATAGAGATTCTCAAAAAAAAAAAAAAAACAAAAAAAACAAATGGAAATCCTTGAAATGAAGGAGACAATAAACCAAATAAAAAACTCAATGGAAAGCATCACCAACAGACTAGACCACTTGGAAGACAGAACCTCAGACAATGAAGACAAAATATTTAATCTTGAAAATAAAGTGACCCAAACAGAGAAGATGGTAAGAAATCATGAACAAAATCTCCAAGAACTATGGGACATCATGAAAAGACCAAATTTAAGAATTATTGGGATTGAGGAAGGCACAGGGACACAATTAAGCTTTTAAACTTTCTGGCTGACAGGGGTTATAGGGTTTCTCCAGCAAAAGTGCAACTTTCCCAGCCTCAAGTTTTTTACTTAGGTGTCAGCCTCTCACCTGGATTTAAAGCCATCACTGTAGAGAGAAAAGCATTAATACAGGACACTCCCACTCCATCCACCAAGGAAGAAATCCTTTCCTTTTTGGGATTAGCAGGATATTTATGATCCTGGGTCCCCAATTTTTCCATCCTGACAGCTCCCCTATATGAGGCTTCAAAGGGTACTCCCACTGAACCTCTCCTCAACACAGTGAAAGCCCCTTTCCAGATCTTAAGGAAAGCCCTTCTTCAAGCCCCAGCCGTACACCTCCCTGACTTAACCAAACTATTCTATCTGTTTGTCTCCAAAAAAAGTGGGTTCACCCTGGGGGTCTTAGGACACATGTTTTGGTCCCACTTTTGGACCAATAGCATACCTGTCAAAGAGGTTAGACCCCACTATAAGGGGCTGGGCACCATGTCCTAGAGTATTAGCAGCAGCATCTGTCTTAATTCAGGAATCAAAAAAACTCTCTTTTGGGGCTCCCACTGAAGTGCTCTCACCTCATCATCTGTCTAAGCTTCTTACTTATAAAGGTCTGTAAATGCTACCACCCTGTCGGGTGTTAGCCTTACAAACCTCTCTTATCGAGGACTCTTCCATTTCCTTTAAAACATGCTCTCCTTTAAATCTAGCCACCCTCTTACCCCTACCTTCCAACATACATACTTCTGCAACCCACAGCTGCCTTGAGACCCTGGAGGAGTTACTTCCCTACCCCTCTAACATCCAGGAAGGAGCTCTATGCAACCCTACTTTCGTATGGTTCACTGATGGAAGTTCATTTCTCCATAAAGGGATCAGTCGAGCTGGATATGCCATTGTCTCTCTTAAAAAGGTAATAGAGTCAGGGCCACTACCCAAAAACACCACCAATCAACAGGCAGAACTAATTGCCCTTACCCACGCATTCACCCTCGCAAAGGGACAATCCCTCACAGTCTACACGGACTCCAAATATGCTTTTCACATTATCCTCTCTCATGCTGCTGTCTGGAAAGAGAGAGGCCTTCTTACTACTAAAGGAAACTCCATCGTCAACTCTAGTTACATTCTAAAACTCCTTGAGGCTGTTCACCTCCCAGCAACTATAGGCCTTGTACATTGCAGAGCCCATCAAACACATTGATCATTCATCTCTTCAGGTAATAACAAGGCAGATGAGGAGGCTAAAAGGGCTGCCCTCTCATCCAGGCCAGCCCCTATTATGACTCTCCATGATCCTTTGCCTCCACCACCCTCCAACAGGGAAATACTTTCGTCTGTTTCACCACAAACTTTCTTCACTCTTACAATTTGCTAAAACTCATCTGCAACTGTCCTCCTCTGATATCTCATTTCCTCATTTCTGAAGGAACTCTCTTCCTCATGTGAAGTCTGCCTGTGAACAAATCCTACAGCTGTCAGGCCCCCCATTTTTCTGACTCACCAAGCCTGTGGCAGCATTCCAGGGGTAGACTGGCAACTTGATTTCACTCACATGCCCACAGTAAGAAAATCTAAATACCTACTGGTTATGATAGACACCTTCTCGGGATGGATTGAAGCTATCCCTACCTCCAACAAAAGGGCAATAACTGTCTCTACCTTCATCCTTCATGAAATCATTCCTCGCTTTGGAGTACCTACTTCCTTCCAGTCAGATAATGGACCTGAATTCATTTCCCAAGTCACCCAACAACTTGCCAAGGCTCTCAGGGTCCCTTGGTATTTCCACATTCCTTTTCACCCAAAGTCATCAGGCAAAGTAGAAGGAGCAAACCGAACTCTTAAAAATGTTTTAACCAAGCTCTCTTTAGAACTTCACCTCGACTGGGTTAAATTCCTGCCCCTTGCTCTTCTGCGTCTTCGCTCACTCCCAAAGAAACCAACTAATATTTCCCCTTTTGAGTTAATGTACGGTCGTCCCATCCTGCCCCTGGGATAGTGCCCCTTCCTTCCCTTCTTCCTTCTCAAATATCCATTCCTCTCCTAAATCACATTCAAGCATTTCTATGGGGTTATACTCACTCCACCCTACCCAAACCTTTATCTGGCCTCCTTACCCAACCTTTTCAAATAGGAGACCAAGTTCTTATTTCTCCTCCTCAGGAAGCTACAATCCCTCTATCTCCCAATTTGCAGGGACCCCATATAGTGATCCTGACCGTGCCAACAGCTGTCAAGGTACAAAATCTACCAGGATGGCTGCACATTTCTCGGGTTAACCTCTATTCTTGGTCCACTAACCCTTCTCCAGCTCCTAATCCACAGGCTTCTTCCAACCAATACTCAGCCACTCCTGTGGGACCCCTTCATCTCAGACTGAAGATCATGAAGCTCTCCACCCTTTCTCCCATTCCAGAAATTGGGAAGCAGATGATTGAAATACCAGACAACAATGCCCAGCCATGAGGACTGGATTCCTGTTTGTAATTTTCCTAACCACTCAATTTTTTTCCAATAGAATGCCAGCCGAAAAGGGAAGCCCCCTTTCTTTTACTTTCATCAAACTAATCAGTTTGTATTGCAGAAATATCAGGATCACACAAAAAATCGGAGCCTGTCTGCAGATGTGCCTCCAGAGAAACTATCAAGTCTCCAGCTCTTCCTACCACAATGATACCAGCTCTATGTCCACACCCAGCAGGAAGTAATTACAGAATACTGACCTTCATCCATATACCCCCCCCAAAAATTTTTTTTTTATAAAAAATGAATTGGGGGAATGTAAGGTATAAAGCCACCTTTCTCTCCTGTTACAGGAATTTCCGGCCTCCCCATCACCTGTCAGTCTGCATTCTTCTTGCCTTTTACTTTACAGGAATTTCCGGCTTATGCTGCCGTAGTCTTCCTGCCTCCCATGTTATGTCCTAACATGCTATTGGTTCCTCCGAGCCCACGAGATTCCAATATCTGGGAGAGGCCATGCACCATCTTTCTCTCTTTATTCTTTCTTTTTCCCCCTGAGCAGATGTGAATTGTCTGCATAAAATAAAGTCCCTTGTGTGAGAACTCGTGTCTGTGGAGTGTTTTTCTGGGAGCTATCAATGAGCCACAACTGCCCCAACAAGACTAATTGAATCTTTTTCTAGGCAATATACATAAATCCCCACATCTCTGCTCCATCAGGTTTTACTAATAATGATTGACAAAGACAGAAGATAAAGTTTAAACTAGTCAATAAGGAAAAATTGCCTAGAGTCCAAACATCTTGCTTTTTTTAAAAACATTTAGCCTACACCTGAGCCTCACTGATCTACCAGATGAATCCTTAGAGTTTTGTATGGCAGGATAGTGCATGACATTGAGGGAATACCGAATAAAACTTTGTGAATATTGAGTAACTTATGTGTTTGTTGCATAGTGATTGTCACAGGAAAAGAAATATTTCAGGAGAAGCGAGCTCTCCAGAGAAGTGTCCAAGGAGTTTTCAAAGAAGAGTGGTAGTTTAACTCAGGACCAGTGGGGTTGTTAGCATATGTGATGGAAAAGAATTTCAGCATGAGCCAGACAGTGTCGTAGACAAAGAATTATGTAGAAAAGTAGATACAAACTCAAGAAAGAATATGGACTATCTCCAGAGTGAGAAACCCCTCCTTAAACTGATAGAATGGCTGTGTCAGGGTTGGAAACTACTGAAGCTAGAGCTCAGGGGGAGCTGCACAATTTCATGTCAGTTTTCCCACTGATTGGGAATTTCCCTTATTTTGCAAGGTCATGGGTCAAGGGCCTATTGCTCAAGATTTACACCTGTGCTTTCTACATCTCAATGACTCTTGGATATTTCCTTTAAGATCCAATTAATTTCTCTTTTTATCCCAAATGCTTATCTCATTGACTACAAGTATTTGGTGATTCATTTGACTTATTAACTATGTCAGATTTTTTCTCATATATTCACAAATATTCCATACTTTCTCAATCCTTCCATTCTTCCTATGCTGACAATTGAAATCTGTTTTTTATTTTAAGTGCAGTCTTACAGTCTATGTTTTGCTATCTAATAGTCATCTGATTGGCTTATGTTTTCTTTCTGATTGCTTGTTTTGTTTCACTTTGAAAAATATTTTTCAATGACATAATTTCATATTCTTAACTTATATAGTGAACACAAATTTCACAGTAAGCTGGAGAATCTGCTCTACCACTGCTAGGTATTTAACCAATGGCAATGTCTATATATTGTAACTATAGTAGTGCAAATCATAATAATGTAGAAAAAGGAAAACCTGAAGGACTATCAACAATAAAATAAAAAATTACAATGACAATGAATGACTAACTGTAACAACCTGGATGAAATTACAACATGGTTTGGAAGAAACCATTCAATAGCAATAAAATGTGTGATTCAATTTAAATTAATGTCAGAAAGTGAGATATCAAATCTGTGGCAAAAGAAGGTGCCCAGTGGATTTTGTAGGGGATTAGTGTTCAGAAGGAGACCCAGCGGGTGATGTGTATATAGCTCTGGTGAAGTTCTTCCTGATCTTAGAGTTAATCATGCAAGTATCTTATGCTTGTAAAGAAAAAAAAAAAAAAAAAAAAAAAGGAGTATACAACTCTCTTACTATATATTTTGTATAAAATGTTGAATAAATAATGTAAACAATATATAAAGTGTAATATAAGATATAAGATTTTATTTCTAGAAAATGATGGAGAAAGAAGACTGGAAGGAAACTAGAAAAAAAGTGTTTACTTGTTTTCAGAAGCATCATAAAGATTATTTCTTCTCTGTATTTTCTATGTATTAAACATATTTCATATTAGATACATACTACTTTGTTATTAAAAAGGAATGTTTCCAATTAAATTCTCATAACTTCCATAAAAAGAATTTGAAATCATGAAACAGAGGGAATAAAAGAAAAGGCAAGGTATGAATTAAAATGTTCTAAAATTTTTTCACCTTTCTGTGAAAGAAGAAAGATTTGTCATACTAGTAATTTAGGACCAAAAATCCTTGTGGATATAAATAAGCATTTGAAACAATTCAGTTACCACTACTAGAAGTAGCATCAAGTTGCTTACTCTCAACCACATTAAGGGAGATGATAGCTAGCTAAAAATGCCTGAGTAGGAGAATAGCTATAAAAATTAAAAGATGAATAATATTAGTACTTGCTTCTTTTCTTAAAAAATGGTTTCCCTTGGTACTTCTATCAGGTGCCATAGAATTTTTTTTTCAAATACTTCTTCATTTTGATGATATTTTCACTGAATCCTTTACTTATTTTCATTAAAACATTTTAACTCACTAGATGTTTAAAACTATAAGATTGTTAAAAACCAGGGTGCACAAGTAACCAAGCACATGCTCCTAGTGCCAGAGGGGCATGCTACCAACTCTGGCTAGCAAGCACACCTGGGTGGGCCATCCATCTGCTTTTATCCCTGATGTAGCACTCTCCCTTGCCTGACAGAAGGAGCTTAGGGTTACAATCTACAAATTAGCTAATTTTAAAAGTGGGGCAGTAAAGGGAGAGCTCTAATTTAAATGGCTACAACTGTACATTTACATCCCAATTAAGGTTAAATACTGTATTCTGAAAATGGACAACCAAACCTTCTATTTCTTACAAGACTATAAATTTAGCCTAGGATGAAAATCACAATATCCTGTGTACATGTATGATTACATGAATGGTTTGAATCTGCATTGTGTACAACCATAGAAACGAAATTATGTATACCCCATTTGTGTACCATGAATCAAAATACAATCTGTAAAAAATTAAAAACTAAATAAAAAAAGATTCAAGTGGCTTAAAATTGGTTGAAAATGGGTATTTCAATGTATTCTGTACTGTTCAAAAGCAATATTTTCAAGAAAGTATTTAGCAGATTTTGAATAAACTTCTGAATAAAATTTTTAAAAAATTGATGTATCAAAGGATAGTAATTAAAGAAGTATGTGTGGTGGTTCATGGGGGAGGGGGCCCAGGCATATTTTTAACTTTTAGGCTCTTTGCATTTGTAGTTTTTGGATATTTGCCTGATTTGTCTATAAGAAAATAAGATGATGGCTACTTCTGTTTAATGTTATCTTCATGTGTAAGTCAAGCATAATCCTTAAATTAAAATCACCTTCCATGCCCAAACTCTTGCATCTTATTACCACTTTTTCTCTACATTATTTTTCCTGCAGGGTGTTATTACAATTTATCAAATGCTTTGCCTATTTTTGTACTATCTCTAACAGCTTCTGAACAATGATTTTTTGGATGCTAGTGTGAGGGTAGGATTTTTATTATTGCATTTTTTTTATTGTAAACAAATGGGACACATGTTTCTCTGTTCCTACATGGAGTAAAGGCGTACCATTTGTGTAATCATAAATTTACATAGGGTAATGTTTGATTTATTCTGTTATTTTTTCCCTTCCCCTCACCCCTCCCACCCCTCTTTCCCTCTATACAGTCCTTCCTCCATTCTTGCCCCCCTCCCTAACCCTAACTCTAACCCTAACACTAACCCCTCCCACCCCTCATCATGTGCCATCATCCACTTATCAGCGAGATCATTTGTCCTTTGGTTTTATGAGATTGGCTTATCTCACTTAGCATGATATTCTCCAATTTCATCCATTTGCCTGCAAATGCCATAATTTTATTATTCTTTATGGCTGAGTAATATTCCATATATATATATACCAGCAATGTACGAGTGTACCTTTCTCCCCACATCCTCGCCAACACCTGTTGTTGCTTGTGTTCTTGATAAATGCTATTCTAATTGGGGTGAGACGGAATCTTAGGGTGGTTTTGATTTGCATTTCTCTTATTACTCAAGATGTTGAACATTTTTCCATATGATTGTTGATTGCTTGTAGATCTTATGTGAAGTGTCTGTTCATTTCCTTAGCCCATTTGTTGATTGGGTTATTTGTATTCTTGGTGTACAGTTTTTTGAGTTCTTTATAGATTCTGGAGATTAGTGCTCTATCTGAAGTATGAGTGGCAAAGATTATCTCCCACTCTGTAGGATCTCTCTTCGCATTGCTGATAGTTTCCTTTGCTGAGAGAAAGGTTTTTAGTTTGAATCTATCCCAGTTATTGATTCTTGCTTTTATTTCTTGTGCCATGGGAGTCCTGTTGAGGAAGTCTGGTCCTAAGCCGACATGTTGAAGATCTGGACCTACTTTTTCTTCTATAATCTGCAGGGTCTCTGGTCTGATTCTGAGGTCCTTAGTCCATTTTGAGTTTAGTTTCGTGCATGGTGAGAGATATGAGTTTAGTTTCATTCTGTTACATATGGATTTCCAATTCTCTCAGCACCATTTGTTGAAGAGGCTATCTTTTCTCCATTGCATATTTTTGGCACCTTTGTCTAGTATGAGAAAATTGAATTTATTTGGGTTTGTATCTGTGTCCTCTATTCTGTACCATTGATCTATCTTTCTATTTTGGTACCAATACCATGCCGTTTTTGTTACTATTGCTTTGTAATAGAGTTGAGGATCTGGTATTGCGATACCCCCTACTTTGCTTTTTCTGCTAAGGATTGCTTTAGCTATTCTGTGTTTCTTATTCTTCCAGATGAATTTCATAATTGCTTGTTCTATTTCTGTAAGAGATGTCATTGGGATTTTAATTGGAATTGCATTGAATCTGTATAGGACTTTTGGTAGTATGGCCATTTTGACAATATTAATTCGGCCTATCCAAGAACATGGGAGATCTTTCCATCTTCTAAGGTTTTCTTTAATATCTTTCTTTAGTGTTCTGTAGTTCTCATTGTAGAGGTCTCTCACCTTTTCTGTGAGATTGATTCCCAAGTATTTTATTTTTTTCGAGGATATTGTAAATGGGGTAGTTTTCCTAACTTCTCTTTCTGAAGATTCATCACTTATGTATAAAAATGCATTGGATTTATGACCATTAATCTTGTAACCTGCTATTTGACTGAATTCACTTATGAGTTCCATGGATTTTCTGGTGGAATTTCCTGGTCCTTCTAAGTATATAATCATATCATCAGCAAATAGGAATAGTTTGAGTTCTTCTTTTCCTATTTGTATCCCTTTAATTTCTTTGGTCTGTCTAATTGCTCTGGCTAGAGTTTCAAGGACGATATTGAATAGAAGTGGTGAAAGAGGGCATCCCTGCCTTGTTCCAGTTTTTAGGGGGAATGCTTTCAGTTTTTCACCATTTAGAATGATATTAGCCATGGGCTTAGCTTAGATGGCCTTTACAATGCTAAGGAATATTCCCACTATCCCTATTTTTTCTAGTGTTTTGAGCATGAAGGAGTGCTGTATTTTATCAGCATGCTTTTTCTGCATCTATTGAAATAATCATGTGATTCTTGACTTTTAAGTCTATTGATATGGTGAATTACATTTGTTGATTTCCTGATGTTGAACCAACCTTGCATCCCTGGGATGAAACCCACTTGATCATGGTGCACTATCTTTTTAATATGTTTTTGTATGCAATTTGCTAAAATTTTGTTGAGAATTTTTGCATTGATGTTCATTAAGGATATTGGTCTGAAATTTTCTTTCCTCGATGTGTCTCTGTCTGGTTTAGGTATCAGGATAATATTGGCTTCATAGAATGAGTTTGGGAGGGTTCCCTCCTCTTCTATTTCATGGAATACTTTGAGAAGTATTGGAATGAGCTCTTCTTTAAAGGTTTTGTAGAACTCGGCTGAGAACCCATCTGGTCCTGGACTTTTCTTTGTTGGTAGGCTTTTGATGACTTCTTCGATTTCATTACTTGAAATTGGTCTATTTAAATTGTATATGTCCTCCTATTTCAGTTTGAGCAATTCATATGATGAATGGATAACAGAAGATATTAGGAAGGAAATTTTAAATTTCTTAGAGGTAAATGAAAACAAAGAAACATCATATCAAAATCTCTGGGACACTATGAAAGCAGTACTTAGAGGAAAATTTATTTCATGGAGTGCATTCAATAAAAGAAGTAAAACTCAACAAATAAACAACCTAACACTACAGCTCAAAGCCCTAGAAAAAGAAGAACAGACCAACACCAAAAGTGGTAGAAGACAGGAAATAGTTAAACTCAGAGCTGAAATCAACGAAATTGAAACAAAAGAAACAATACAAAAAATTGAAAAAATAAATAATTGGTTCTTTGAAAAAATAAACAAAATTGATAAACCTTTAGCCATACTAACAAAGATGAGAGAAAACCTATATCACTAAAATTCGGAATCAACAAGGAAATATCACAACAGACAAGAGTGAAATACCAAACATAATTACAAGCTATTTTGAAAATCTATACTCCAACAAAATAGAAAATTTTGAAGATATCAACAGGTTTCTAGAGATATATTATTGCATTTTCACTGCCTTTACCATAGAAGTGTACCTTATCATAAGAGGCATACATTGGTATAAGCAAAAATATACTAACTAATTAAAGAAAAACTTTGAAAGGAGGAAGAAAAAGGAAGGAAACAAGAAAAGCAGGAAGGAAAAAAAGGATCGGTTGGAAGAAATAAAGATATTGAAGGAATGTAATTCAACAAATAAATGAAACTCTTTGTATGTTAGGGACAACAAAAACAAAATTTCAATGGGGGATTTTAATTCAGCATTACCAATTCATATCAGTCAAATTAAAATAAATAAAAAACTAGAATATGTAAAATAATTAGTATTTAGAAATTTACAGATATGTCAAATTTTTACCTGAATTAAATAAGTTTATATTCTCAACCATTCATAAGTATTTCTAAATGTTAGTGTTATGTTGAAACATAAGTAAAATTATACTAAAAAATGTGTGTTTTATATTCTATTATTGAATTTCAAAAAAACAATATTTTTATAAATCATGGAAACATGCATTAAAATTTTCATAAGAAAATATGCATAAGATAGGAGAATAAACTCAAATTTTAAAAAAAATGGTTTATGTAAAAAAAGTAAATATGTCATGTGTCTACAAAGATTTTTTATTATAAAATTTCAATAAATTTGTTATAATCACACCAGCATAGAAATAAAGTTTTAATGACCTTAATTCTTTATTAGAAATAAACAGAAAATATAAACACACTCATAAGAAATTGAAAGTTGAAAATCAATTTTTAAAATTTTATTTGTTTGATTTTTATTCTGCAGTAACAAAAAATAGAGTGGACTATTAATTTAATTTAATTAATTTATTTGTTTGTGCTGGGGTTTGAACTCAGAGCATTGTGAATGAGAAGCACATGCTCCTCCACTGAGATGCAGCTTAGCTCCCTCAAGGATTTTTAATAAAAGAAGCAGATAATAGTTATTGGAGGAAAAGGTGCTGTCTCTGCCTCACCAAATTTTATTCAACTAAACCTTGTAATGAAATGTTACTTTATGTAATGCAAGATAGAGATTTTATACAATCATAATCACTTAAATACTAGTTTATTCAAAAGTAAAATCCTTTATTTACTGTAAAACTTCTGATCATGTATAATATGCTAACATCATTTTGTAAAGAAAATTGATATCACAATTCCCAGACTGATTCTTCTAAATATATTTTGTTAGAAGTGGTCACTTACTTAAAACCAAAAAAAAAAAAAAAAATCATCTCTTATGTCAATGGAAAATAAATTTCTTGCAATTGGAGATATCATTGTAAATGTGTAAAAATGTAGTAAAAGAGGCAGCTTTCAGGTATAGTAAGGAATTTAAAAAGTATATACTGTAAACTAAAGGAACAAACACATTTATATTATTCCTACAAATTACTGAATACAGATTTAATAGTATATATTACCTTTATTGAATGCTATAGTGTTTTGTCAAGATAATTTTGAGGAAATATCTTCATTCTTTATAGCAGACAGCAGAGCAAATTGCCCCTTGTAGTATCTTCAAATTTGCATCCCCTGCACACAATTTCCCAAAGCATTTGAAAAGAAAATGTAAATGATCATCTCACAAAAATATGGTTAAATTTTGGTTGGAATTTTATCTGAGGTTACTCAAGGTTTAAGTTTCTTATAACTTTCTGAACTTTTGTTTTCTTACTCTGTTCAATTCATAGTTTCTGAGAAAATGTGATTGTTTAGATGTTCTTTGACTTCAAATTGAGTCTCATCATTTTAAGTCCATGGGCAATAACTAATTTTCACTTTTTTCAAAAATGAATAGCTTAAATAAGTGAAAACATTATTCCTCAGAAATCATCTGTTAAATTTTTAATGTTGTGCTTTTAAAAATTATTTGAATATAGATTAGTTTGATCATTATTTTAATAATCAATATATTATTGCACATAATTGATATGTTCATATTTCCATCATTACTGTAGTTGGTTAAAAATTAATTCATATCTGTTGTGCTATAAATGAACACATTTAGGAAATTAATCTTTTGAGAACTCACTGCAAAGAATAATATCAAGATAATTAGGTGACATTCAAAGAAATTCTATTTTGCATTATAAGGAAGTTGTTTAATCAACATAATTAATTCCAGTTATTAGTTTTGGTGTAAACATTTACACATGCGATTTACCTTACCTGTGTTCTATATATTTACACAGTTGTATTAGTCTTACCAACTCAATACATATTCAAATGCTGATAACATGGGATTTGATGATAGCAAGGCTTTCCTTACAACAACTAATAATCAAATTGGGGAGAAGATACAGGAATGTAATACACTGAATAAATAAGTATAAAATAAGGTAGAGGTGTAGTAATATAAAAGAGTAATTCAAAACCAGGTACTGTCCCTTATTAATTCATATTGAAACAACATAAAATTATATTAATATTATATTGAACATTGATAGGAAAAGGACACACATTTTACTTCATTGTCTTCATGGAAAATCATTATAAGATATCTGGCATAAAGAAAGCTCTCTGAAAAGTCTTATTCATTATTGATAAAATCATTGCAAGATAAATAATGTGGAAATTCAATGCACAACTATGGTTATCAGAAAAAAACACTGGGAAAAGATAATAAGTACATAATAAGAAATTTTAGGTGAAGCATCTCCTGTCAGAGAAAGAAAATATATTTAACTATAAAAGTAATAAGGGATAATTTTGAAATTTGTGTTTGCTGGCATATAATTTCAAATTCAGGAAGATATTATCATTAGATTTATGTTTTCAGAACTTACATTTAATACTGATTTTACATTTTCATACTGGTAGATTAGGGACTAGAGTCAAAAAACATGAAATGACCATATTTTGTGATTTGTACATTAGACCAGGTGAATAGCCATGTGTCTGATAATAATGGAAAGAGGAGATAGCTGAGAAAATATTGTGAAGAAAATCTTTCTACTACGTAAGGACAGACTCTTGGGGAAGATGCACACACATTCACACGCACACACACACACACACACACACAAAATCCAGCCTTATTAAATTTGTGAATAATGCTTGATGCACACACACACACACACACACACAATTCTGCCTTATTAAATTTGTGAATAGTGCTTGATACACACACACACACACACAATCTTGCTTTATTAAATTTGTGAATAATGCTTTAAGGAAAAAAAAAGGGAATATTTGTTTTTAAGGTCAGATAATGAGTTCACCTGTGATTCTATTAATGCTGCCATGGCACTAAGTGCAGGTGCCCAACAAGTGGTTGGAAATGACACAGAGATCAAGCAGCAGAGTAAGGCAAATTATTTAATTTAGGATTCATCCTTATAGAAGAAAAACCTTTAGTTGAAGCTGGCTTTCCATTATTTCCTGACTGCTTCATTACTCACTGCAAATTTGAGCTAGATGTCTATCTGTCTAATTATATATTACAGGTATTTACCAGAGAAATGTAGTTTATTTTACTTCCCCCTCCGCAAAACAAAGGCATTCTCAAAGAGATACCTCTCCCTTTATACTTTCTCTTTTCACATTTCCAATGTTGTCAGTTTCTTCAGAATCAGTTGAGATGTAGGTTTCGAACACATTGCTTTGTTGAAGGGATATTCTCAGGAGAAAGAAAGTGAGGCAAGTAAGATAAGGCAGGGGAAAAACAAAACAAAACAAAACAAAAAAACAAAAAACAAGCAAGGCTATGTCCATGTTGATCTCAAAAAATCAAAAAATAGTATATTGCCCCAAAGAATTCTTTCCAAGAGTGGTGAATAATTTTGTTTTACTTTGTGTCCGTTATTGGTTCTGGCTGTGTTCTCTCTTGAGAATGGTAAGCATGAACTCCCAGGACTCCACAGTTCTCATTTATTAAAAAAGAGAGTGATTCTTCCACAAAGGCAAAAGGATGACATGAAGATAGGAGTTCTTCCCAGTCAACTTCCACAGCACAATAGATACATTATCCTTATACAAGGAATTTTAGCTGGAGGTCAAACAACATTTGCTGTTATCACTCTGAAACTGGATATTTAGGAAAAAAAAATCACATTAAAGAGAAACTTTCTTAAAATTCTTTTCCCCTTCTCATAAAAATTGACATGTGAAGGATGACTATTGTTTTGCAAAAATCCGAACCTTCAAAGCATTCATTGCCTAAGCCATAACTGGAGAATGTTTGGTTTTTCTTCTTTTAATTTGGGAACTGTCATAAAATGTCAAAGATGTTTTTACGTAAGGTTTTACATAAGGGTTTAAATAATTGTATAGCAATTAATAACAACTTTAAAGTGTTCAATTTTGAAATGTTTTCAAATATTCAGAAAATCACTGAAATGGTTATTTAATGAAATGTAGACACTAATATTTGTGGAAAGATTAACATCAAACATAAAGACAAACTGAAGAACTCAAAAATACTAGGCTGAGAGGACTTGAGAGACCAGCCTTCCCCACCTGCACCATTCTAAATTCTTGACAAACAGCTGATATAATCCCTCCACCCACTTGTGGTTTTTGCCATTAAAATTTGTTTGACATCTTTAAGACTAAAAAAAATTTCAGCCTGCCTGAAATGTGTGGCTCTTCTGTCGCAACTCTCATCAGCCCAAATAAATTTTGTTTCTTAATTTTTGCCTCATTTTCTCCTCAGGTTCTACATATTTATGAACCCCTTTCTGAATATGATGGTTACATAGTTTTTAATACTACCAAAGTATTTTTCCTCATTTTTGTAAACTTGGTTTGTGTAGATTTTGTGTGTGCCTATACATTATTAAATTCATGTAAAAGAAAGTACAGGAAATGATAATAGCGATATATATATATATATATATACACACTATGTGTTTCTCAAATGATAATACATAAAACTATTCATACATAAATAAATGGTGGAGCCTGGTAAAACATAAGAATTATTAAGACAAATGATGTAATAAATAGTTCTGATTATAAATTGAATTTATATCTTAATTCTACCTTTCAGTTATACCTTTTGCTAGTTTTGTGTTACTGAACAAATCATTCTGTGATTCCATTCTTCCCTTATCTCTGTTCATGATCTGTGAAATAGACTTAAGTGTGGTGCAAAGCTCAAGAGCTTTTATCATGTAACTTCCTTCATCATCTTCTTCCATTCCAATTAACTGCCTCCAGAATCTTTTAGCCTACACACACAGAGAGGAGGTACAGCCCAGGTGGATTATCATCAATCAGGCCTTAGGCTGATTACATGTTGAGTTCACATGTGGTAAATTCCATATACAGTTCAGTTTGGAATGCCAAACCTTTCCTTTACTCCCCATGTTTCACAAGCAGTTTACTAATTTTTTTCCTTATTACATGAAGAAAATTTTTGAAAAATAACATTTAATATCATTTACAGCTATTGCAGAATGTCTCAGTATATTTTAGATATTTCATATGCATGTTTTGGAAGTAGGTAGAAAGCTCCAATTATAAAATAAATGAAATTGTCTACTGATATTTAAAGATAGTTTCATACTAAATGTGAGGAACAAAGACTGAGTTTTAGAAGATTAAATTTGAAGGAGAGATAGTAATAGAAAGAATTACTTTTCCAAATGTGTGAATAGTGTCTTTAATTTTTAAATGCAGAAAGTACTCAAATGGAAAACACATAATTTTAACATTTGTATATGTATTTTTTCAAAATAAATAAAAGTATTGGGGGAATATCATTGTAATATAATAATAAAAGTAAACCATGAAGTTGTAGGGCAAAGAAAGACAAATCATGTATTGTTTCTTTATTTAGGGTAGTCCTAACATTGAAGCAATGTTGAGACGAAGGCTTATTTTCTAATTTTCTTTATGCTTAAGATAAGGAAACATCTTGAAAACCCATTGTAAATACAAGCATTTTTGTATTATTTATAAAGAATAATTCTGAGAATTTCTTATGATACAAATAGCAATCTTCAGGTGAACATAGATTTTCTTCTTTATAGATGATATCAACTAGTTCCTCTAAATGATTTCTTCTCTCCAACATGGTTTCTTATATCTAGATATTTATCAAAGTTCATGTGGATATTATAAACATACAAGAAAAAAAAAAAGAACTCAAGTCATTTATTCTCTCCATTACTTTTTTTCCCCCAATGTTTTACATTTGCAAACAATATTCGGTTTCTCAGGCTCAAATATAAAACTAACTTTTGACTCTTTCATGCCCAATGTCTAGTAGCCTATAGATCCTATTTTATGTACCTTCAAAATATACCCCAGATTCATTCACTTCACATCACCTTCAAAGTCACTACCCTAGATTGTCATCTTTAATTGAAATAAATTCAAGAGTCCTTTAGTGTTTTTCTCTACTTTTGTCTGGAATAGCCTTTTCTCCAAAAAGGAATAAAAATGTTTTTTCCAACAGTGAATTCAGAACATGTCACTTCCTTGTTGAAGTACTCTAATGGCTTCTCGCAATAACAATTATGTAAGAGTATTTAGTTGGAAGAATTTTGTTTGCACATGTTCTAATTTTATGATTTTAATTTTCTCATTAAAATCTTCTTGGACATGTCATAGAATACAGACACAGATATGACAGTTGTTATGCATATCTCTGAGGACTTGTATACAGTGATATGAGTAAAAGGCAATCTCATATGAGTTTTCTGTAAGAGGCTTCATAAATGTTTAGACAACTTTACTGTAAGAATTTTAAAACTAAAGCTCTAAGTATGCATAATTTAGAAATGACTTATATCAAGATTCAAAAGGCATATAAATATCCCACAAGAATGCTAATATATGTAATGCATATTCTATAATAGAAAATTGTACATGTAATTTTTCTTTATTGCCAGCAAACTGAATCATTTAGTGTAAAGATATGAATAAATTTCCTGAGGATTTTGTGTGTGTGTGTGTGTGTGTGTGTATGAGTGCTTGTATATGTGTGTTGTATTTGATGGGGTTAGGGGGATAGTGTAAGAGACAATATCCTGAACTTTATGGGATAAGAAGAGTTTTGTTCTTTCACCTTAGATAAAGTTTGCAATTAAACTTTCAGAGAATACTTCATGTATGTCAAGAACTTTGATGAGTCTGAGATTTTAACTACTTGGAAGTTAACAAGTTGGCTTGCCACTGTTTCATAGGATCTGCAGAAGACAAGCAACTCCTGAGACAGACATAAAATGACTTATTACTTATTGCATAAAATGCAGCATAATGGTCAAGTTCACAAGAATTCCTTTGCAACCCTTTGCACCCAGAGCAATATGGAGTGAACTGAGCAGATGCACCACACAGTGAGTTTGTTTCTGCTGAGCAATATCATGCTTAAGAAACCCACATTTTATAAGAAGGCCACCAGAAAACTTGCCTGAACTTTGTCCCAGAATGAGATTTTATTTTCCCTATCAAGAAGTAATACTGCCTTCTTCCCTGGGGTGGGTATACTACTTATGGGTTGTTTACATCTTTGAATATATAGAACAGGACAAAAGGTCTCACAAGTTGTGTAGAAATAGCATGGAAGATGCCTTCCTGATGTGTAAAACAGTTTATTGTTAGTTTAAGTCATTGCCTGGTCTGGGCATGGTGGCCACGCCTGTAATCTCAGTGGCTGAGGCAGAAGGATTGTGAGTTTAAAACCTGCCTCAGCAACAGAAGTGCTAAGCAACTCAGCAAGACCCTGTCTCTAAATAAAACACAAAAAGGACAGGAGATGTGGCTCAGTTGTTGAGTGTCCCTGACTTCAAACCCTGGTACCCACCAGGCAAAAAAGTCATTGACTGAAATCCCTTCACATAAATTTATATGAGAAAAAAAGACTACAACTCCTGAGAGAATGATCATAATTTTTGTGGAGTGATTTTATCCTGTGTTTGCCTTTAAATATCATCTTGGTGGATTCCAAATTTAAATCTCCCAATTTAAATTTAAATATAGCTTAATTTTTTTCCTGAATGCATGCCATTCTAGGTAGGATTTTAATTACTATGTATAGAATATGATGACATTATGTTTTGATTGCCTGAATTCTGGATGACTTTTAATAAGAGTTTTACATTTTGATGTTTCATCATACAGCGCAAAGATCTCCTTCTTATTTACCTTTAATTCTTTATGCCAATTCTCTTTTACAATGCATTCTATTACATCATTAAGAATTATGTTAATTATCTAAATTTAAGAAGATTTTATTAATTGGTATTATAAAATATTATATTTGCCTACATCCTTCATATGCATGACATATAAAATATTCCTTTCCCCTGCAACAGGAAACAGTTTCAAAGAAGGACCTCCATAAAACCCACTCACCTAGAATGAGTAAGACTGACAGCAGTCATTCTGTATCTGAAAAGATGTTATAATCCTGATAAAATATTGAAAGTCTTCTGTTTTTAGCGGAACTGATCCCAGATAGTCTCATTGAGTATAGGAATATTATAACATATATACTAAAACTTTCTAAAGATTCTAAACAACTTGGCTTATTCAAAATCAGCTTTCAATGACAGGTATGATAGTTTCCATCTAATATTATTCCAGCTGAACTTTTTATTCAGCATCAAGTCTGATGAACTATACTTTTGGAAAAGTTGGATCTCAATTCCAAGTAAATCACCTTTCTTCCTTTGAAATTCTTCTTTGCATAATCAAACGTTACCTTTTGTTCTTTAATTATAGTTATGTTTATTTTTTATCAGTGAAAGTAGAGTTACTTTTAAAATAATTAAAGGGATTATTTTTCCTTAGCAGATTTTAATATGAATTACATATTTTTGTTTCTTTTTATTTAAAAGAAAGAAACATGGATTTCTAGAATGTTGTATGAACATAAAAACAAAACTGCAAAACACAGTTTATAAGTTATTCTTTTACTTTACCTCTATGGGAATCATTATTTTCCAATATTTTATTTGCTTAGATAATTTCCCTAGCAATTTATTCATTCCTGAATGGAGATGGGAGAATGCCTCATTTACTGTTTTGTTGTCATTTTATTAGAAGCTCAATAAATATTTATTTAATAAATATAATTGTAATTAGTTAATAAAGAAAGATAGCTGACAATATACCATCCCTTATATCCTCTTGCAAAACAAAAAAACTTAAAAAATGTAAAATGGAACACAATAGAGTGGGTTACAGGTAATGGATGTTAAAATAATTAAGGGCTTTATATGTAATAGTATATGATGCTCAAATTTTGGTAACCAGATCAAAGAGTAGGATAGATTCATCTATTCTTATCCTTGCAACAACAAAACAAAAACAACAAAAATAAAGTAAAAAGGAAGAAGTTCTAAATACTTTGCCCTTCTGGTCTCCTTCATTGTGAATGTACTGAGATGAGTGGCTACTAAGATTAGTTTTCTGTATTTTTTATTATTTACTTTGATTTAAAAAATAATAAATCAAAAAACAAAGTGTCTGAACAAGTCTCTTATCTATCTGTCTCAGTGGTTAATAATAATAATAATAATGATAATAACCTTTTTACTACTTTTTAGTTATAAGTTTAAACAGGGAGTCATTATTGTGTCTGAGGAAATGTGTTTCTGGTGAGTAATTTCAGAACGAAAGTGAGGTCCCACATTATAGTTTTCTTCTTATTTTAGATGACAGAACTTAGGTAGAACTCCTCCAATTAATTCCTTCAAAGAGGCCCAAGCTGCAAGGATGTGAACATGTTATCTGTTTAAAGTCGTGCCAGAGAAATCCTCCTTTGCTTGAAGTCAAATTTCACCTCTTGCCACAGTCTTTGATTTCTATAGCACAAGACAGCCAGGATCACAGCAAGCAAACTACTGAATATGTAAATCATTCTGAGGATTCAACTCATCTTTAAAATCTCATGGAAAGAACTAAACAACAACTGAGGTTCTAGATATTTGTGTACAGCATCAAAAAGAAACTACTTTTAAAATTATACTTATTAATACCTATTAATTGTACAAGTTAATGGCTTCACTGTGAAATTTCAAATGTGTACATATTGTGTTTAGATCATATCCTCCACAATGCCATTCCCATCTCCTCCAGTCCCCTTCTTATTTCCTAAAGTCCCTCAAGAAGCAAATATAACAGATGAAGGAAGGAATCATTTACCTCATGGTAACCTTAAATTATCCTCCATAGGTTGGGAAAGAAGCAGTTTGGAAGGGCTTTCCACAAGTTTAACACTGATGGATGCTAGCAAGCAGAGCACTCTGAATTTTCTTTTTAAAACTTCTTTGCCTTTCTTACTGAGAACTTTCCATTTTGAAGAGTTTCCAAACTTCTTAAAGGATCCATTCATGTCATCGGTTTCTCCCTGTTAACTACAGTTAACTGTTAACTACAGTTAAACAGACATAACAGCCCTGGAATAACCTGGAATCTTTTTTCTGTCTCTGGAAGAATCAAATGCAGAGATGAAATTGAGCTATCTCATTCTGCACCAACCAATTTCATGCAAACACACATGTCAACTTTTCTCTGATCTATTACAAGTTAGAAATCAATGAAGAAAGATGTGAAGATCTTCTGAGTATAAATGGTTTAATTATAAATGATACAACTCAGGAACAGGAAGTACAGGAGAAAAATAGGGCAAGGTGTGTGGGAAGGGACCCAGAGCTTCCATGCTTTCACTGGGAATGCCATATTCCCAGCACCTCCACAGCAGCCTCAGAAACAGAGAAGCTTGTTGTTGTTGTTCTTCTTCTTCTTATCTTTTTGTACCAGGGATTATATCCAGGGGTGTTAACCACTGAGAAACATTACCACCTCAAAGAACCCAATTAATACATGGGTCAAGGAACTGGACAGACACTTTACAGAAGAAGATATACAGGTGATTAATAAATATATGAAAAAGTGTTCAACATCTCTAGTAATTAGAGAAATGCGAATTAAAACAATTCTAAGATTTCATCTTACTCCAATTAGAATGGTTATCATCAAGAATACAAACAATAATAGATGTTGGTGTGGATGTGGGGAAAAAGGCACACTTTTACATTGCTGGTGGAGTTGTAAATTGGTCCAGTCACTCTGGAAAGTAGTGTGGAGAATCCTCAGAAAACTTGGAATGGATTCCATATTTCATTTTGAGACAGGGTCTTGCTAAATTACTTATGGCCTTGCTAAATTGCTAAAGAGTCTGACCTTGAATCTACAATCTTCCTGTTTCAGCCTCCAGAGACTCTGGGATTACCCAAGAGTGCTACCATGCCTGGCAAAAGAAGTTTTTGATTGGAAGAAAGTGTGAGGGCATCTTGATCTTGGTTCACCCAGGCAGCCAGTCTGACACCCACTGGGTTCCCAGGCCCCACTGGGACCAGCACTTGGGGCTAGCACTAGCCCAGTCTCCAATTTCTTCCCTAGTCTAGCATATGACCTACCTAAACTAAAATTGGGAGGACATACACAATTTAACTAGATCAATGTCAAACAATGAAATAGAAAATGCCATCAAAAACCTACCAACCAAGAAAATCCCAGGACCACATTGATTCTCAGCCAACTTCTGCAAGACCATCAAAGAAGAACTGTAAAGGTTAATTGGTATCCAGCTCTAAAGGTTAAGAGGAGAGCAAATAAAAAGGCAAGCACATGGGATGACTTATAGGAAGAACTGGCTCCCACAGGCTTCCAGGGTCATATCAAGTTACTTTAGTTTACATAGTGCAGTTAACTTGTGCATGTGCAGATTATACAACTTGCCTACTTCTTAGAGTTCACTAGTACCAAATGTTTTTATAATAAGATAATGTCTTCAAGCCTCAAGGACAGAGGAGTTGCAGAGTGTTTCCAAGCCATTTAAACAGAAGGCCTCATTGTCCTGAGGAGTTTGCTCACTCAAAGTTCTTTCACTCCTCTGAACTTTGGCCTGAATAAATAATAAACACCAATACTCCTCAAATTATTCCATGAAATAGAAAAGGAGGAAACCCTGCTGGGTGTGATAGTGCTGACTGAAATCCCAGTGACTCAGGAGGCTGAGGTAGGAGAATCACGAGTTCAAAGCCAGCCTCAGCAAAAGCGAGGCACTAAGCAATTCAGTGAGACCCTGTCTCTAAATAAAATATAAAATCAGGCTGGGGATATGGCTCAGTGGTTGAGTGCCCCTGAGTTCAATTCCTGGTACCATCCCCTGCAAAAAAGAAGGAAAGAAGAAAGAAAGATGTAAAAGAAAGAAAGAAAGAAAGAAAGAAAGAAAGAAAGAAAGAAAGAAAGAAAGAAAGAAAGAAAGAAAGAAAGAAAGAAAGAAAGAAAGAAAGAAAGAAAGAAAGAAAGAAAGAAAGAAAGAAAGAAAGAGGGAAACTTCCAAACTCATTCTGTGAACCAGTATCAGTATCACCCTGATACCAAAACCAGACAAAGACACATTAAGGAAAGAAAACTTCAGACCAATATGCCTGATGAATATAGATGCAAAAATTGTCAATAAAATTCTAGCAAATTGCATACAAAACATATTAAAAATATGGTGGATTACTATCAAGCGGGGTTCATCCCAGGGATGCCAGGGTTGTTCAATATGTGAAAATCAATAAACATAATTCATCATATCAGTAGACTAAAGACAAGAACCATATGATCATCTCAATAGATGCAGAAAGTGCATTTGATGAAATGCAGCACCCCTTCATCTTTAAAACACTAGAAAAAACTGGAAACTCTAGCCAGAGCAATTAAACAGATGAAAGAGATTAAAGGGATATGAAAAGGAAAAGAAGAGCTCAAATAATCACATTTGCTGACAACATGACTCTATATTTAGAAGATGCAAAAGATTCTACCAGAAAATTTCTAGAACTCATAAATGAATTTAGCAAAGTAGCAGGATCTGAAATCAACACCCATAAATAAAATGCATTCCAATATATCATTGATGAATTCACTGCAAGAGAAATTAGGAAAACTATCCCCTTCATGATAGCCTCAAAAATATAAATAAATAAAATAAAATACTTGGGAATCAATCTAACAAAATAGGTGAGAGACCTCTATAATGAAAACTACAGAATGCTAAACAAAATTGAAGAAGATTTTAGAAGATGGAAAGAGCTTCCATGTTCTTGGATAAGCAAAACTAACATTGTCAAAATGGCCATACTACTAAAAGTGTTATACAAATTTAATGCAATTCCAATTAAAATGCCAATGATGTACCTCATATAAATAGAAAAAGCAATCATGAAATTCATTTGGAACCCAGAATAGTCAATGCAATTCTTAGCAAGAAAATTGAAGCAGGAGGCATCACAATATCAGACCATAAACTATACTAGAGAGTCATAGGAACAAAAATGGTATGGTATTGGCACCAACACAGACACATAAACCAATGGTACAGAATAGAAGACACATAGACTAACCTACATAAATACAGTTATCTTATACTAGATAAAGGCACCAGAAACATTCGTTTGAGAAAAAGATAGCCTCTTCCACAAATGGTGCTGGAAAAATTGTAAATCCATATGTAACAAAATGAAATTAAACCTCTATCTCTCACCCTGCACAAAACTCAACTCAAAGTGGATCATTTAGGAACTAGATAAGACACCCCTCACCTAATAAAAGATAAAGTAGGCCCAAATCTTCACCATCATGGCTTAGGAATTGACTTCCTCAACATGACTCCTAAAGCACAAGAAGTAAAACCAAGAATCAACAAATGGGATGGATTCAAACTAAAAAGCTTCTGCTCAGCAAAGGAAACAATAACTTGAAGAAAGAGCCTACAGAATGGGATAAAATCTTTACCACATGCACCTCAGATAGAGCACTAATCTCCAGAATACATAAAGAACTCAAAAAACTTAACACCCAAAAAAGCAAATAACCCAATCAATAAATGGGCTAAGGAACTGAACAGACACGTCCTAGAAGAAGAAATACAATCGATCAACAAACATTTGAAAAAAATGGTCAACATCTCTAGCAGTTAGATAAATGCAAATCAAAACTACTCTAAGATTTCATCTCACTCCAGTCAGAATGGCAGTTATCAAGAATACAAATAACAATAAGTGTTGGTAAGGAGGTGGAGAAAAAGATATACGCAATGTATTGCTGGTAGGACAGTAATTTAGTGCAACCACTCTGGAAAGCCATATGGAGATTCCTCAGAAAACTTGGAATGGAACCACCATTTGACCCAGCTATCCCACTCCTTCCTTGGTTTATACCCAAAAGACTAAAATCATCATTCTGCAGTGACACAGCCACATCAAGTTTATAACGGCTCATTTACAATAGGTAAACTATGGAACCAACCTAGATGCCCTTCAACAGATGAATGGATAAATAAAATGTGGCATTTATACACAATGGGATATTACTCAGCCTTAAAGAAGAATAAAATTATGGCATTTGTGGGTAAATAGATGGAGCTGAGAATATCATGCTAAGCAAACTAAGCCAATCCCAAAAAACCAAAGGCCAAATGTTTTCTCTGATATGCTGATGTTAATTAACAATTGGGGAGGCTAGGGAAAAATAGAGGTACTTTGATTAGGCAGAGGGAAGTGAAGGGAGGGGAGTGGGTGTGGGAGTAGGAAGGACACTACTGTCCTTTTGGACATTATTACCCTATGTACATATATGATCACACAACTGGTGTGATTCCACATCATGTACAACCAGAAGAATGAGAAGTTATACTCCACGTATGTATGATGTGTCAAAATGCATTCTATTGTCATGTATAACTAATTAGAACAAATTTAAAAAGAAGTTTCTATTTTTTTAATATCCCAAATATATTTATCATACAAATAACTTTAAACAGTGAAATAGCAATATGAACTTCCTGTTGGTCACCAATATTAGGTATGTTTAATTACTACAATAATATTAGATAAAATGACAAGTTTGTTCTGCAGGGTCATCTCAGTGGTTTAAAACTACCTATTTACCTTTGTAAAGATAAAGATCTTGGAAAGAGAAAACAGTTTTCTGCAGATATAAAACATTGTGTTTGAAAAGTTTATTAAAGCATTTAGTTGATAGATCTCCACTTTTTTTGTGTGTTTGTGAGAAACATTTGTAAGCTTTGTTTCAAAAATCTATAAACTGATATTCTCACACCTAATTAACATGAGCAGGACAGATTGGCTTTAGCATACAGTAGCACTTTTATGGACTCTCATTTTTTCATAGATCACTTAGGTGTAAATAATCCATGCAAATAGCAATTAGATCTTTCCTAGATTATGCATATAAACATAATGGTTATTCAAGTAACTCAGAAATGTTTCAAGCAATTTCTATGTAAAATATGCATATTTAAAGCCATATGTTTGAATTCATTGACCAGTTTTGAAATGAACTACAAGATAATTTGGAATGGTTAATTTCTATATGTATCTTCCTTGTGCAGAATCAGGAAGTAACCTCTGCATAGTGTGGCAATCAGGTGAAAAACCTGTTGAATTTTGTTGTTACCTTAATATTCTCCAATTTTTTTCTTGTAGTGGGGATTTAACCCAGGGCCACTTTACCACTGAGCTACATCCCCAATCCTTTTAATTAATTAATTTATTTATTTTTAATTTTGAGACAGGGCTCTCACTAAGTTTCTTAGGACCTCATCAGGTTGTTGAGGCTGGTCTCAAACTTGAGATGCTCCTGCCTCAGCCTCCCTAGTACTGTAATTACTGGTGTGAACCAGCATGCCTGGCAATCCTTCAAATTCTAAAGTCTAAACTTAAATGTTTAATTCTAAGATTAAAGATTAATCTTAAAAGATTTTAATTCTAAGATTAAAAGTGTTTTAAGTTTATCATATCCCCAAAATTATTATCAGTTATGAATATAAGATGGAAAAATAAAGATTGTACCTCAGAATGGAATTATAAAAATTGAGAAAATACCTTTGTTACCATAGTATTACCTAATTTAATGTCCTTATTCAAATTTCTCTACTATTTCATGATATCTCTTATAAGAAAAATATGGTCATGGATCCAATTAAAGATTTTAACTTGCATTTGTCTGTTAAATATCTTTACTGGAATAATTCTCCAGTAATTTTAGTTTTTATGCCCTTGATATTTTGTGAGATATTTCCCAATTAATATTTGTCTAATGTTTCGTCATGAGTAGATTTATGTTGGAGGATTTTAACGAGAATACCAGAGATGTAATATTTTGTGCTTGAGAGTGATAATAAGAAGGACAAGGTTTTTATTCAGTCTATTAGTGGTGGTGTTAACTTGTTTCACTGAATCTAGGTAGTATCTGTCTGACATCTGCCCTATGATATCGCTATTGCTATTTGTCTGTTTCTGATTATTAAGTATTTGGAGGATATACTGTTTTGAAGGTACAATAAAGATTCATGCTTATTTTAACCTTGTAAAAGAGCACAAACATAAAGACACAGCCTTTGTACAATTGTATCATAACAACATTGGGATGTTCAGGACAGGTCTTCGTGGTGAGTGAACTTCTGTGACAGGAGAGAAGGCAGAGTGTGTTGACAATGTGAGTGCTTTGCAATATTTCTTGAAGAAAGATGATTTTTTTTTGTTAAACTCTATTTCCTGAAAAAAAAAAAATAGATGGAAAGATATCAGCTCGTTCAATAGTGGAGGAGATGTCAGTTATTTGTTGAGAGAAAATAGTCATCCTGAAGATATTTTAGGAACTTATTGACTAGGAAAAAAGTATAGTAGGACTGCTTAGCAGAAATAATATATCACTGATCACAAATAATAACTTATAGAATACTAGAGATGACCCAGTGAGTGAATGACAGCCACATTCCCAAAATGGATGTCACAGGTGCTCATATGGAAAAGTACCTGTTATAAATGTTCAGACTGGTGAACCATAACAAAATGAATTGGAAAATTATCTCACAGATGATAAATAATAATAGAATAATAGAAGTATTGCGTATTAATCTACAGTGAAAAGGCACAATTCCCCAATGATATTTGCAAAAATTTGAAAGTGATGAAGAGAAAATTGGAGAAAGTAAGGTAATTCCATCACTGTATTAGGTGACATATTTTGTTGAAATTGTCATACTGAGTTTACTAACTGCCTCTAACCAAGTCTTTAAATGCATACAAGTTAAGATTCAGCATCCTGGTTTCTAGGAGTATACCTTATAGATATATTTGCACATGTAAATTTTATAATAGCAACATATTAAACAAACGTCATGTCTAATAATAGTGCAATAATTGGAAAATCAAATGACTTTCTGAAGGAGCTACACATATGAAGTGTGGATTTTGTTTCATGTTGTAAAATAAGTATAGCAAGTTTAGAGTGAAACTTGTACTTTGTCATTTCAATTTATATTTGATGTATATGTTATTTTGCTTTTTGTTCATGAATTCACAATTTAACCTTTTCTATTTACAAAATCAAGCTGTTACAGGTATTTTTTAAAAATTTGTACCTGTCCCAATTAATTAATATATTTTATGTAGTCAATACGTTTCTTTTTTAAAGGTTCATGCTTCCTTTGTGTGGGTTAAATTTGTTTTCTTCATTTTAAACATTTATGTGAAATAATCTAATTTCATTATATTACATAAATTTAAAGATGATTTTTTCATTGCAGTTGTTTTAACATAATGTTGCATCTTATATCACTTTTAGTTCAGAGGTTACTTAAAATAATTTTTCAATTTTAATTCTATTTCAATTTACAGGTTATGGCATTATTTTGGTTTTCATTTCTTACTTTTCAGGAATGAAGGACCGTTTTCTGTACTATTTTTAACCTCCATAACATATGTTATGTTCTTTGTGACCAAACATACATAAATGTTCTGCCAACTTTTTAGAGAAATTAAAAAGCAAATATTTTAACAATTAGAATTTAATCCTTAAAATTCATATTTTCTTGGTATGGAACATTGTTTCTAAATTATTATTATTATTATTATTTTGTCTATCTTCCTGACTCAAGAGCAGAGAAAGCGATCTTGAAGTTCCTGTTGTTTTGCGCTTTTGTCTATATTTTATTGAGAAATACGTTGTTCTTTGCCTGAAATGCATTATTGCAGCTGTTTCAACTGACGTAAAGTCTGAAGCTAGTTCTCTCAATGCAACAACATTTCTATATTCTTCTTTTACTAATTTGCAGACAGAGATGTGACATTCATATGATTTACTTTGTGAATTTCCATTTTCACAGGACTTATTCTGCCTGTTGTCCAATTCCTGAAAACAGCACTGTATTAGTCAGATCTTCATCACCATAATGAAATGTCAAGCACAACCTACTTATGGAGAAAAGAAGTCAATTTAGCTCAGAGTTTTGTAGACTGATAGTCCAAACAGCAAAGTTGAGACTTGCTGAGAGCGGTCCCTTAGCCACCTCACCTCTTGACACAGAGAACAGTAAGAGCACATTCAGAAGCAAAAATGAATAAACTTAAACCTGGAGCAGAGACTGGGGTCTTCCAATCCATCACAAGGTCACACACCTGATAAGCTAAGAACCTTCTGCTGGTCTATCTTTAAGGTTCACTGGGAAACAAATCTCCAATCACAATGGATCCTTGAGGGTTAGTTTAGGGTTAGGGTTAGGGCTCCAACCAACCAAACCATAGCAAGTATGTTCATATATTTTTCTCAATTTTATTGTTTTATGAAATAGGAATACTAATCTGATATGAATTCTTTCTAAGACAGCAGGAAATGAAAGTGTTAGTATGTTTTAATGGCACCTAGAATTGTGTCTGAGAACACTGAACAGAGAACTCTATCCATATGCATTCAAGCAGTAAAGTGATTTGTTTTCTGCCCTGTATATCTACTAGTGAAGGATATTTTTTCACAAATCTCCCAAATGCATAAGAAAATAAAGTAAACTGATTTTTAATTTTAGGATTTTACTATTTTTTTAAAGATACTTGTTCTAAAGACAATCTATAATATACATTCATTTGTTGCAGTACTAAAAAATTTATATATTATTTTTAGTGCATGATGTATACTTTATTCTTAACAGACCAAGCAAAAGTACATTATAGTTTCCCTTGTCCATTATTTAAATTGACTTATAAATGAAATATACATTTCAAATTATAGTTTAGTATTTTGTGATTAAGAGAATTAATAAATGGAGTGAATGTTCCTGGGTCCCACAAATTGCTAGGTGCTCTGAAATGACTGATACTTAAATTATAAGGATTACTTTAAGACATATATATGGTTTGTCTACATTTCAACAACTTTTAGTCATAGATTTTTCTAAAAATGTTTTTCTTCTTTAATATGTTTTTTGTGTTATTTTTTTTCTCAAAGGATAGCACTGAAAATTACATGAATAGTTTTTATATTCCTAATGATATGTCTGGTGACTTAGAATGAATAGCATTGTAGAATGTCATTAACCTTAACTGAAATAATGTAGGAAAATATTATACCTCATTATATGTTTTAACTTTCTGAATCTATTCCAATATGTAAAATGTCATAATTATTTTGGCCTTTAAATTACAATAAACCAACTTAAAACTGAATGATTGTTTTTTGGCTATAATTACAAAACTAGATGGTAAGGGATGGTAAATCATGTCTCAATTTGCCTTTTTATTTTGAGAATGGCAAAGTGCAATCAATGTTTGAAAGGTAGGTCTCTTTCTTTATGCCAGTAGACAATATAATATTTAGTCGATGTAAAGGGGAGATGAATACTGTGACTTATAATGCAGGAATCAGTCTTTGGCACAATAATAATAAGTAACAAGAACCCTCATATATAGAGACTTAAAAGAATAACCATTATGTATCTATGACCCAGGGTCCTTGGGTTCTTGGTTGATCTAGGCGAGGCTCAGTTAAGTAGCTTTATTTTAGGCTGCAGAGTTTGGAGTGGTCTGCTTCTCACTGCAGGTTTTCCCATCAGATGGTGAAGCTCTGTTCTGCATATTCTAGCCTCCAAGGAACTAATAGGTTCTTCAGAAAATGTTCTTTAACCATTTGTTTTGCTATTTATGTAATATCAATTCTAGTCCCAAGACATTGTGCTAGTATGTGAGAACTCAATTTTGGGAAAGATTAACAGATTATAGTTTAATAGGAATAATAAACAATTAGACAAAATGAATTCTGAAACATACCAAGGTAAGACAATTGTACTTATTGGAAGCATTTCTATAGATGATCAACAAAACTTTCCCTGAAAAATAAAATGTCTTTGCATTTCAAACTTTAAAAAATATTAAAATGAAGCTGTGTGTGTGTGTGTGTGTGTGTGTGTGAGAGAGAGAGAGAGAGAGAGAGAGAGAGAGAGAGAGAGAGAGAGAGAGACACTCTCTTTCTCTGTGTTTTGTGTTTCAAAAAGGAAAATTAATGTAAAATGTCTACAGAGAAATAGTGTTTAACATGTGCAAGGATATGAAATAAAATTCATACATTTATGAAATGCAAGTTAGGTCTGGGGTGATGGCAGATGTTTTCTAGATATTGCCCTAGGCATAGGTTAGATTTTAAGGAAAATTTATATGCTGGTTTTTGTTCCAGATGCCACATTTCTTTGTTACTAGTTTTAATTATTTAAATGGATTTGCACTGCCTCTTAGTCTGTGTATCAAAATAATCCTTCAGTTTATTTTGCCCTCTATTAAAATTTGCAGGATTATCGACTATTAGTAGATTACAGCATGCTGGCTTATAAGAAATTTTCACAGCTATTATGTCACATGATGAAATAGCTATGTTCATGTGTAATCTAAACTAGGAATGACTGGACAACAAAGCATCCAAAACATCAATGACTTGACAATAATAATGGCTTTTTCCCCTGATGTCTTTTAGCAACTAGGAGTAAGCTGCAGTTCTTCTCTGCTATGTTCAGCTTATCCATGTGTTTTCTTCGCTCTTGGTTCCTAATTGAAGGAACCCTGGTTACAAGTGCAAACAGGTCAAGACCCACGGCCATGCCCATCAGTAATTTGGGAAGGAAATCAGTGTTTCCACTGTGGGAGTCTCTGTGTCATGACAAGAGAGAAAGCTCAACTTTTCTGCAGAAACAATGAGTGAATAAATGGGAGTTGTTCTATCAGTACTATTGATTTCCACACAGTGATCCAAGTGCTCCACACATGTGAGAAGAAGGGCTTTGCTTTATCTCAGAGAATGGTATAATTTAAATATTCCTGAACTACTCTACTGTGATTTTTATTTCAATTAATTTAATTAGTGCCTGAAATTATTGATTTATCGATCAGCAATTTATACCATTAAAGAACATGCACAGAGACTATTTAAATATTTCAGCCAATCTCAAATACATGTATGCTTAGAACACTAAAGCTATTTAAATTCTGTTCATTTTGCTTTTTGATTTACACACACATACTCTATGCTGATATTAAAATGATTTAGTCACATCAGTGTCTACATGCTATAATTGTATCTTTGGAAAAAGTTGGTGCTCAGTGAAACTATAAAAACTATTACTTGCTAATACATGTGCTGAAATCTGTTACTTGATATAGAGATACTACAAATGAAAACATAAGCTATAGCAATATATTAACTTTTTAAGAAATTACAGAATAAATAGAACATAGAAATTGAAAATTATGTTTATGTTTCAGATTCTTTATAAAATTGAGATAATCATTATACATAGATATTTTATAGTTTTGCATACATTTAATTAATATATGTAAGATATTTGAAGGACTGTAAATAAATAATAATTATTAAAGTTGACATATATATTTTCCTTTCTTTTTGGTACTGAGAATTGAATTCAGAGGCTCTTAACCATTGAGCCATTTTCCCAGGCCTTTTATTATATTTTATTTAGAGACAGGGACTCACTAAGTTGCTTAAGGTCTCACTAAGTTGTTGAGGCTGGCTTTGAACTGCTTCAGCCTCCCTAGCCATGGTATTACAGGCATGCACCATGGCACATAGCATTCATTTTCATTTTATTTATGTAAAATACATTAAAAATTGAAAAAATAAAATTATTTTCTGCATTGTATAATATTTAATTGGTGTTAGTAAAGGTATTTCTCTTGAATATTACCCTCTTTTTGAAAAAAGTTCATAACGCTCAATATGAAAAGTTTCTCTAGAATTTAGAGATGCTGACATTTGAAGGGAAATAATTTTGGACTTCCTAATAAGAAAATAAGCTTGAAAAATAGAATGTATAGAGCTCTGTATTAACTTTACAGTATCAGCAAGGAAGAAATTCAATAACTTGAAATTTTCTGGCTGAATAAAGAGTGGAGCATAGTGGCACAACAGAGACAGGAAATGAATAAAAGGAAAAATATAGTGGAAAATTCAAGGCATGGATTTATACAAAGTCGTCATAATGTAAAAAAGTTACTTTGCTAAGTTGTGTGTAAATGTGCATTCACCATAGAGACTTACACTCAATGTAACCCTGTTAAGGTCATCATTCGGCCTTTGAAGGATACATATCATTGCTCTGATGCAAAATGCATTGATACCAGTGATGTAAAAGTAAACACAAACAAAAACCAGCAGGTGTTGTCATTGGGATGATTGACTAACAATGACCAATACCCTACCCCAGAAAGCACCAAGACAATGATTAAATAACTATAAATTGACTACAGTATCTGGAAAAATCTATGTAATAAAGAAGGACACTGGTTGATTCCCTGCAGAGCACAAAAACCCAATGAAACCATGATAATGAGATTAAAGCACTGGTTCTGCTGCCCATCTCGCCCACCAAGATCACCTCAGAGCCAAAGGGACATCTTCCTGCAGGGGAAAGGTAAGCAAGAGGCTCCCAGCAGACCCCATTGTTGCCATAGTCACCCTAATTCCTGTTAAATATTCAAAGGAATTAAAATCACTACGTCAGAAAGGTATATGAACTTTGATGTTAATTATTATTATTCAAAATAGGCAAAATATCAAAGCAACTTAATCTCTATCAATGTTTGAATGGATAAAAATGTGATATACTATTTAGAGATAAAATTGTCAAAATTCTATCATTCGCAACAGCATGAATGAACCTTGAGGTTATTATGTTAAGTGCAATGTCAGCCAGACCCAGGAAGACAAATATGATGAGACTTCTACTCATAAGTGGTATCAAAATTCTGTTTCAAAGAAACAGAGTAGAATAGTGGTTACCCAAGGCAGGGCAAGAGAAGGAGATGGGGAGGGGAGTTGGAGGAGATGGACTAATGAATATAAAGTCAGGAGGAGTAAATTCTGGTGTTCTATTGCATTGTAGGGTGAATACAGTTAGCAGCAATGTATTGTACATTTCAAAATAGGTAGAAGAGAGAATTTTGAATGTTTCACCACAAAAAACAATAAATATTTGAAGTTATGACTGTGCTGCTTGTCTTGATTTGATCACTATACAATGTGTACCTCTACTGAAATATCACATTATACTCTATAAATATGTACAATTACTCTGTTAATTAAAATATGAAGCTTAAAAATATAAACCTGATATTCAACTAGTTATAAGTATCTATCAGAATAAAATAAAATTTATAAGAAATAATTTCTTTTATTACCTTATATATGCATTTTAAGAAAAAGAACTAAAAGAAACATCAGATATTAAAGATAATATATTTTCTACTGAAATGCATGACAATGTAATCTGATTATAAATAAGTAATAAAGAATATTTTTCTTTTCTTCTTTAAATTTTTATTTTTGATAACTCCACCATTCTTATGATCAGTTCTCTACCAATCCTTTCATAGCCTCAAATTAACTTCATTTTGGTTCCAGACATAATGAAATCAAATATTCATTAAAATTGGCCTGATTCATTACCAGAGGACCTACCCTGGTTTCCACTGGTCTAAGACAAACATCCTAGCTGATAAGGGTTAATATTCTCAATAACTTCAAAGTATTATTTTGGACTCAAATCAGATGCCTTTATTTTCACAACCATCAACTGGACATATTTAGAGACTTGGAAAGTTTCAAACTTATCTACTGCTGTTAATTTAATGGAAATGAATTTGGGGGATTATTTGATAACATAGGGATGCCACTGTTGGAAAGTCCTTGATTGTTCTCTGATAAAAAGTTAATTAAAACATCAATCAGCTAGCATATTTGGTTCTCTTTGATGTTCTTGTAATCATATCATTTGAATATGAACAGATTACAAACAAAAGCAAAGGAAGGCAAAAATTAGGAAAAATTAGAAAAACAGTTTAAACAACTTGAATGAGAACTTTTTGTAAGGTCATTTCACATGCTTAATCTAACTTCCAGCAATTTGCATTGTAACAAATTCATTTGAAATTTTATAAGATATTTGAGATATCTTTCTTTGATCAAGTATAAGAATATGAAAACTAAAACATCTCTTGTCATACAGATAACATTAAAATCTGAAAAATTAATAAATAAGTCAATAAATAAAAATAAACCTAGATTCATGAGGTGAATAAATAACTTGTGTACCCATTCCTTAGCAAGTTGCTACATTCATTTCATAAGTTTTATTATATGCATCTTTCTGTAGGTTTAACAATTACTACTTAAGAAATATTACTGCAGAAAGAAAAATAAAAACAAATTGAGTATATAATGATAGTATCCAACTGTGACAGGCACACTGTGTATAATAAATCCAAAAATTTTCACTATATTGTTTAAATAAAATTAAATTGCAAAATTTTACAAATTAGAAGTTATCAAAACAAAGTATTTATTAAGCATAAAGATTAATAATATATATTAATCTTTGACATAAGCACAAGATACATGCATCTTAGTAAATGTAGGTAGTGCAAAATTTTATTTACTGAAGATTTATTCCATCCATGAAACATAATATTTAGATGAATAAACATACTGGCTCTCTGATTCGTACCATTTAGAAGCTGTTTCAAAGAGAAATTACTTTCTTCCAAGTTAATTGTTACTAACATATGCTAGCAAAACAAAATAAGTACCAAATAATATTTTAAATTTCCATACATACTCTTTAGAAAAAAATACAATGAAAGAGTAGCCCTTAAAGTCATTTTAAGTATCCCAATTTGTTCTCAAGTGATTTTGATTTTGATTTTGGGAAGACATAAGATGGAATGTGTCTATATAGCAAAAAATATAGATATTAACATGTTGTTTTAGACAGATGTTGTTGCAGATGTAGAGAAAGATTTAGGATGTGATTTGGCCAAGCAACTCGGAAATTACTCTCTCACAGATGAATAAGCATCAATACCGAACACACTGTCACCAGCCTTGTATGTCTGTAGAACAGATAATGAAAAACCATCTGTCCACTGCAGTGCAATTTGCCAAGAGCACAACCCAATACACTATTTGATTTCACTATATTTAAAAATGAAATAACAAACAGTATTTCTTAAACAGATTTCATGTTTTCTGCAGTGACTGAAACAAAGTGTGCTCCAGTCATCTTGACAAAATCAAAATTAAAATTTTGTTTTATAATGAAAAAAAGAGACTGGGTTTAACTGAAGTGGAATTGAAGTCAGTTTTTATGAAACTCTCACACTTTAAAAAATATTCTGAATTTGCTTTTCAGTGCACTTTCAGGTTTATGGAAAACTGGAGCAGAAAGTGGAGGGAGTTTCCATATGCTATCTCCCTCCCTATTACTATTATCTTGCACTGGGGTGGTGAATTTGTTATAACTGAACCAATTTTGATATATTGTTATAACTCATATCTAGAAAAAAATAATTTTATTGTTCACTTTTTGTGTCATAACATCTATAGGCTATGCCAAATGCATAAGTCATATAACCACCATGACAACATCAATATAATATCATAAATTACCATTATAGTATTGTAGAGATCCACTCACAATATGTATCACATATGCTCTGAAAATTCTGTGATACATCCTCTCCCATACCTTCTCAAATCCTTGGCAGCCATTGATATTTTAATTATCTCTATAGTTTTGGCCTTCCCAAAATGTCACATAGTGTGTAGCCTTAGAATAATAAGTATGTGATCTTTTCTGATTTGTTTCTTTTATTTATAATATATCATTAGGATTCTTCTGGGTCATTTTGTGACTTGATAATTTGTTTCTTTTTATCATTGAATTTTGACAGAGGTATAGACCTATGAAGTTGTTTGGTTTTTAAATTTTTTTTCCCTTTGACATTCATATTGAAAATTGAATGCCAATGCCACAAGATTGAGAGGTGGGTCTTCCAAATGTGATTAAGTCATGAGGTTAGAGTATTGAGGAAGAAGATTAAGTGTTCTCGTAAAACCATTTGATTGGGACAGTTCATTCCTTTTGCCCTCCCACTTTCTGCTGTATGAAAGCACAGCCTCCCTCCCCTCTGGAGCATGCAGCATGAAGGCAACAGCTTGGGAGCTGAGAGCAGCCAACACTAGATACGGAATCTTCCAGTGCCTTGACCCTGGACTTCCTAACCCTGAGGTAAGACCTTGAATAAGTGAAAACTTCAAAATTGTTGAAAATCAAAAGGAAGATATTCAATAGATCAAAAGATTGAACATGAGAACATGTATTTTTAGTAAAGTAGTCTATATTTTTATATGACCACTTAAAACTTGGAAATACTAATGCCCTATAAAAAAGAGATGAAGTGGGGGAGGTGGGGGTAAATGAAGAATGGAGCAACTTTGAATTACATAGAGGGAAATGAGAGGGGGTAGGGGAGTGAGTATGAAAGACAGTGGATTGGGACAGACATCATTACCCTGTGTACATGTATAATTACACAAATGATGTGAATCTACATTGTGTACAACCATAGAAACGAAGAGTTGTACCCCATTTGTGTACAATGAATCAAAATGCAGTCTGTAAAAATAAAAAAAAAAAATTAAAATAAAAAATAAAATGAGCCTTGAAGAAATATAGGGCAGTGCCCTTAGGAGACAGAGGGCTATTCTAGAGGGAGGTAAGAATGACAAAAATCAGAGAGTGCAGGAAACAAACTGTACACACCTGTTCATAGCTGCACTGTTCACAATAGCTACAAAGTGGAATCGACCCAAACATCCATCAGGGATGTATGAACTAATAAATTGTGGCATGTACATACAATAGTATACAATCATAAAAGGTCAGTATTTGCTACAACATAGTTGAACCTCAAAAATATTATGCTAAGTGAAAGAAGCCAGACACAAAATATTACCTACTGTGTGATTCCACATGTAAAATATCCAGAATAGGTAATTCATGGAGATAGAAAGAAAACTGATTTCCAAAGGGAAGGGAACAGGGGTGTTGGGGTGGTGGTAAGGAGTAACTGTTTAGTGGGCATGAGTTTTTTTTTTTTTTCCTAGGATGATGAAAATATTCTGCAACAAGACAGAGGTGCCGGTTGAATAACATGAAATTACTAAATGCCAATGTATTGCTACCATTAAAGTGCTACCATTAAAAAATATGAGAGAGAGACAAAAGAGAATCAGTGGCAAAATCTATGCATCAGAAGCTTGCAGGCAGATTTGCTGGGATGATCACCAAGACTGAAATAGTAAATAGATGTCCTTGACTTGCAGGCATTTATAGTGGAGACAAGTAGAGAAATGGGGAACAGCTGCAGTGGGACTGTACTGTCGTCTCTCATAATGCCCTTGTTTTTCTATGTATATCTCTGGATTCCTAAAGCCTTTGGAGAGTGACAATAATCTGTGCCATTCCACTAGGGATGAGGCACTGTTTCTGATTTACTATGTTGGCTATAAAAGAAGTTTTAAAGGCTTCTACTTGATCTCTCTTGATAGATATTTTACTGTTCCACGTGAAAGGGAACCAATGTGATAGTCTGCCATCTGTTAAGCAAATCCATTCCAATTACTTCCATAGAACTGGAGAAATAACCTCAAGGTTAATTTGTAGAATGTTTGGACCCACTGTGAGATGGAACTGGGCCAGGTGTACAATGATCATAAGGTGTTATATATTCCCCTTTCTAGTGGGAGAAGTTGATTTTATTTTGATTTACCTGGTAGAAATATCAGCTAAGATATTCAGAGAAATTTCTTATTAACCTGCTGTTCCCGGTATACATTAAGTTGATATCTTTGGGGGAATATTCACCAGGTTCACTGTAGTGTTGCAAGGGATTTGCTTCAAAAGATAAGCTGTTCTTTAATTGTTTGGCTCTGGATTTGATAATTTCCTCAGGTCTGGATTTTGCTTTAGGTATTGATTATCCTTTACTTCCATAAATAGTCACTGGCTCACATATTTTTGATATATTGGAGATTTTCCTCTTTTCTACAATTCCATGTTCTATTAGCCATGATTAAAAATACTCGAAAATCAAGGATCTTAGTTTTTTATTTGACTTTGTTGATTATCCAAGTAATTCTGCCTGTTTTGTTTTTGATAGACAGGTGTTGCTACCAGGTACGTTTCATCATTTTTTATTATGGGAACACCATCAATTTAAAGTTTTAATAATTTACTCCAAAAGTACATAAAATGTATAAATAAATAAATTAATAATGTCCTGGTATGAATATAATCTCACTTATCCAACATTATAGTCCATATTCTGTGATATTGTAATTTAAAAATCTATTCCCAAGCATGTCTTTGTGGTTCTTGCTAGAATGTGTTAGCGGATCCTATAGTTTTCCCTTAATAATCATGTTTATCCTAGTGTTGTTCTAGTCACTTAAGGCCTTTTGAAACGTGATCTGGCAATTGTTTTAGAAGAAATAAGTGGAGAAATGTAGAAACTGGCAGGCAGATATCATGTTGAAAAATAATTTTATCAAGCGAACCACCGAAAGTTCTCCAGATACTAGATTATTCTCTTCTAGAGATTATGAAGGGACTCTCCTTTCAGTCCAAAAGTTCAAGGGAATCTGAGAAATGAAATTTCTCAAACACATGCAGAAATACATCTAAAACTGTTGCTTCAAAGTCTGATCCTTTGCTATTAAGACCTTGATCTTGGAATAGGAGACTTGTGAGGACTGTAAATTTGGTTTCTATTATAATTCCAACATATGTACAATCATTCTTCAGGGTTTAACTTAAAATAGTTTTCCTTCTCATTTTAGGAGATAAGAGTTATTTGAAATACTGTTTTGAAATTCCTCTGGCAGTCACTTTGTGTCCTAAATTGCTAGCTGGCTGAATTGAGTCTGATGTTTTTATACTTTGACTTTCTCTTGCAATTAATAGCAGCCAACCAATTTCACAATCATAAAAGTAATTATTACATCTATATTTTTCAAGTCTGTAAGCTACAATTTAGAATAGTCTATCTCCTTTCATCTGTAGCCCATGTCAATTCATCGATTTCATTAAGGTAAAACTGTCAATAATTTTAATGCTTCAACACACGAGGCAATAGCACACTCCACTTTGCCCCAACAGAGATGTAGACCTCTGACCTGCAAGTCGACTGATGACATGGTCCTGTCCCAAGGCACCATTCTTAGGAGTATTTCAATTCCAGCTGGCACAATGATAAAGGAAAACTAACTCATGGAGTAGTTTAAACCAACGAGTGAGTCTAGCTAACAAGCTGCTGGACTCCTCATTTTTTTATTGTGATGAGCAAGCATCCCTACATGCCATAAGCAGAAACTTTTAACTATAAAAACACAAAATGTTTTTCTCCTGTTAATGTCTAACTTTCCTTCTTGAATAGTGTCATATTTTTCATGAAAAAGTTCTATTTGTAGAACTGAGATACTAATTGGCTATGTACAGAATGTGTTGCTTTGAACTTCCTTATACCCTATTTCCTCACAAGATCTATCCATAGAAAAACATCCACAAGTGCAAGATGGAGCCATAATACCAAATGGAGTCTATCATGGCAATAAATCTGCTTCTCTGTGAACTCCACAAAATCCCAAGTGACTTAATCTGTGTTGCCCCAAACTCTGACTCTAAGGAAAGGATCCATGTACAAGTAGTACATTAGAGTTAACTACAGGAACCACCAGTAGGGGAATAGGGGAATGGAGAAACAGGAAAAGGAAATTTAGACAATCAATTTAAATATTCATTAATGAGTATATTAGAGTTCTCTGGAGGAAAAGAGATAATAGAAATATATATATATAATTATAAAGAAGAGATTTATTAAACTGACTTACATAATCAATGTCTGAGTATTCCACAGTGGTCATCTGTAGGCTGGAGAGTCAGGAAAACCAGTATGTGCTCAGTCCAAGAAGCAAGATGCCAAGAACAGGAAGGACAAATGATGCTGCCCTAGTCCAAGACTGAAGACCTGGATACTCCTGGAAAGTCACTGGTGCCAATCCATATTCAAAGGCTGAAGTGTCTGGAATCTGATATCCCTGGGGGTTGAAGCGGGAAAGACTTGTTTACACTCAGGAACAGTTAAGTGTTTGCATGTACAAGCTTCCCCATTCCTCCATATTTTATACCATCCAGATGTCAACCTATTGGATAGTGTTGACCATGTCCTTGTCAGGTCTTCACCTTTCAGTTCACTCATGCTTTGGAACACCCTCACAAACCTAACAAGAGCGTGATTTACTAATTTCATAGTTGTGTCCTGGTTTAATCAAGTTAACATGCAAGATTAATCACCAAAATAAGCATGTTAAAGAGAAGGCTGAATGAGGTGGAAATGGGCAGCAATGGGAATTGAAATGGAGAAAATGATGTGATAAGCTTGTTGAAATGAAGCCCACTATTATTTATAACTATAGTGCACCAAAAATAAATAAATAAGAGCACTATGGGAAAGTCTATTTTTTTTTAGTAATCCCTCGAAATGACAGTACAGAAAAATACTCAGATCAAGGCCAAAGTTTCAGTCTATCAGTAGTTAGGGGTTGTTTCCAGAACATTGTTTGCTCAGCACATCTGTACTATCTTAGTCATTGGCTAAATCAAAAGGCACTTATTTTAAGAAAACATCAGACACATGGAATACTAAAGGCTAAGAGTAAAATATCAAAGCATCACCAGCTTTTTGCTTTATCTAAAATATTGCAAAATTATACAGCTTAGATACGGTAATACATTGCATAAAGACATTGCAATAAAAGTACCCCCCAAGATGTCTATTTTGGATAAAATATAAAATATATCTGATGTAGGCTAATTAGACATTAATTAAATGATAAATACTTTGAAAATTAACAGATTTGGAAAATGAAAACATTGAAAGTGTTATTTTAAATTTGAGTTTTTGTCCTTTAAAAATCTTTTCTGTAACAATGTTCTGTTTTGACAAACAGATTTTCATTAAAATGAAAGAACTATGAAGGCATCATTTTCAGTTTCAAATAACTTTGAAATTGTTACCATAATACGATGAATACCCAAAGAGAGTTAAGAGAAAGAAGTTAGTTCTATGAAGTTTCTTTATAAATAAACTGAAATATACATAGGGGTTTTTATGGTAAGTTATTTCTTAAATTCTCTGAGTAGATCATCTAATGAAGATGGTACATCTTCATCTATTTTGAGTAATTAATTAACAAAAAAATACAAATTCATTTTTAAGTCTGATTTTTTTTGTTTCAAAATCTTTTTTTCAAAAAAAAATCTTTTTTTCAAAAATTTTGTTTCAAAATTTTTTTAAAAAATCACATTGATGCATTCACTTCATTCGACAAATAATTGACAAGTTCCTATGTATTAAGCAGGAGAAAAATATCCATAGTTCTTTGTGGGAAGGAAGATGGAGAATAAAGTTTTCTTGTCAGTTTTGATGAATGGTAAGGGAATAATGAGAAAGGAGTGACTGTGATAGAGCCTTTGGGCAAGGCTATATGGACAGCAAGGTAAATAATCTGGCCTTGATACATAACGTTATCAGACTACTCTTTATTGACTCTTGGTGGGGAGCTTTTGTCTTGATGTTGGAACCCTCAAGATGGAATTAGTAGCCTTAGGAGAAGAGATACTCCCGATAGTTTGCTTCCCCTCTCATTGTCTTTCCTATGACAGGAAATCAGTCCTTACTAAGGACCAAATATTATTTCAAAACATAAATAAAAGTAAATATTTAAAAAGAATTGACTACTTTTTAAATGGTTAAATCTAAGTAAATGTTTCACATTCCAGAAAATGTCCTAAACTTTCTTTTTTTTTAATTTTTAACTTAAAGTAATTCTTTTGAATGTTTTTATTAGCACAGTATTGTTATACATTATATTGAAATTACAGTGCATGCATGGAATGTAATGTGGTAACACTTCGGTTGCTCTGCTCTTCCTCTCCCTTCTTCTTTTCCTCTGCTCTTTCCTCCCCATGCTCCCATCTCTCTCCTCCACTGGTCTTCCTTCTATTTATTTCTAGCCCTTTTAGTTGCTGCTTTATTTATATATATATATATATATATACATACATATACGTGATGAAATTTACTGTGATATATTCTTTTATGTCCATAGACTAATTTGGTCAATTTCATTCCATAGTTCCTCAGTTTTCCCACCCCATCATCCTCTTTCTCTATCACACTCTTCTCTATTTTATTTTCATGAGCTCCCACCCCATTTTTCCTTATTTTGTTCTAGTTTCCATATATGAAATAAAAAGTCTAATCCTTGACTCTGAGTCTGACTCTTCTCACTTGGTGTGATGTTCTACAGTTCATTCATTTATTTACCTGCAAATGCCATAATTAAATTATTCTTTATGGCTGAGTAAAACTCCATTTTGTACATTCACCTTCTTTTCTTTATTCATATGTTGATGGGAATTCTATAATGTGGCTCTTGTGAATTGTGTTACTATAAATATTGATCTTTCCGTATCACTATAGTGTTCTGATGTTAGTTCTTTTTGATAAATACCAGAGAGTGGAATAGGAATTTGCAATTTGGTTGAATTCCTAGGCCTGTGGTCCACCCTTTGTGGAGTTTTGTACAGGGTAAAGATTAGGATCTCATTTCATTCTTCTACATGTAGATTTTCACTTTTCCCAAAACCATTTCTCAAAAATTCTATCATTTACCCAATGTATGTTTTAGGCACCTTTATCAATTATAAGGTGACTGTATACATGTGGACTTTTCTGCATGCCTCCTCTTATATTCCATTGGTCTTCATATCTATTTCAATGCTATACCACGCTATTTTTGTTACTGTATCTCAGTAACATAATTTGAGATCATGTATTGAGATTTCACCAGCATCATTCTCCTTGATAAGTATTGCTTTGGTTATTGTGGATTGTTTTCTTCCATGTGAATTTCAGGACTTTGTTTTCTCTAGTTCTGTGAAGAATGTCAGTGATATTTTGATGGGGATTGCATTGAGTCTGTGTAATGCTTTTGGTAGTATGGCCATTTTTGCCGGAGGCCAGCCCTAGCAGGGGTTGTAGTGGTCACAGGTGATGGAGGAGGCGTCAGCGAGGTGGAGAACAAAGTAACACAAACTCAAGGAATGGATGCTAAGTTTTAAATTTTATTTTTCCCAACCAGCTTTTTATACATTAAAAGGTTGACAGTTACACATGTTTTTCCAGAACAGAAAAAGATCACAAGGAAAAATAACAAAAATATTTTGTATAATCATTACTAGACCAGGCAATGAAGTATTCTAATTATTTTTAGTAATTGCTTACTCATGATAACCTATAACTAAACAATAAGACATATTAATATTGCTTAAGTAATCATAAAGGTTAAAGCAAATTCAGCAGGATTGAGTAAATGTCAGTTGTGTGGATACTGCTGTGGTTAATAAGAGCTAGACAGTTTAAGCTAACAATAATATGACATCATCTTCTACTGTGTTTTCCCTGAAAATAGGGGTCTTAACAGAACCAGGGTTAGAACATAACCCTTCTACTTAACATTGAGGAACTTTTTCTCTGGGGGATAGGTAGCCAATAATATTTATAGCATTTAGTAAGTCCTAATCTTTAACAAATGGATTATCTTGCACTCTTGTATGTATACTTTTAAACCAGATTATAACATGTCCTGATTTTACATCTAAATATTCTGTGGGAGGTAAAGGAGGGTCTAAACCCAGGGGCTTAAGAGGCATCCCTCTGTAAGGATGTCATGGCTTTCCATTAATTTAATAAGGTGTTTTAACTGTAGGAACTCTATTTTCTTTATTTCTTCTGTTCCTGTTAATCATTCCTGATGGGGTTGGAGTTATTTGCCTACATACTTCACGTCATCTGAGAGTAGTCAACAGGGGATTGGCAGCTAGAATCTATTTTTGTATTTTCTCATAACATTCTTGGTTACTCAAAGTTTCATAGCAAATGACTAAATCTGAAATCACTGTTCCATTAGAAGTCTAGTTTTTATATTCTAATCCTGGTTCTGTTAAGACCCCTATTTTCAGGGAAAACACATAAAATATTAAAAGTAAACCTACACATATTAAGCAAACAAAGAAGGAAAGCCTGCAACCCAAATTCCCAATGAGATGAGACTTTGCAAACATCTTCATTACTTAACAGAATCCTTGTCAAGCACTGAGGGGTATTGTAGGTGGTGCAACACATTTTAACAATGTTAATTCTGTTTATACAAGAACATGGGAGTACTTTCCATATTCTAGATTCGTCTTCAATTACTTTCTTCAGTGTTCTATAGTTTTCATTGTAAAGGTCTTCCACTTCTTTGGTTATATTCCCAAAGATTTTATTTTTTTGAAGCTATTGTAAATGGGATAAATTTTCTAATTTTATTTTTTGGGAGATTCGTTATTAGAGTACAGGAAAGCTATTAATTTTTGTATGTTGATCATGTACCCTCTTACTTGGCTGAATTTGTTTATCAGCTCTACAATTCTTCTGATGGAGTTCTTTTTTTGGGTCATTTTATTTGTATATCTATTACTGGGGATTAAACCCAGAGTACTTAACCACTAAGTCACAGTCCCAGACCTTTTTTTTTTATATTTTATTAGAGCCAGGGTCTCGCCGAGTGCCTGGCTAATTTGCTAATTTGCTGAGATTTGCTTTGAACTCATGATCCTCCTGCCTCAGTATCCCAAGCCACTGGCATTACAGGCATGAGCCACTATGCTCAGATTTTTGGTCTTTGACATAGGATCATGTCATCAGCAAACAGAGAAAATTTGATTATTCTTTTAATATGTGTATCCCTTTAATTTCCTTTTCTTGCCTGATTGCTCTGGCTGGAGTTTCAAACCTATAATGAATAACAGTGTTGAAAATGAACATCTTTATCTTGTTCCTGATTTTAGAGGACATATTTTCAGTTCTCTGCATTCAGCATGATTGGCTTTGGCTTTGGTTTAGATAGCAATTACACAGTAAGGTAACTTCTTCTATCCCTATTTTCTCCAGTGTTTTAAACATGAATGGGTGCTGGACTCTGTCAAAGGCTTTTTCTGCATCTGTTGAGATGATCATGTGATACTTGTCTTGAATTCTATTTGTTTGGTAAATTACATTTATTGATTTGCATATGTGGAATCGGCCTTGCATTATTGTGATGAAACCCACTTAATCATGGTGTACTATCTTCTTAATGTGTTTTCAAATGCAGTCTGATGACATTTTATTAAGGATTTTTGTATCTATCTTCATCAGGGATATTGGTCTGTAGTTTTCTCTTCTTGATATGTCTTTGGTTTTGATTTCAGTGTGATATTGGTTTTACAGACTATTTTGACATTGTTTCCTAACTTTCTATTTCATGGGGTAATTTGAGAAGAATTGGGATTAATTCTTCTTAAAAGGTCTGCTAGGACTCAGCTGAGAATTCATCTGGTCCTAGGTTTTTCTTTGTTGGAAGTCTTTTAATTACTACTTTAATGTCACTACTTGATACAGGTCTGTTTAGATTTTCTATCCCTTCTGAATTAAACCTTAGGTGGGTCATATATGTCTAGACCTTTGTCAAGACCTTTCCAACATCTGTGTTGGAGCAGCACATCTCTGCCAGCTGGGTATGCACTGAAGTGACTAACTTTTGCTGCCAGATTACCTTAGCAAATTCAGCACATGTCCTTTGACAATTGGCTGAGAAAGACTTTTGTTGCCGATTCAATATGGAATAAAACTAAGGCAATGACTTGTAGTAATTCTAAGCAGTGGGGCTTGTCTTTTGGTCATATGTTAACACAGTTTGTTCTGCCGTTGGATGCAGGACTCTGTGCTCCTTGCTAAGGAATCATTGCAGAAGATATTGTCATGTAGATTGTACAGTGAGAAACCCTAAAGGGGTGGAATGTGGATCAGGTAGGTCCTCACTGAGACTTTCAGTCTGCTATGATTTAGTACATAGTCAAGGTCATTAACACCCTGATTAAGTTGTGTATGTATGCTCACTTATAGAACCTTTTGGCACTGTACCTTCTTTGTCTAGCCTGCACAAAAAAGGCCTATGGGAAAGAATCAGGGAGCTGTTGCACCTCACATCTTCTTTCAACTGCTGAGATCTTTAATCTGTTTCCCAGGGTCTAAGCCCCTGCAAAAGAGATATCTAAGGTAGAATATTACAGTTTGCTGTGGCATTGGGAGGCTCATGGTGTATGTGTAGGGCTGCTCATCCTTCTGGAATGCATAAGTTTAAGGTCACTGGGCTTGAATCTTGGCACACTGGGTGGTGGTTGGTGTCTGTGCGGTGTTCCTCCATAAACCCCTTTGTGGGGTGTGCTGCAGTTGTATACAAATGAGTTTCTCTACTGACTACTTGGGGTGATCCTTAGGAATTTCCTTTCTTGGGCACAGGCATCTGAATGAGAATTGAGTTAACTCACATCTCTTGGACTTACCACTGTGAATCTTCCTAGAGGTATAAGAGTTACTTCCCTGGTTGTTATGATTTTCTCACTAGCTGGTTCTTCTTTATCAGCCCATAGATGAATGCCTGTGTGCTTGGAGGGTTCTGTGCTGGCTGCTAGCTATTTCTGTTGGGTGTGGGAGCTCAAGGTGCTGTTCTTAGGGCTGTCACTAACTGCTGTGGGACACTGTGTACCTGCTCCCCTCCACAGGGGCTTCTTAAAAGCAGCATAAGATTTGGTGGCTGACCTGTGAATATAGGCTCTCTATGGGATGTCTTGGCACATAAGACTTCACACTGGCAGTTGTAGATTACAGGTATACCATATCTGACTCGGGTAATTTAGCTAGCCTGAACTCCTACTGTCTGTGGTTATTATGGGTACCCCCTTCCTTCCATTGGGACTTCCATGGAGCAGTACTATCTATCTGCTTTGTGGCTGTCTGTAACTGTGGGTTCCTGTGGGTGGGTGCAGCTCCCTATGGCTGCTGCAGATCACTGGGGTATTACCTGTCACTGTGATAGGGATAGGATATCAGTTGGCTCATCTTTGCTTGAGCTCCTGTGGGGACTGTGGGGAGTGGGGTGAGCATTATCCAGGAATGATTAGCTCTCAGGTTTGCTTCATACCCCTACCCTTTTCTGTAATGATGGAGAGGGGACCTTAGTAAACTTCAACTGGCAGTGATACTTCTACAAGTTCCTATGAGATGAATTACTGAGACAACTCTTTTCAGAAGAATGCCCCTGGTATTATTTGTTATTGTGTAAAAGTGGGGAAAAAACTCTATTGATTTAATTTCTTCTAGGGAGGCTGACTGGCTGTGGACTCTACCAAATGACTGCACTGCTTTCAAGCCATAATTTGATTTAACTTCCTTGGTCTTCTCCACTGTCTTTGTTGCTCCTGTCTCATTTTTAACTTGGTCTGCTTTTATTTCAGGTTGTTGTTAAGAATGGAAGCTTATGGACTTTTTTCTCTTCCTCTTTCTCACTCTGTTTCCCCTACCCTCTTATCCCACCCTGGTCGGTGTTTAGGATTCAGGACTCCTGTCCTTATTTTCTGCTCTGGCAACCAAACTTCACATCTAAGTGTCAACCCGTCCAATATTGAGTTTAACCATATTTACTCTGTCACCCATTTCTCTGGTTAACTATTCTTTCAGTGCTTCTTTTCTGAGCTGTGGAGGGATCAAAGTTTACCTCCTAGATCTATCAACCATCTTCCTTCTTTTCATCTGTGCTAAACTTGTTTTGTGTATTTATATTGAAAGGGGGTTGTGCTCAGGAACAATTAATTTAAATGGCAGTAAACAGTTTTGTGTGAGACCTGGTTATTAGAGCCTTACTATGTCAGATGAATGTTTTACACACTCAGAAAAAGGAGTATCACAAGGGAACTTGTGAATTTAAACAAGTATAACAAGATTTACTGCCAAGGTAGTTTTTCTGTTCTCTATTATTTTCTATTGAGTAGAATATCATTGAAAGTGACAGGAACAAACATTGGCAATGTCTTCTTTATGTCAAATTTCACCTTAGCAGAATGAATTGGTGAACAAATACAGTAACAGATTACCACAGGTCTAATTTAGAGAGAATGTGAGACAGTCGTAAAGCCATGACATACAATCCCAAGGAGCATGTAACATTTTGTGGTTCAAGTAGAGTGATTCCATATTATATAAAAGTTCAAAAAACTGTATATTTTTATAAATTCATAAAGATTTTTGTACCCTTATATTTTCCTTAGACTCTGGTAAATTAGTCTAGTCACTGCCCTTATCTTGTTGGCCCAGATATCAAGCTCCTTTTTCAAAAACCACTGTAAATACACATATACATAAATAAATGTACACTTGCATATTTTGTGTTGAATGTCACAATATATTAAAATTTAGGAAAGACAGAAAGCAAGACTAGTGAAGACAATAAAGTTTCATAAACCTGTGACTCATAAAGATTTTTGGTCTTCATCACAAGGCATACATGCTTTTTTATCTTTGTGCATTTTTCCTTCTGATTCTGCCTTCCTTTTATTTTTACTATCTCTCCTTCAGCAGAATCATAGTATTAATTTATTTTGGCATTAGTTTTGCCAGTCTTTTTTGCCTGAATTGTTTTATCTATTTAAATCCTCAGTTCTTCTTTATGTATTAGTTTCATAAGCTTGCCATAACAAATAACCCCAGACTTGATAATTTAAAATAACATAAATTTTCTCATTGTTTTTTCACTTTTTCACAAATATTCAGATGAGTGACAACAGGGAAATATAGAATTAAGATTAATTTGTGGTCAGGAAAAATGTGAGAACATAGCCACAACCATAGAAGAGTTTATAAGAATTTTATTACTGTACAATTATTGCTGAAATGTTGTTTACAATTTTGAATTTCACAATAACTTAAAGTTTTAATACTTAATGAGACTATGAGACTAGATGTCTGAAATTAAAAATGTTAACAGGGTCCTGATCTTATGAATATTCCTTCCTTATCTCTCCAGCTTCTTTTGGCTTTAGGCATTTCTTTGTTTTTGGCTGGATAATTCCAGTCTATGCTCTGTCTTCACATGGACTTCTCCTTTTCTTCTGTGTCTTTTCCCTTCTGTGTTCTATAAGGACATTTGTCATTCAATCTAGGGTCCCTGTATATAATCTGGAGTGAAGTCAAGATCCTTAGCTTAATTGCATATACAAAAATCTTTGTTCTAAGTAAAGTAATATTCATAGGTTCAGGGATTAGAGAAAATGATCATATCTTTCAAGGGTTGCTAATCAACCTACCTACCACCCATCTAAAGAGAATATTCAAGGGATTGCTTTGAAGGTAGTTTCTTCAAGAAGGATTTATGTGCCTATTGAAAATTTAAATTACATGTTTTTTCACTTTTTCACAAATATTCAGATGAGTGACAACAGGGAAATATAGAATTAAGATTAATTTGTGGTCAGGAAAAATGTGAGAACATAGCCACAACCATAGAGGAGTTTATAAGAATTTTATTACTGTACAATTATTGCTGAAATGTTGTTTACAATTTTGAATTTCACAATAACTTAAAGTTTTAATACTTAATACAGTCTAATTGTATATTATTAGTTCCTTATCCTTAAAATATATGTAAAATTAAACTGTGAGTTTGGTGTTTGCATTGTGGAAAGATTTTGAATGATGAACTCATTGTCTTATGGTTCAAACTGCTTCTTAAATCTGTGGCTTGATGTATTTCATTAGTTTTAGAAACATTTTCATTCTTTATATCTTAAGATACTCTTTATTCTCATTTTATAAGTTTTGACACTTTAGCGACTACCGTTAGACATTTGTAACATATTTTCTATATCTCATATGCTTATATTTTTCCATTTTTTCTTTCCAGTTGAAGCTTTATGATTAACCTATATTTTTAATTTTAAATTATCTTTTCAGTTGTTTCTAATCTTCTGTTACGTTTATTAGCCTTTGTAGGGCTGGGGAGATAGCTCAGTTGTTAGAGTGCTTGCCTTGCAAGCAGGAAGCCCTAGGTTCAATATCCAGCACCGCAAAAAAACAAAACAACAACAACAAAAAAGTTCATTAGCCTTTGTATATTTTTCAGTTAAAGAATATCTATTTAATTATTTATTATAATTTTTCATGCTCATTTTAAGGTGATAATATTTTATGCATTTTTCTTCATTATTAATTTTAATTGACCCATAAAATAAAACCTACATATTAGTAAAGTACAGTGTGACACACACACACTTACACACACACACGCACATGCACACACACTAGAATGTTTAAATCAGACTAAACATATCCATCACCTCAAACATTTGTTATTTTATTGTTTTGAAAGCATTCAAAATCATTTCAAGCTTTTTCAGGTACACATAATTGTTATCTATAGTCTCTCTACTATGGAATAGAACCTGAGAACTTCTTGCTCTTATCTAATATAAGGGTACCCACTGATCAAATGTTCCCTATCCCTCCCCATCCCCTACTATCCCTGGCCTCTGGTAACCACAAATGTATTCTCAACTACTATGAGATCCTATTTTCTTAAATTTCTACCCATGAGCAAGGCCATACAGTATCTCTCTTTCTGTGCTTGCCTTATTTCCCTTAGCATAATGCTCTCCTATTCCATCCATTTTGTCAAAAATGGCAGGATTTCTTTTTTATGTCTGTATTTTATTCCTTTGTGCATATATATAAACATATATATGCCATTTTTTATTTATTCATCCCGTTTATGTACACTTAGACTCTTTCCATCTTATAGTTATCACTAATAGTTCTAAAATGAATTTGGGAGTGCAGATATCCCTTCCATATATGGATTGAATTTCAAATTCCTTTGGATAAATACACAATAGTGAGATTGTTAGATTATATGGAAACTCTACTTTTAATATTTTGAGGCAACTCCACACTGTTTTCCATAATGAGTCTACATTTTCACCAAAAATTTGAAGGGTTTCCTCGTCTCCATATTCTTGTCAGCATTTATCTTTTTTCCTTTTTATAATTGTAATTCCCACTAGAGTGAGGTAATATCCCATTGTGATTTTGACTTGCATTTTGATGATGATTAGCAATATTGAACATTTTTCATATAATTGCTAGCTATTTGAATTTACCTTATGTTTTGTTCCAGTAATTCTGTAGTTTCATGTCTTATATTTTAGACTAATTCATTTTGAATTTTTTTTTTTAACTAGTAAGAGACAGGAGTTTTGTTTGATTCTTCTGCATGTTGATACTCAATTTTCTTAGAACATTTATTGAAAAGATACCTTTCTTCAATGTATGTTCTTAGTATTTTGTTGAAAATCAGTTAGCTGTAGATATGTACATTTACTTATAGGTTCTTTATTTGGTTTTATTGTTCTTTGTGTCCATCTGATTTTATGTCACTTCCACATTTTTCTTTTTCTTTTTTCTTTGTTTAATTTTTCAGTTAGGGTCTCGCTAAATTGCTGAGTCTGGTCTTAAAATTGTAATCCTCTTCCCTCAGCTTCCTTAACAGCTCCAGCTTCCCGAGCAGTTGTGATTGCAGGCATGTGTCACCACTCATGACTCAGTACCATAATGGTTTAATGACTACAGCTTAGCAGTTTATTTTGAAATCAGATATTGTATTGCTCTCTTTATTTTACCGCAGTTGTTTTATTTGTTTGTTTTTCTCAAGATGAATTAGGCTATTCAGGGATCTTTTTGGATTCCAAGCAAATTTTAAGATCTTTTTCTAATTCTTTTAAAGAATGTCATTTATTGTTTGATAGATGTTGCCTTGAACCCATAGATTACTTTGTCTAGTATAGACATTTTAGACATATTTATTCTTTTAATCCATGAATAAGTGGCATGTTCTCTTCCTTTTCTTTCATCAGTGTTTGGCAGTTTTATTGTAAATTTGTCTTTTACTTCTTTGGTTAAATATATTCCTTGGTATTTTTTTGTAGCTATTAGAAGTGGGATTATTTTCTTGATTTCTATTTCAGGTAATACAATCTTGGCATGTAGGAATCCTACTGATTGTTGTATGTTGATATATATTCTGCAAGTTTGCTGAATTTGCTAATGAGGTTTAATAGGGGTTTTTTGAGTTTGGGAGTTTTCTATTTTTAAGACTGTCATTTGCAAACAGTAGCAATTGATTATCTTTTTCCAATGTGACTATCCTTCATTTGTATTGCCTGACTGCTCCAGCTAGGAATTCTAGTACTATATAGTACTATACTGAATAAAAGTGGGAAAAATGAGCATTCTTGTCTTGTTCAAGGTCAATGGAAACATTTCCATAGAGCTTTTTCTCATTCAGTATAATGTTAACTTTTTCCTTTATTTTTGTGGTTTTATTTCTTCTGTACTTAATTTGTTCAGTTTTTGAATTGATATCTGCTTTAAAAAGATTTAATTTAGTCTATAATTTCTTATTATTTAATTTGAATTACAACACCACAATTGTTAGTTAGTGCTGAGATTCTGAGTATGAAATCCTTTATAAAAACAGTCTTCTGAAATAAATAGTGCCTTGTTTATTACTAACTTTTCTCTGACAGGGTAGAGTAGATATTATTATGGGATATTATTATGATAATAGGGCATTAAGTCCTATAGTTCCATGTGAAGATGTAGCTATGAGTAAGTGCTCCAAACATTTAAATACATTTGTATACAACAAGGAGCTTGCTTATTGGATATACAGATTTTATTGAATATAAAATAAATAAATGTTTGATAAGTTTTCAAAGAGTAAATTAGTTTTCCCTGATAAAAACAGAGTGACCTGAAAATGTGTATATGATCACATATGCCACAGCTCCAATTTTGTGGAAATGGAAATGTAGTGTTAGGCTCAGGAATGACTGAGGTCCCCAAATTAAAGACTATATGTGAGACTAGAAAGATGTGGGTGAGCATGAACTTTTGTTGGGAAAAAATATTTCTCTTTATTTGGCTGATAGTTATATAGGCATGTTTAATTTGTGACAATAAAGTTGTACACTAATAATTGTGAAATTTTCAGTGTAAAAATGTTTTAGTTAACTTTTTCATCACTGTGACCAAAAGACCTGACAAGGACAATTATAAGAGGAAAAGTTTATTTGGCTCATAATTTCAGAGGTCTCAGTCCATTGACTTCCATGTCCATAGCTCTGGGAACAAAGTGAATCAGAACATCATGGGGAAAGTGTATGGCAGAGGAAAACATCTCAGGATGTGACAATTAGGAAGCAGAGAAAGAGCTCCATTCACCAGGGACAAAATATAAACCCCAAAGCCACACCCCCAGGGACCTACTTGCCCAGCCATATCTTACCTACTATATTTAACACACAATGAGTCCCTCAGTGGATTAAGCCACCAATGAGGTTCATGCTTTCATAATCTAATGATCTCACCAATTTAATAACGGGGAAACATCTAATCATTTCACCTCAGAACCTTCTTGCATTTTCTCATATGTGAGCTTTTGGGGGCCACCTCATATGTAAATCATAACAGCATGTAAGTGTTGAAGCACATTTAAAAAATGAAAACCCAAATCTAAGTGTTTTAAAATAACTATTGTGTTGCTGTTTGGGACCTTTTATTTTCTTTTAATCATGGTTTCTTTGCAAGTTTCATAACACATCACTTTTAGGTTTTGAAATGTAAAGCTACTTCACTGTCAGTAGTTAAGCATCAATTACCATTCTTTCCTTTTAGAGTTGTCATTTTTTAGAGTTATGATCCTGTTCCAGTAGTAATTAGCATACCTAACACTTAAATAATAGTTTTTTCAATACTCTGAAAGAGGCACACAATACCTGGGACAAGTAATACAGAAATAGCCCTGGAGAATCTCTAGTACCAGTAAGGAAATATTTACCTATGTACACATATACACACACTAGCACACAATGATAGGAGTATGTTAAAACAAGGAAAACATTTGAAAGAAATCTTTTTTTTTTTTTTTTTTTTTTTTTTTTTTTTTTTTATTGTAAACAAATGGGATACATGTTGTTTCTCTGTTTGTACATGGCGTAAAGGCATACCATTTGTGTAATCATAAATTTACATAGAGCAATGTTGTTTGATTCATTCTGTTATTTTTTTCCCTTCCCCCTACCCCTCCCACCCCTCTTTACCCTCTATACAGTAGTTCCTTCCTCCATACTTGCCCCCCTCCCTAACCCTAACTCTAACCCTTCCCTCCCCCCCATTGTGTGTCAACCTCCACTTATTAGCGATATCATTCGTCCTTTGGCTTTTTGAGATTGGCTTATCTCACTTAGCATGATATTCTCCAATTTCATCCATTTGCCTGCAAATGTCATAATTTTATCATTCTTTATGGCTGAGTAATATTCCATAGTATATATATACCACAGTTTCTTTATCCACTCATCAATTGAAGGGCATCTAGGTTGGTTCCACAGTCTGGCTATTGTGAATTGAGCAGCTATGAACATTGATGTGGCTGTATCTCTGTAGTATGCAGATTTTAAGTCCTTTGGGTATAGGCCAAGGAGTGGGATAGCTGGGTCAAATGGTGGTTCCATTCCAAGTTTTCTAAGGAATCTCCACACTGCTTTCCATAGCGGCTGCACTAATTTGCAGCCCCACCAGCAGTGTATGAGTGTACCTTTCTCCCCACATCCTCGCCAACACCTGTTGTTGCTCGTATTCTTGATAATCGCCATTCTAATTGGGGTGAGATGGAACCTTAGGGTGGTTTTGATTTGCATTTCTCTTATTACTAGAGATGTTGAACATTTTTCCATATGTTTGTTGATTGCTTGTAGATCTTCTTCTGTGAAGTGTCTATTCATTTCCTTAGCCCATTTGTTGACTGGACTGTTTGAATTCTTGGAGTAGAGTTTTTTGAGTTCTTTATAGATTCTGGAGATTAGTGCTCTATCTGAAGTATGATTGGCAAAGATATTCTCCCACTCTGTAGGCTCTTTCTTCGCGTTGCTGATAGTTTCCTTTGCTGAGAGAAAGCTTTTTAGTTTGAATCTATCCCAGTGGTTGATTCTAGCTTTTATTTCTTGTGCTATGGGAGTCCTGTTAAGGAAGTCTGGTCCTAGACCAACAAGATGAAGATTTGGACCTACTTTTTCTTCTATAATCTGCAGGGTCTCTGGTCTGATTCCGAGGTCCTTAATCCATTTTGAGTTTAGTTTCGTGCATGGTGAGAGATATGGGTTTAGTTTCATTCTGTTGCATATGGATTTCCAATTCTCCCAGCACCATTTGTTGAAGAGGCTATCTTTTCTCCATTGCATATTTTTGGCCCCTTTGTCTAGTATGAGAAAATTGTATTTATTTGGGTTTGTGTCCGTGTCCTCTATTCTGTACCATTGATCTACCTTTCTATTTTGGTACCAATACCATGCCGTTTTTGTTACTATTGCTTTGTAGTAGAGTTGAAGATCTGGTATTGCAATAGCCCCTGTTTCACTCTTCCTGCTAAGGATTGCTTTAGCTATTCTGGGTTTCTTATTCTTCCAGATGAATTTCATAATTGCCTGCTCTATTTCTGTAAGGTACGTCATTGGGATTTTAATTGGAATTGCATTGAATTTGTATAGCACTTTAGGTAGTATGGCCATTTTGACAATATTAATTCTTCCTATCCAAGAACATGGAAGATCTTTCCATCTTCTAAGGTGTTCTTTAATTTCTTTCTTTAGTGTTGTATAGTTCTCATTGTAGAGGTCTTTCACCTCTTTTGTGAGATTGATTCCCAAGTATTTTATTTTTTTCGAGGCTATTGTGAATGGGGTAGTTTTCCTAATTTCTCTTTCTGAAGATTCATCACTTATGTATAAAAATGCGTTGGATTTATGGGCATTGATCTTGTAACCTGCTACTTTACTGAAATCACTTATGAGTTCTAAGAGTTTTCTGGTGGAATTTCCAGGTTCCTCTAAATATATAATCATGTCATCAGCGAACAGGGATAGTTTGAGTTCTTCTTTTCCAATTCGTATCCCTTTAATTTCTTTGGTTTGTCTAATTGCTCTGGCCAGAGTCTCAAGAACGATGTTGAATAGAAGTGGTGAAAGAGGGCATCCCTGCCTTGTTCCAGTTTTTAGGGGGAATGCTTTCAGTTTTTCACCATTTAGAATGATATTAGCCATGGGCTTAGCATAAATGGCCTTTACAATGTTAAGGAATGTTCCCACTATCCCTATTTTTTCTAGTGTTTTGAGCATGAAGGGGTGCTGTATTTTATCAAATGCTTTTTCTGCATCTATTGAAATAATCATGTGATTCTTGACTTTAAGTCTATTAATATGGTGAATTACGTTTATTGATTTCCTGATGTTGAACCAACCTTGCATCCCTGGGATGAAACCCACTTGATCATGGTGCACTATCTTTTTAATATGTTTTTGTATGCGATTTGCTAAAATTTTGTTGAGAATTTTTGCGTCGATGTTCATTAAGGATATTGGTCTGAAATTTTCTTTCCTTGATGAGTCTCTGTCTGGTTTAGGTATCAGTGTGATATTGGCTTCATAGAATGAGTTTGGGAGGGTTCCCTCCTCTTCTATTTTATGGAATACTTTGAGAAGTATTGGAATGAGCTCTTCCTTAAAGGTTTTGTAGAACTCGGCTGAGAACCCATCTGGTCCCGGACTTTTCTTTGTTGGTAGGCTTTTGATGACTTCTTCTATTTCAGTACTTGAAATTGGTCTATTTAAATTGTTTATGTCCTCCTCATTCAGTTTAGGCAATTCCTATGTCTCTAGAAACCTGTTGATGTCTTCGAAATTTTCTATTTTGTTGGAGTATAGATTTTCAAAATAGCTTCTAATTATGTTTTGTATTTCCATCCTGTCTGTAGTGATATTTCCTTGTTCATTCCGAATTTTAGTGATTTGGGTTTTCTCTCGTCTTCTCTTTGTTAGTGTGGCTAAAGGTTTATCAATTTTGTTTATTTTTTCGAAGAACCAACTATTTATTTTGTCAATTTTTTGTATTGTTTCTTTTGTTTCAATTTCATTGATTTCAGCTCTGAGTTTAACAATTTCCTGTCTTCTACTACTTTTGGTGCTGTTCTGTTCTTCTTTTTCTAAGGCTTTGAGCTGTAGTGTTAGGTTGTTTATTTGTTGAGTTTTACTTCTTTTATTAAATGCGCTCCATGAAATAAATTTCCCTCTAAGTACTGCTTTCATAGTGTCCCAGAGGTTTTGATATGATGTTTCTTTGTTCTCATTTACCTCTACGAATTTTTTAATTTCCTTCCTAATATCATCTGTTATCCATTCATCATATAATAGCATATTGTTTAATCTCCAGATGTTGGAATAGTTTCTGTGTTTTACTCTTTCATTTATTTCTAACTTCAATCCATTATGATCTGATAGAATACATGCTAGTGTCTCTATCTTCTTGTATTTGCTAACATTAGCTTTGTGGCATAATATATGGTCTATTTTAGAGAAGGATCCATGTGCTGCTGAGAAGAAAGTGTATTCACTCTTGGTTGGATGGAATATTCTATAAATGTCCATTAAGTCTAAATTATTGATTGTGTTGTTGAGATCTATGGTTTCTTTGCTCAATTTTTGTCTGGAAGATCTGTCCAGTGGTGAGAGCGGCGTGTTAAAATCACCTAGTATTATTGTGTTGTGGTCTATTTGGTTTCTGAAATTGAGAAGGATTTGTTTGACATACATAGATGAGCCACTGTTTGGGGCATAGATGTTTATGATTGTTATATCTTGCTGATTTATGCTTCCCTTAAGCAGTATGAAATGACCTTCTTTATCCCTTCTGACTAACTTTGGCTTGAGGTCCACATTATCGGAAATGAGGATGGATACTCCAGCTTTTTTGCTGAGTCCATGTGCATGGTATGTTTTTCCCCATCCTTTCACCTTTAATCTATGGGTATCTTTTTCTATGAGGTGAGTCTCTTGCAGGCAACATATTGTTGGATCTTTCTTTTTAATCCAGTCTGCCAGTCTATGTCTTTTGATTGATGAATTCAGGCCATTAACGTTCAGGGTTATTATAGAGAAATGATTTGGTTTCCCGGTCATTTGGTTCATTTTTAAAATTTTGTTTATTTATTTGTTTGACACAACTTGTTTCCTCCTTTATTTGACAATTCCTTTAGGATAGTTCCTCCCTTTGCTGATTTGCTTCTTTGTTTTTCATCTCTTCCTCATGGAATATTTTGTTGAGAATGTTCTGTAATGCTGGCTTTCTTTTTGTAAATTCTTTTAGCTTTTGTTTATCATGGAAGGATTTTATTTCCTCGTCAAATTTGAAGGTAAGTTTTGCTGGGTATAAGATTCTTGGTTGGCATCCATTTTCTTTCAGGGCTTGAAAAATGTTGTTCCAGGACCTTCTAGCTTTTAGGGTCTGGATTGAAAAATCTGCTGATATGCGTATTGGTTTCCCCCTGAATGTAATTTGGTTCTTTTCTCTCACAGCCTTTAAAATTCTGTCTTTATTTTGTATGTTAGGTATTTTCATTATAATGTGCCTTGGTGTGGGTCTGTTGTAATTTTGTGTATTTGGAGTCCTATAAGCCTCTTGAACTTGATTTTCCATTTCATTCTTCAGATTTGGGAAATTTTCTGATATTATTTCATTGAATAGGTTGTTCATTCCTTTGGCTTGTTTCTCTAGGCCTTCCTCCATCCCAATAATTCTTAAATTTGGCCTTTTCATGATATCCCATAGTTCTTGTAGATTCTGTTCATGATTTCTTACCATCTTCTCTGTTTGTTCAGCTTTGTTTTCAAGGTTAAATATTTTGTCTTCAATGTCTGAGGTTCTGTCTTCCAGGTGTTCTATCCTATTGGATATGCTTTCTATGGAGTTCTTAATTTGGTTTATTGTTTCCTTCATGTCAAGGATTTCTGTTTGGTTTTTTTTCAATATCTCTAACTCTTTATTGAAATGATCTTTTGCTTCCTGTATTTGCTCTTTTAACTGTCGATTGGTGCGATCAATCAATGCTTGCATTTGCTCTTTCATCTCATCATTCAATGCTTGCATTTGCTCTTTCATCTCCTCGTTTGCTTCTCTGATCATTTTAATTATGTACATTCTGAACTCCTTTTCTGTCATTTCTTCTGCCATGCTGTCATTGGGTTTTATTGATGTAACATCTAGATTTGTTTGCAGCATTTTCTTTCCTTGTTTTCTCATGTTGTTCAGATATCAGTGGACCGCTGAGATATTGCAGATTTCCTCTGTTGATTTACAATGACCCTGAAGATTTCTATATATATCCCCTCTTAGCCTTCAGTAGGCTGAAGTCTTGGAGGAGGTTGATAATGCGGTGTTCCACAAGGAAGCTGCCTCTCTAGGAGTGGTGGCCTTCAGGTGGGGTATATTCCCTGCTAGTGGGCAGCGGTGCCTCCACTTGTTGACCTATGGTCATCCAAAGGGGACCTAGGCTGTGGGCTGAGGCAAGGTCTGTTTGGGCCCGAGCCTCTGGTTTTACCGTCCTTGTGGGAAACCTCACCCAGCAGGGAAGACTCACCCGGTGGGGAGGTCTCGCTGGTCAGTTTCCTCCTAGAGGTTCCCCTCAATTTACAGCTACTGCCTGGGCTGGGCTGCCTTCCTCTGCAAAGTTTCCAGGGGCCCGGCCCTACCTCCTGGGCCTGGGAGCCTCACCCTTCGCAGATGAATCTCCTTAGGCTGCCCCTCCTCAGAGAATCTGCCCGCAGGCCTGGAACCTTCGCTCCGCCCTAAGCCTGTCTCTGTGCGGCTCTTCCACCCAGAAGCCTCCTAGATCCTGGGACCCTGTTCTGCACCTAATCGCCTGGCTGCGTGGCCCCTCCTCTGAGCAGCCACCTGTGGCCCCGAACAATCGCTCTGAGTCCCAGAGACCCACCACAGGTCTCTTCCTCCAGACAGCCGCCCAGTATGCCGGTGCGGTCACTAGGAGTCCAAGAAACTCACTTCGTGCCTCCTCCTCCCACCAACCACCCGTAGCCCGGGGCAATCAATCACTCCGAGTCGAAGTGACCCTGCCCGTTCCTCCTCCTTCTCCAGATAACCCCCCGGGTGTTCAGGAGCAGTCCCTCTGAGTGGCTCTGAATCCACGTGACCCGCTGCACGGGTCCTCTGGGCAACCGCCCGGAGCTCTGGTGTGGTCCCTCAAGACCAAGCGTCCCACCACGCTTCTCCTCCAGGCAGCCCCCCTGTGTTCAGGAGCTGTCACTTTAAGACCAAACACCTCACCACTCGCCTTCTCCTCTGAGCAGCCGCCTGGAGCGCTAATGCAGTCACTGCGAGTCCAAAGGACCCGCCGCGCTCCTTCTCCTCCTTCTCCTACTCCTCCGGGCAGGCCCCGGGGTTCAGAAGTGGTCAGGGTCCAAACAGCTCGCCACGCAGCCCCTTCTCTGGCAACCGCCTGCAGTTCCCGTATAGTCACCCGAATCCAAGCGGCTGCTCCTCTTCCTCCTCGTCCTCAGGGCAGGCCCCGGAGTTCAGAAGCGTCGTTCTGATTCCAAACAGCTCGCCGCGCGGCTTCTCCTCTGGCAACCGCCTGCAGCTCTGGCGCAGTCTCTCCGAATCCAAGTGGCCACGGTCCTCTCCTCCTCCTCAGGGCAGGCCCCGGTGTCCTGAGTCCACACAGTTCTCCCCGCCACTCCTCCCCCGGGCAGCCGCCGGAGCCCCAGTGGCTGCTCCGAGTCCCAGCGCTGTGCCGAGCTGCCTCCTCTATGGCGCTCCAGCGGGGGGAGGGGCGTCTCGCCGGCAGTTCTACTTCACAAAGTTTCCTGCGTTCCGGGACCCCCGTCCCATCCGGGATGCCCCCCCAGGGGGTGAGAGTCACCCGGCTACTTTGAGTTGGTCCCAAGCGTCTCAATATCTCCTCTCTTGAATCCTGAGTTCTGGAGCAACACGTAATGCAGCCGCCCTCTAGGCCGCCATCTTGAAAACCAAGAAATCTTAATAATAAAATCTAGGCAATTTGAGCAACAAAATAAAGCAGTATCAGAAACTCAAATACAAAATAGATATTAGAAAGTCCCTAAAAGTCTAAAATATCTTTAGATATTTTTGAATAAGTAACTATATAAAGGACAATAGAAAAATATCACTTGCAAATGAATTTCAAATAATTTATATGTATATATATATATATATTTTTTTTTTTTTTCTGTCATAAAGGTGAAGAAAAATTCCTTCAGTGTGAGCTGCTAAAACTGACTTCTTTAGTAACCTTATGATAGAGAGACCTGGAAAACAGTAGAAAATTTGGCAAAACATGAGAAACCTCAGCAATGTGCTTATATCAATGTGGTAAGTCATGTTGATATGATGACATGATTCAATTCTTGACCTTTATGAAGCTTTCTGCCCAATCCCCCAAAAAACTCCAGTCTAATCATCATGAGAGAAATATATGATAACTCCAAGTAAAAGACATTCTTAAAAACAATGTTAGGATCATCCAAAATAAAAGAGTATAAAAAATTGTTATAGTCTATGAGAGCTTAAGAATACATGACAACCAAATATAGTGTGGTATTATGGATGGGATCCTGGAACTGAAAAGTGGAAATTAGCTAAAAAATTAAGAAATATAAATAAAGTAATATTTAGTTAATGATAATGTGTCAATGTGTTCACCAAACACACCAAGCTAATGTGAGTTGTTTATAATAGCAGAAAAACTATGGGTATATGAAAAACTCTATAGTATTTATAATATTTCTGAAAATTGATAACTATTCTAAAATAAAATATTTAATTTAAAAATGTTAATTTCCAAGATGGATAGCTAGAGGAAAAAATGTAAAAAAGTTATGATGATTGAATATATGTAGTGCATATATACCTTTTTGGTATTAAATTCTCTTTACCTTTTATTTTTCTTGAAATTCTGTACAAATAAGTGAGAGGAAAATATAAGTTTAGTAGAAGTTTACTGTAATAATCTACAATAAATATGTCTCTATTAAGGTGCACATTCAGAAAAAATGATGCTTTTGCATTTTCTAAGGTTTTCATGTACCTTAACATATGCATTCGTAAGTATTTGTTGAAAATTTGATAAATATATGAAACTTTAGGCTTTGTATTAGTTCTATAGTCACTGTTATTTCTTAGTTGAAAAATGTTTTGAAGTGTCTTGACTTACAGTAGACATAATTTACAAAATATAACAAAAGTGCTTGTGATGAGTTCCATTAAACTCACATTGATGTAACTGTTTAGAGAGTGTGTTAACATGTGAATTAATTAAAGTCTTACCAGTTCTGAATATTTTCTATACAGATATGTGTGCATGTGTATATTCAAGTGAATACCAGAAGTATAACATTTTTAAACTCACATATGGAGTTTTAATATTTAAATGTACAATGATAGTAGATAGAGATATTTACTCTTTGAACTCTGAAACTTATATGCAAATATGCAAAATTAATCAGTGTTGAACTTCAAGTGGTATCCTCTCATTTCTTTTTCATGGAATGTGCTCTTAAACCACGAATATTTTATAAGAGAGATGAAATGCAAAGAAGAAAGTTTGTAACAAATCTGAGCAATCTTTTAGAATCTTGGTGAATGATAAGCACAAAAAACTTAATAATTGAAGGCATTTGAGTCCAAATAATTCCTTCAATAGGATATATTGAACAAAAGTGTATTTATGATATTTTTCCAAAACCTGATAATTTCCCTACTAAAGAGTCATTGCTGAAACAAAGGTTTATATTTTAAAACAAAATGTGAACTGACCTCTCATCAAAATCACAAAGTCTTTCACTTGAATAGTGGTAATTTTACATATTTGATTACTATACACTCAAAATTATATTTTGTGGAATATGTGGTTTAATTGTTCTAAAGAAAAAGTTAGATAATTTCATTTATAAATACATTGTTTAATAAGAGAAAGATTTTAATTCTTTACATTTTTAGGTTTAATTGAATTATAAATGTAAATTACTATTCAAAATCTTTAAGAGAATGAAACATTTCCTACTCTATAATCTTGATTTTTGTTATAATTGTTAGCTTATTTGAAATTTCATATGATATTCAACTGGAATAAATTAACACATTACAAGTGAAATAAATTCTCTTTTGAAATGTCATGTTTATTAGGCTAATTGAAAATAACCAACCAACAAACAAGTAAGAAAAACAAATAATTTACCACTATGTAGCATGAGCCTGTTAGGGCTTTGATTTGAAGGGTTCTCCAAAATCTCATGTGTTGAAGACTTGGTCTCCAATGCAACAGTGTTTAGGAGTGAAGATTTGGCTTGTGAGGCTCTGATCTCATCAATGGGTTTGTCTGTTGGGGGTTCATTGCTAAACGAACTATTATAACATAGTGGAAACTGTAGGGGGTGAGACATTGTTGAAGGTAGTGGGTACTTCCACCTTTTGGTGGAAAATATCTTGTACCCAGACCCTTCCTCTCTTTCTGCTCTTCCTGTGTCACATTTTTCTGCCATGATGTTCTGCCTCAATGTAGACCAAAAGAAATGCTGCCTGATGACCATGGACTGAAACCTCTGAAAAATTAACCAAAATAAGTCTTTCCTCCTTTAAATAGTTTTTTCTGTTATTTTGACACAGTGTAACAACTTTGAAAAGCTAACACCAGACATTTTGGAAAAGCATTGAATTAAACATCATGAAACCTGAAATTATCCAGAATTTTTAGAATGAACTTTTGTTATCATGGAAAAGTCACTTAATTTTATGTGCTTCCATTTAATGATTATGTAATTGGAGAATTACATCAGAAAAATTTCTGTAATCTTCTCCTCTAAAAAATACTCTATCAATACATGTATTTATTAAAATTATGTTATGCAGAATGATTTATATTCCCAAAAATACCATTCTTCAGTTATGCAATGTAGCTTCAGATAGTGATTAGTGTCAAAGCTATAAGTAATATACAAATAGACAATGACTAAATTATTACTAAAAACAAAGTATATGTAGGTGCAAAGTTATGAATAAGCAAAATTTTAATCAGGAAATAATGGTAAGGCATTTTCGAGTAGTTAAAAGTGCTCATATGAATATGTATTAAGGAGATGTTAGACTTACTGTACCTTTTGGTGGAAAATATTTTAGAAAAAATATTTTATTCACCATTTCAGTTTTACTCTTAATGGGAAATTATATGACAGGTTAATCAAAAAGGATGAGTAGAATGGTTTAAAACAGTCTGAATATTTATGTCATTTTTACATATGAGCATTCTTGTACACAACCCACATAAACACACACACATTTAATGTGAAATTGTTAGACAAAGCAAAATGTATTAGTGCATGTTAATGTTTTCATTGTGATTGAAAGCATATTTAGTAGTTACAACTCAATATTGTAGAAGCTGTCACTTCTCTTTCATTCTATTATATATATTGATTACTTATCTAAGGAGTACATTTCTCTGGACCCACCCTGGAGTAAAAAGCAATAATTCTGCCATGTCAGTTGTGACTCTGAATTTGTAATCATTGAACACCATTCTCCTTTGAGCAAACATTTAATGAGTTAGTCCTTTCCTATCTGTAATTACTTTAACATAAACAAATCATCACTCTACAATCAAAATAGTAGAGTGGTTGAAAGTAGAAAAGAATCAAGATTCAACTACATGCAATTTATAAAACTCAATTTAGATTTAAAAGGACATGCATGCACTAAAAGTGAAGGGGTGAAAAAAGATATTCTATGCAAATAGTAAAAGCAAATTAGGGGTAGTTGTACATATAGCAGACAAGACAGACTTTAAACAAAACTCTGTTGTAATATTGGTATACACATATACATATATGTGCTCCATGTCTCTCACTATGTGATGCTCTGCATCATCTTTGATTCTACCATCAAGAAGGCTGTCAATCAATGTGGGCCTTTGATTTGGACTTTTAGACTCATGAACCAAATTAAACCCTTTTGGGAAAAACAAGCAAACAAATAAACTTTAAAAACTTTCTATTTAGTTGTATTTTTTTTTTGAAAAAAGGAAATAAATGCATATACTGTCCAAAAACATATCATTATATAATAAATGATTAAATAGAGATTATAGTAATACATTAAATTTATAGAAATATATAGGATATTACACCTGATCAATAAAGAAAGAAACCGTATTTTCCTCAAGTGTATACAAAAATTCTTTAGGACAGATCACATGGTGGGTCCCAAAGCAAGATAAACAAATTTAAGAACTATGACATTGTATAAAGCGTATGTTTTGTGACTATACTTGAATGAAACTAGAAACCAATAGAGGAAGGAAAACTGGAAAATTTACAAGTTTATAGAAATTAGTTGTTCAGGTGTGTGTTTATAGACAACACACACCTGAACAACTAATGGATCAAATAAGAAATCAAAAGTTGCAGCAGAATATGTCTTGAGAGAAATGAAAATCAAAACAAGTCACAAAAACTTAAGGGATGTAGCAAAACCAGGAAGTTTATAGCCAAGTACATATATCATAAGAGAAGGGAGAACATACACAGCCAAACTAATATTACTATTATTATCTGATGGAAGCTGTATACAAATTATGGTTTTGTTTAAACCTACCATAAGGCAGGGAGGCTACTTTTCTGGGAACTCCTGGATGAAATTCCCAGGTTTGAGAAAGCCCAGATCACACTGGCACCCTGCCTTAGCTTATAGCCCTACGGTCCAACATAGCTACCTGGAAATGGGCTTATCCTGCAAGTCCCAAACAACCTGTTTTCTCCGAAACCTATCCTGTTTTCCAGAAGAAACTTGCACACTGAAACCCTTTGATGTGTTCCACTATAAATAAACATTAACAGACTTTTCTCATTGTTAGGATCAGACCCATCAGGTTTATCCAATCTGCCAATACCCCCACTTTCGAATATATAATTCTCATCTTTTGTCTTTATTTTTTAATATTACTTTTCTAGCTTTTATTTCCAGCCAGCCCACACCTCCAACAGCCAGCTCCCTCCCCATGCACCATGCAGGCAGGAATTATCATTTAGTGTAGTACTGGAGACAGTCCCCAGAGTCTCACACGTTCTGGACAAACACTCTGCACTGAGCAACACACCAGCAAAATAAGCACAAACTCGTTCAAAGACAGAATAGCTGGAGATGTAGCTCAGTTGGTAGAGTGCTTACCTTGCAAACACAAAGCCCTGGGCTCAATCCCGAGCACCGCCCTTAAAAAAGGGGGGGGAAAAAAAAAAAAGACAGAATAAATACAACAGAGCTCCTAAACAGAAGAATTGTAAAATAATAGAAAAAAGATTAACAAAAAGTGAGAGATTTTTTAGAAAGATAAACAAAACTAATAAAACTTTAGAATAAGTAAAAAAGAAAGAATACTCAAATTAGAAGTGAAGGAGGAAACATTATAACTGATTCCACAGTGGGGTAAAAAAGGAATGCATAAGAGATTACGATGAAGTTATGGAAAATTGTACAATAAAACAGATAACCTAGAAGAAAATGATAAATTTCTAGAAACATACAACTTACCAATACTGAAATATGAAGAAATAGGAAACTTGAACATGCCAATAATAGGTAAAGAAATGATGATCAGTTAAAAAGGTAAATCCCAGGACCAGATCAATGCACAGGTAAATTCTCCTGAATTTTTTTAATATGCTGATTGTCATTTAAACTCTTCTTGAAAAGTGAAAATAAGATAACACAATTAATTAATTTTATGAGTCCAGCATTATCCTGATGCCAGTGTCAATTATATTAAAAGAAGCTAAAATTACAGTTTAATATCCCTGATTAAAATAGATGTGAATCTCTCAAAAAATAACAGCATAAAGTTATCTAATAATACGTTAGACAATTATACAAATGCTCAAAGCAATTAATACTATATACCACATTAAAAATAAACACATAAGGTCATAAGACTCTAAATAGATATGGAGAACACATTTACAAAAGTTAACATATTTTCATCGCAAAAGCTCAGAATAAACTTAGTAAAGTAAGACTTTAATTTAAACATAATAGAAGCCACATATGAAAAGTCCACAGTTAATGTTACAATCAACAATGAAAGATATAAAGCTTTTCTTTTAATATCAGGAGAAAGAAAAGGAGTCCCACTTTTATCACTTTTCTTCAGTATAATACTGGTAGTGTTATTCAGAGAAATAGTGGAAGAAAAGTAATGAAAAAATCTGTACTGTGGAGAAGAGGTGAAATTATTTCTGTTTTTACATGACATGATCTTACACGTAGATTCCCCCTAAAGAGTCTACCAAAAATTTTGTCAGAATAAGTAAATTCAGTAAATTTACAAGATAAAAAATCAACAAACAAAATTCAGTTACATTTTGTGTGCTAACAATGAACTCTATAGGCAGAAAATTTTAAAATGTCATTTACAATAGCATCAAAAATAGCAAAACAATTCAGAATAAATTTAATCAAAATGGTGAAAATTGTATACTGAAAACTATGAAATGTTGATAAAAGAAATTAAAGCAGACATAAATAAATAAACATCCCTTGTTTATGTGTTAAAAGAGTTGATATTGTTAAAATATCTGTAATACCCAAAGTAATTTATAAATTCAGTAGTATCCCCAACAGAATCCCAATGTCTAAAGCAAAGAGAATAATAATTTTCATATTAATTCATATGAAATCACAAAAGCCCCCAAGTAGTGACCAAATTAATTTTGACAATGAATAATGTTGGAGGAGGCATCACACTTCTTGATTTCAAAATATACTACATACTTAACTAAAACATTATTTTCCTTGCATAATAACAGACATATGGCACATTGAAACAGAATAGAGAACTCAGAAATAAACCACACATACATGCCAAATGAACTTCAGCAAAGTTTCCAAGAAGACATAAAAGGGAAAGGACAGTCTCTTCAACATATGCTAATAAGAAAATTCGATATACACTAGTAAAAGAATGAAATTGAACTTTTATCTTACATCACACAAAAAAATCACATCAATAAATGTGGAAGACTTAAACATAATACCTCAACTGTAGAAAACCAAAATTAAGCTACAATAGAAATTAGGAGGCTTTTAACAGTAATTGTTCTTGGATATAATTTATTGGTTATAAAACCAAAACCACAGGCAACAAAAACTAAAATAGAGAATGGGACTAAAAACTTTCTACACAGTAGGGGAAACAATCGAGACAATGAAAATGCAAAGATAAGAGAAAATAACTTCAAACCACATACCTGATTAAGGATTAATATCTTAAATATATTTTAAAACTTCTATAACAGACACCCAATTAAAAAATAGATCAAGTTGTCTTTTCTCCAAAATGTAGTTTTAGCCCCTTTGTCAAGAATCAAATGAATATATATGTGTGGGTTTGTTTCTGTCTCCCATTCCAGTTCATTGGTTTATGTGTATGCTTTATGCCATTACCATGCTTTCTGTTGTTGTTCTATGTCTCTGTAGTATAATTTGAAATTGGTATTGTGATGCCTCCAGCATTATTCTCTTTGTCCAATATTGTTTTGGCTATTTTGTTTTGTTCTGGCTATTCTTGAGTTTTTGGTCTTCCATATGAGTTTTAGGACTATTTTTCCTAGTTCCATGAAAAATGTGGTTGGTATTTTGACATGAATTTCAATGGGTCTTTAGATACATTTTGGTAATATGGCCATTTTAGAGCATTTTATTTCCTGGGTAAACTGACCATCTATGTGCAGACGGGTGAAGCTAAATCCCTATTTTTCACCCTGCACAGACAATGACCTCCTGAATAGTACTCTTATTCCTAAGGAAATAGTTCCAAAAATAAATAAATGGTATGTATCAAAATTAAAAAAAAAAAAACTTCTGTATAGAGAAGGAAAAATATTAACATTGTAAAGAGAGAACCTATAAAATGGGAAAAAAAAATTGCAAGTTACCCTTCGGACACAGGGTTAATAACTAGAATATATAAAAAATTCAAAAAAACACCACAAGATAAAGTACTATTCAATAAATGGTCCAAGTAAGTAAATAGACACATCTCAAAAGAAAAGCTACAAATGGTCAACAATTATATGAAAAAGTGTTCAACATCCTAAGCCATCATGGAAATACAAATTAAAACTGCATCGAGATTCCATCTAACTGCAGTCAGAATAGCAGTGAATAAAAATATTAAAAATAATAAATAATGACAAGGATTCAGGGGAAAGGAACCCTTATACACTGTTGGTGGCAATGTAAATTAGTACAGCCATTATGGGAATCAGTATAGGAGTTCCTCAAAACACTAACATAAGAATTTACCATGTAATCCAGTTATACTAAATCCTTGACATCCATCCTAAATAATTAAAGACAGCATACTGTAAAGTCGCTGTATTCCATGTTTACAGCAGCACAATTCACAATACTTATGGAATCACTTAGGTGATCATTAACAGATGAAAGGATAAAAAATGTGTGCTATTTGTTTCCAACAGAGTTTTAGTCAGTCATAAAGAAGCATAAAATTATGTCACTTGCAGAAAAATAGATGGATCTGGAGAGCATATGTTAAGTGAACTAAGCCCTATGCAGAAAGATAAATATCAATTTTGTTTTCATTCATAAAAACTGGAAGGAAAACAACTTTAAAAAGGAATTTCATGAAAGTATAAGGGATAACATTATCACGAGAAAATTGATCATGGGGAGGGAAGAAGGTAGGAAAAGGCAAGGCATTATGAAATTAAATTAATAAAATTGTTATATGCATGTGTGCATAAGCTTCAATGTAACTTACTATTTTGTATAATCAATTTGCATTAAAAAATGGATGTTATAGTTTAGATATAAGGTTATCCCCACAAACTCATGTGTGAGACAATACAAGAAAGTTTCTAGGTGAAAATGATTGGGTTGTGAGAGACTTAACCTAATCAATGTTCAGTTCACTGATAGGGATTAACTGGGTAGTAACTCTAGGCAGAATTTGTCACCAGATGTCCTCTAACAGTGAACTGAGAGCCATGAGCCTCCAAATAAAATTTTCCTCTACCAATTGTTCTTGTTAGGTTTTTGGTTATAGTGACAAAAAAGCTAACTAAAAAAAATGGGCCAATTACATTAAAAAGATTTTTTTTCCAAAGAAATTATACAAATGACCAACCAAAATACAGAAAATACACTTAACATGATTAATCATAATGAAAATGAAACTGCAAATCATAACTAAAGTGAGATATCAGTTAGGACAGTCATTATGATATAGTCCAGGGTTTAGAAGTGTTTCCAAGTGTTTAGAGAAGAGGGAATCTGAACCCATATATGCTGCTACTATACACTGTTACTATGAACATAAAACGTTGTACCCAGTAAGGAAACCAATATGAAGCCTCCTCTAAAACTGAAAATAGAGCTACCATCTACCCATATACATAGAATAACTGGAATTCATATCTTGACAAGATATATGAACTGCCATGTTCATTGTAACATTATTCACAATAGCCAAAATATGAAAATAAGCTAAATGTCCCTGGGCAGATTAATGGATAAAGAAAATGTTCAGTACATACAAATGAATATAATTCAGTCATATTAAAAAAAATCAGTCCTTTACAACAATACCAATGAACTGAGAAAGCATTATGCTAAGTGAAAGAAGCCAGGTGTAAAAGAATAAAATATCACTTGATTCCCCTTACATGATATTTCTACAATAGTTAAACTAAGAAATAGAGGATAGAATGGTAGTAGCCAGGAATTAGGGGAGAGGGAAATGAATTGTTTTCAAGAGTATAAATATCACCAAAAAGTTTGTTTAAACAGTTAATGTTATAGTAAGTGTTCTTTGCACAGGGTGGGTGGCACAGAAAGAAAGATCAGCACAAAAAGACACAAAGAAACTCTCAGGGGGTGATGGGTATTTTTTACCCCAGTCGCGAGGCTGATTTCACTGGTTACTCATGTATTTGAACTCATCAAATCATTTTCATTCAGTATGTGAAGTTCTTTTGTATGTCTATTATACATCAAAAAGCTGTTATTAAAATATAGGAGAGAGAGGTGTCAGAGCACTGGAGTGGGGACATTGCATTAAAAATACATCACATAGAGATCCAGATGGAAGTTCTGCATATGTGAAAACAAAAGATCCAGTGAAATGTAAGTAAGTAGCATAAGAATGATTCAAGTGGCAGAATCTAAACTGTTTTTTTATTGTGCAGGACTTTATACGAACCGTAAGTATATAGAATATCTATCTGACGAGAACCAAGGATTTTTGTGTATGTTTTCTGGGACTGCATATGCTTTTTGGATTCTCTAGTCGACATTTGCATGGTTGCTACTTCTCCTTATGTTAATTCCAATACCATTTTGTCATTAAACACAATGAATATACTATATTCACAATTGAGAATTGTACTTATGTGGTAGTTAATATTATGTGTCTATTTTGTTGAGCTGCAGTGCCTAGATATGTAGTCAAACATTATTCTGGATTTTTCTGTGAGGTGTTTTAGATATGATTACAGTAAATCATGAGAAAAGCATATTACTTTCCATACTGTGGGTGTGCCTCACCCAATCACTTGTAGCTCTGAATAGAACAAAATGTTGACCTCCCCTAAATAAGAGAGAAATTATCCAGGAGATAGCATTCACACTTCTGCAACACTGGCTTTTCCCCAGGTCTCTATTTTGATGGCCTTCAGATTTGAACTTCAGCATCTGCCCTATCCTGGGTCTTCACTTGAAAATTTATCTACTGCATCTTCAGCTTTTGAACTTGTCAGACTTAATAACCATGCGATTATAAAAAAAATCTCTGTTTATTTACATACCCTGTTGATTTTCTTTTTCTGATGGGCTCTAATATAACTGAGATACAGACAAAACTGTAGAGTGATAATAAGTAATATCAGTAAGAAGTAAAGTGGCAATTCTGGTTGTTGCTATTGAAAAACTTCATGTATCTTTCCATATGAATATGTATATCAGTTTTAAAACTTCAGATCATGTTATTTATGCAATTAGTTCCTTATGTATTACAATATGGGCAGATGAAAAAAATTTAAAATGTCAGATTGGAAGTCTTTGACGAAGATTATAATGGTAGATTTGGATATTTAAAATTCTAGTTTACCATTTCCAACTTCCAAATCTAATAGGTTTGTCTACAACACTATATTTTCTCCAAACTTTATTCTACTAGAGAAGTTAATTATAAATTATTCCTTGTGGGAAAAAAAATATGTGTTATTTGTTCTGGGTGGTATTTTAATTATTTTTAGAGAATTGTTTGAGGATAACTAGTTTTGCTTACATGATGTTTCTTGAACCTAAATATAACTTTCACAAATGTTATACAATCTCTTTAACAGTAGACTATTTAATGAGCAATTTAATCAGCGGTTTTAATTCTTTTCAACTGTTAATAGCCTTATTTACTACATTCATATTAATGGATTTCTTCCCTATAATGATCTACTTATGACCACTTAAAGTTAAGAATATATAATATGTTTGAAATACATAATTAATGCAGAACTTCTAAGAGTTTTATATTAAATTAATTATTCAACTGTAATAGTTAACCTTTAAATTGGTTTTCAAAGATTTTATGTAGAAGTAATTACACAGTAATTATTTTAGTACAGTGCTTCATATATTTCTTTAGGACCAGTAAAATGCTAGTTTATAGTTACAGAAACAATTATTTTCTTGAAGGAACACATACAGTGAACAAATTGTCAACACTGATTTAAATTAATAGATTTCAAACAGTTGTAGATAAAAAGAGTTAAATTAGAGCTATCCGTGTTCTTTCAAAGTAACTGTAATTTTTGCTTAATATTTTATAATTTGTTAAATTTAATGGAAATAAGGACAAAAATGAGACAGAATGTAACTATATTAATATCCTCATCTTGATGTTATTACAGATATATGATAGTTTTGATAGTTCCTTGAATTCTTTTGTATAAATGTACAAATACAAACATTATTTGTAATTGATATGCAAATTGGTAGTATAGGCACAAACACATACATATGCATTTCATGACTAAAAATTGTGTAAGTCAAGAGAAAATTCTCAGACTATGTTATTATAAAGAGAAAAGAAAAGAAAAATTCTTTTTGTCTAAGAGTAACTTTGGTGATATTTTAACAGAAAATATATTTTTCTGACTGCTTTAAATTTTGTTTAACCACTTTTAAGCTATATGCATTTTTTCCTAATTTTGTTTTAGTATTTAAAAAAATATTTATAGCACCAAATTTTCTAGTCTCAGTGACTTGTCCATCCCTTCTAACTCTATTCTTTCATGTCAAGAAATGTAGAAAGACATACAACTAGAAAAGATGCTGTTTTAGTTAACTATTGCATTGCTATGACCAAAATACCTGACAAGAACAACTTAGAGGAGGGAAAGTTTATTTGGAATTCATGGTTTCAGAGGTCTCAATCTATAAATAACTGATTCCATTGTCCCAGGCACAAGGTGAGGCAGCATATTATGGGGAAGGGCACAGAAGGGAAAACTGTTGAACTCATAGGGTGTTAAGAAGCACAGACAGGGGTGGTGGGGTGGGCAAGGCCCCATGGCAGATGAACCCTTCTAGGTCTCAACCCCAATAACCACTTTCTCCAGTCACATAACACCTGCTTACTGTTACCATCCAGTCCATTCAAACTAGGATGAATGATTAGATTACAGTTCTCATAATCTAATCATTTCACCTCTGAATATTCCTGCATTAATAAGAGTTTTGAAGACACCACACATAGCAACCACAACAGATATAAACAAATAAATACAAGAAAAGTTTATGGAAGTCTAAAATATTGTTAGATCTATTATAAATGTTAAAAAATAAGTGTTAAATTTTTAGTTAGGTTAAAATTAAGAAGCGACCAATATTAAAGTTAAGCAGTCTAATTCCAAAATCTAACATTCTTGCTAACAAAATCATTACCCTCAATTTTTCCTCTTAAAAATAAATATTCTCCCCTCTTTGTTACCCAAATTTCTACCATTATTCAGGAATTCCTTATTTCTAAGATAAATGTTGGGAATTATCACTACTTGTACCTAGTTCTGCAGATTGTCATCTAATTTCTTCATCTAAACTGCTGCCAAACAAATCTATACAATGGCTTTATAAAGTTATCACCCTCCTATTTAAAATTCCCCTTTTCTGTAGAATAAACCACAAATAGATTTGTATATGATGCAGAATGGTGTAGAAGAGTGTGTGTGTGTGCGCATGTGTTTGTGTGTGTGTGTGTGTGTGTGTGTGTGTGTGTGTGCATGTGCATGAAGTTCAAGTGTCATAATAGCCTTACACATATATACACACACATATCCTAACTGGAAAAATATTATATAGAGGAAGATTATACTCATAGCAAGTTAATAAACATTGTATATAAAACTATAGAAAATAATATTTTTCTCCTAGATTATCATGGATTTTAAATGTAAAATGCTCACCGAAAAACAAATTTATTCGGTTCAACAAGATTTTACATTCTTATGCAAAACCAGTATTATAAATGTAAATACGTACATATTTACATGTATGCATATGCATGTGAAGGGACAACTTCAAACTAAATGTCATTTTAAATGTTAGGAAATTTATTTCATACATTGTACACAGTTCTCAACTTTAAGGCATGTTGTAGAAAGTAAAATAAATTCTAAAATTTACATATAATTTGTAATTTAGCTATATTAGAAAGTAGATCATATTCTTTAAAAGGAACTCCCGTAGTGTGAAATCAGTCCTTCAATTAAATCTCTGGGCAAATTTTGAAATAGTTAATGATATGATTATTTCTTGAAAATATTTTTTCAAGAAGAAAAAACCTTGTATGATATCTCTAATTCAAAACACTTTATACTATTTCAAAAAATTGTGACAAGATTCTTCCAAAATATTTTTAGTGTCACAAGGATATATGACTTCGATACTTGAGGAAGTTACAGTCAGACCTGACTTAAACATAGATTACCTATTTATTGCTTTTTTCTTATAAAATGTTCTAGTTTTTTTCTTTCTTTCTTTCTTTTTTTTTTTTTTTTTTGGTGCTGGGGATCGAACCCAGGGCCTTGTGCTTGCAAAGCAAGCACTATACTGACTGAGCTATCTCCCCAGCCCTTAAAATGTTCTAAACAATATTTAAACAATAAAAGATGAAACTTTAAGAAGTGCATCAGAATTTTGCAAGAGAAGAGCTTTATATCAAACATAGAAGTATTTATGTTCTCTCACTTCATCTCCTTCTGTATGTTTATATATGTGTATCTGTTTTTCATTATTGTTTCAGTAACAAAAATAACAGAACCTGCAGTAATTCATAAAAGCAGAGAAATGATATATTAAATTTTACTTTATATTATTAACAAGTTTTATTCCTTTTCTCTTTCTTCCTCTGAACCAGGAATTTCCTAAGCTTCTAATGAATTTTCAAATGAATATGCTGCTGTCAGCCACTGTAACTGACAGAGACTAAGAATAAATCCGTTCAATTTTCCTTATACAGCATTTAATTAAGGATACTATCTGTCGGACTTCAAGTAGCAGAATAAGGTCAATTTGCAGTATTAACCTCAATCATGTCCCCAGGGGCTAAGACTCAGGAAATTCTGAGTAAGTCCCAAGGGAGGCCAGTAGGTTTGATTTTACACAGCCAGAATAGAGGCTATGGCTAGTCTATTATCCATTAACATCTAACAAGAGAGTTTAGATTGACCTACTTATATTTGGTGCCTTTGCCAATAATTATATAAGGCAATGGACAGAACAAAATGCAATTCTATACCTAATTGAGAATACAATCTATGTCTTAGTCACTTGTAAATGCAAACAAATAAAACAAAGTAATACAGATCACTCCTGTTCAGTAGGTGTTGTTCAATTTTCTTTGCAACACCACTACATGTGTTTATTTAAGCCTTTTGGACAAGGTTGCTGAGTACCTTTACTTTCTGTACTCAGCATTTGTCCAGCCTGTTCAGGCATTAAAGGAAGCATATGCATTTATTTTGGTCAGAATAGAACATGTTTGCTCCAGTCATTGTGGTGGTATATTCTTAAAGGGAAATCATATTTGAGAGCTGCCATTGATGGTATCAGAAACACCAGAAGGGAAGTGGACATGTCCACATGACTTATTTTGTTTTCATATCTTGTAGATAAGAATCACTAATCTAGCAGGTCAGATTGCAAGTCACTACAGCTGCTTGACCCAGACAGATGGTTCATTCTTTCACATTCCAATGCTGAATCCAGAGGGCAAGAGTAACCTCTTTTTCCACTCCATGACCCTTCTGTGGATTAAGATTTCCATTCCTGAAGTTGGAGTTATTAATCTCTCTGCAAGGCAACTAAATCAATGTGTTTCATACTTGTAGCTATAACTTTATGTTTTCTCTAGTCATTTCCCTCTTTTATCTAGACTTTGCCTCTGGAAATGGGAGAGAACATTTTAAAAATTTCTTGGCCTAACTGGACAGCGGTGACTCAGAAAGAAATCGACTCTATTATGTGGATGTTTTCTTTATGATACATGCTCATGTTAATCCAAAAAGAGTCCAAGTGTTTTTAACAAAATTAAACTTGATACCCTGATGACCTCTTTTTGCTATAAAACTATCTGGAGAGTGTATCAATCAGAATAAATCATCATGATCAAGAATAGCCATGGAAAAACCTTAAATTTTACTTCTGACACACTTCTGCAACCTAATCATTAGCAAATAAGTGGCCAAAAGAAGTTGCCCCCATTCTGAATATAGCAATGGTCATTAATCAAATTAATTTACTGTTATGTGGATAAGAAGGGATGATGGAGGTTGAGTTAAAAACCATTTAAATTATTTTCGAAGAATTCATTCCAGGGTTCAATTTTACCATATGCTACAGTTGGTAGGGAGTAAAAGTTTTGAGAGAAAATCTTAACTATTGGTCTATTTCTGGGTAATATTTGTCACAAAAGACAAATCATGCAAGATGATCCGGAAAGCAAAAACATAACAGATTAATTTCATGGGTGATAATTGTGTAGCAAATGTTAGCTGATAATTTTGGAACAGCACCACTTAAAACTGAAAGATTGCCATCATAGATGAGACAATTACAGGATTGGTAATTCTGAGAGTAATTCAAGTTTCAAAAATATAGTCAACCTCCCAAGAAATGAATGTCTCAGAGTCTCATGCAATAAGATCTTTTGCCACCATAAGATAAAGAAAATCATATTTTGTCAGGGACCACAAGTCTATCATGAACTGGTATCTTGTGCATCAGAATTATAAAGTTCTTTACTTTGTCCCCAGCTTATGATTGTAGTTGCTTTCCATTTATGATACAACGATAGATTCAAATGAGGATGGTGATCAGTTATGTTCAGGTGTGATCAGAAGCCTGATTGTAGTACTCTTTGATCAGAGAAATGTCTTGCTAAGGACTTCTGTATGAATGTCCAATTGCCCACTACAATTGTGTTCATAGTTTTTAGTACAGTTCTGTCCTAGGTAAATCAGCAATCTCCTCTATTTTCTAGTGGTGGCCAGAGCCAAAAAATGTCTTTGGCAATGGGATCTGAATGCTTCCAAGATTTTCTTCCTTGGATACTATCTGGCTAACACATATCATTTCTTTATCTTATAGTCATTTATCATAATTATTATTTATAATATTATCTTGTTTAATTCAAATTAAAGAAAAAAACAAGAAAGTAAAAGAAAATTTAACCACTCTAAACTAGGGAAGGATAATAAATCAGAGGAATTACATAGTCTAAGATACTTCTCAAGCTGTAGTATATTAGCAACAAGACATCTAACTCTGGTTGGAAATAAAGATTGAAGGTCTAAGTTAATATGTTCAATTAACCCACATGGAAGCTCTAACTCTACCATTCAGGGTGTATGACTTGGGCATTTTCTTTAAACTATCCTGTTTTAATATTTTAATAAAAAGTATTGATAGTTTCATTCTCTATTAATACAAAAGCTTCAAAATTCTATCCAGACCTTATGGAAAAGACACAGACAGAAGACAGCAGGACTAATAAGTAATTGTGCAATGTGCAGTAAACATGCCTTGAATATTCTTCATGGCAATATGGCACTATGCTTCCTTCTGGAAAAAAAATAATATAAATCATATCTACTATGATCTGTAACTTGGCAAAGATGTATCACTTTAGAAATCTGATGACAAGATTGACTGACAGTAATAGATATGAAGAATGAAAAAAATCCCCAAGATAATGTGGCCAGAGTAAAGGGAGTGAAAAAGAAGACCATGCACTGAGAGCCTTCACCTCCCAGACAAATGTTTTCCAGGTGCTGCCTGCAGATGGGAAGGAATGTCTTATCACCCTTAAAGAAACAGTATCTAGGAGGTGTTGATCTCCTTCAGAGTAAATCCTCTCCAGTCACTGTACACAGAACCTCCAGTCAAAAAGTACAAATTCCTGAATGTCCAAGAAAAATGATATGCTCAATAGACCATCCCTCAAAATAACTTATATAAACCCAGTCCCTTTCTTTGTTCAATGGCTCATTTTTCACCAGGAAACTGAGGCCACTGGTGCCATTTCATTCTGCTTTTAAAGAAAAACAAACAAACCAACAGTCTGTCCAGTGAGAAAAAAAGAAACAGATGGAAATAGAACTTTTGCTATTTAACTTTAATCATCTTAATTTGAATTTTAACTTCTCTTTTTTTATCTTTTAATATTTTCTTCTCTTTATTTTATTTACTTTTTATGTTATTTTTTAACAAGCTGAGCTTTATTTTCACCTTGTTGAGGACTGAAACAAGGGTCTTGTTCAGGGTACATGAGTACTCTTTATATTCCCAGCTCCTATGACAATCTTTAACTATGACCATACTGGTTTCTATTCTTTAATTATTTTCATGGTCTTTTTACTAGTTCATTATAGATATACATAGTGTTGAGGTTCTTTTTGATATAATTATACAGGTGTGGAATATAATTTACTCCAATTCAGTCCCCAGTACTTCCTTTTCTCTCTCCTCCTGCATCCTCCATTGTGTTTCCACTATTCTATTGTCCTTTCTCTACACTACTGATCTTCTATTTATTTAATTTTTTAAAAATTAGGGTACTATGGATATATATATATATATATATAAAGTTGAAATTCATTGTAGTATATTAATATGTATACATAAGAAAGTTTGATCACATTTTACCTTTTCCCATCTCTCCTCCCTCCTGCTCAAACCTTTTCCTCTAATTCCACTGATCTCTCTTCTATGTTCATGGGATTCACCTCCACCATTTTTTTTTTTTTTAAATTTTTTTCTTTCTCATTTTAGTTTAGCTTCCATATTTGAGAGAAAACATTCAACTCTTGACTTTCTAGGTCTTTGTGCTCCAGTTCCATCAATTTACCAGAAAATGCCATAATTTTGTTCTTCTTTATGGCTGTGTAAAACTTCTTCATGTATATATACAACATTCATTTTATCTTTTTGTCTGTTGATGGGCACCTGGGCTTGTTCCTTAACTTGGCTAGTGAGAATTGCACTGCTATAAACATTGATGTAACTATATTCCTATAGTATTCAGATTTTATATCTTTTGGATATATACCAAGGAGTGGGATAGTTGAGTCATTTGGTGGTTTCCATTCCTAGTTGTTTTTTTTTTTTAAGGAATATCCATACTGCTTTCCAGAGTGTTTATACCAAATTGCAGTCTCACCAATAATGTATGAGTATACCTTTTTCCTTATATCCTTGCCAACATTTGTTTCCATTTGGTATTTGCATTCTAACTAGAGTGAGATGACATCTCAATATAGTTTTGATTTGCATATCTCTGATTGCTAGAAAACATTAAACATTTTTCATATATTAATTGACATTAATATTTCTTTTTTTGAGAAATGTCTCTTTACTTTTTTTCCAGTTTATTAATTGTTATTTTTTTCTTTTTTGGTGTTTAACTATTAAGAAAATATTCTTGAACTCTTTTGCATGATGCTCATAGAAATTTATCATTGGTTAATGTTTCTCCTATTCATTCAGTAGGTTAACACTCCTTCATTAAATTATACTCCCTTGTACTTTATGCACAATGAGTTTTTTCCTTTTGAAGTTTCTTGTCCCATAGGTCTAAGATGTATTATTATTGCTTTAGTTGGGATCCCTGGGATTTTACTTAACTATAACTAATTTGAATTATTGTCTTAGGTTCCCTAAGCTTGAGTTCCATTTCCCTGCATATCAGAGTATAAATGAGATATTCCGTATAATTGTTTTTTGATCTTACTCTTGACTTCAGGTGAATGGCACACCTTGCTGCCCTTCCTTGAGTGGGTAAGGTTATTTCTAGTTCATTTAAAAAATCATGGGGTGCATTGATAATAATCACACCAGCATAATTAGCATTTTCACCTACTTAAATAGTTTTCAAAATTTTAATAATCATGTAATAATTGTTCTGCCTGTTTTCTCACATATTTGGAAGCTTACAAAGTCAACCTTAATGTAGAACAGTGATTACCAGAGACCCTGAGGGATTAGAGGAGAGCACAGAGGGAAACTGGATAATGGTACCAAAGCATAGTTATATGTTCTTGGGTTTTACAACAGAGCGGGCTGACTATAGTTCACAATAACTTAGTTCAATTTTTTAAATAATGGTTAGGACTGCTTGGCTGTCTCCTTTGGGCTGAGTTGTATGTAGCTCCTGACTTCAACCGTTATCACTATAGCTAAGGATGTGAAACCTCAATCATTCAATATCTTTTTAGTCACCACATTCAGACTTGTGCTTCACAGACAGATTTTTCATGACCTTTGTGTGTATGTGTGTGTGTGTGTGTGTGTGTGTGTGGTTTTTGTAATTTTTCTTTCTTTTGAGAACATATATAAGTTTAAAAATATTTGGATTTAATAATTTCTTGTGTTAGTATTTAGAATTAGATATTCTGATAATACAGTTAACTCTATCTGCCAAATGCTTGGGATATCCACACTAACATCTCACTAAAAAATCAGTCTTGAACAGTCTATTTTCACGTTCTCTACTATACAACATGTAGCAAATGATATATGCCTGCAATTCTGATATAAAGATTGAAATTTCAAATAACAAAATTAAGAAACACAAGGTGAAAGCCAAATAACTTATTTTAAATTAAATGAAACTTTGGAATCCATAATCACATCCTAATCAACCCTCTTCAGTAACAAAAACCTAAGAAGTCAGAGTTTTGGAATATAAATTAAGTGTCAAAATTTTGTTTTGTACAGATGAATAAGGTTTCATCCCCAATAAACTCCTAGAAATAAGAATTTTTCTCCAAAAGGAAGAGGAAATTTGAAATACTGATTTTTCTAAATGCCAACTGTATTAATTAAAAGCATACTTATGGGTAAATAATGGAAAAATCAACACAAACTCCAGGCTGCCCTATGCAATCTCTTTTGTCCATTCATCCTACAATGGAGAGTAAACCAAAATCTGAAAAATATTCTATTACTTCAGCTATGCCTTGGATAAAAAATCGTTCCTCGTCACTAGAATAAAAGATCAAAATGGTATTGAAGAAAATGGAAAAATATCACCAGTGCTCAGTGAAATGTTCTGAGAAGAACATTTTTTTTCTGTTAAAAAAATAATAGAAGCAAATAGAAATGATGCCAATATTTGGGGTAAAAAAAAGGTGCTTCTATCAAAGCAGCTAAAATAAGAAATGGAACAAAAATTCCATAGCCAATGAAAAGGAAATGAGTAAGTTAAAAGAAATGCCTATTTTGGTCCACTAACGAAGAGAGAATTCTCAGATAACAAGTCCTTTACATTTCAAAGAAGTTAGAGAACATGAGTGTTCATTAAATACAAAAAGTGAAAATGTTTGAAATGCCTGTTGACTTGGACTGCTTATTCTTATGCCATTTGTTGCCTTTTTAACTCTCAGATGTTCTCCAAAGAAAAGCAGAAAAAATGTACAGAAATAATGAGAATGTGTAGGTTACAGATAGAGATGATCCTACTCATGATGATAAAGTGGTTTCTGGATATCATAGGGAGAAAGGCAGATAAATGAGAATCTAAGAGTAAATTTGTATGCAGTGTCCAACCCTCTTAAAGAAAGATGAATTAAAAGAGATATTTAATTTAGTTTTTTCTTAAATTTTTTATTACTAAGTGAGAGAATTATAAGAGCTTTTCTTACACTAACACTTTATCATAGCGTGTTTTTCAAATTCAGCTGGTCAAATACCAGCGACAGGTAGAAGTGAAACCTAGACACATAAATTTTATTCAACTCATGAACACATGCATATAAATATGTACAAACATTATATTTCCATTTACTCAATTTGTTTATAATGTAACTAAATCATTATATCAGATATGTCAAAATTAAATAGGAAAACAATAGAATTACGTTAACTTATCTGGAATATCCAAAGAAAGCATTTGAAAAGAATAATCACTAGAAAATTAAATTAATGGATAACTGTGGACTAAAAATAAATATAGTTATTGTAGGAGAAATTAAAGTATGTGACTTAGAATAGAGATGAAGACAGGAGCCAATTTATGACTAGTCCACTATGACTTTTTAATGTCATGATAGTATAAGTGAAATGTATCCAGTAGAATCTATGTCAAAGTTTGAATTTTAATATTTTGCTTAGCTACAATACACAGTAAGATGCTACGCCGGGCAAGGATAGCAAGACACAATTCCCAGTCAGGTATGGGGTCAGAAAGATAAACTGTACTCTACCATGTGATGTGTGGGCAATGTTTTGTTGACACAGATATTTCAAGAGATTGAATTGGATTGTCAGTGATTTATCTTAAAGTAGGTATTGTGATGAAAATTGTGCCCAACAACAGGCTAATGTATGTTTTCTGAGCATGTTTTAAAATAACTAGAGTCACTTTGATCTTCAATAGGTGAGCTGTATTGAATGTATTTTTGATTCAGATATTTTCAATTTATTTATAAAGACTTTCCCCATCCCTCTGTTTTAATACAGGACTTTATGGTTTATGAATGTGGTTTTGGAGTAAACCTTGATATAAAGGGTAGGGAATCCCTCCTATACCTAATCTTTCCTACTAATTACCTGTAGATGGCATTTCTTCTCATATACATTTTAGGATAACTGACAGGTTTTTCAAAATTTCAAGTCAAATTTTATAAATTTAACTTGGCACAATGGTGCACTCCTGTAATCCCAGCAGCTCAGAAGGCTGAGGCAGCAGATCAAAAGTTCAAAGTCATCCTCATGCAACTTAGCAAGGCCCTAAGCAACTTAGTGAGACCCTATCTTAAAATACAAAAACAGAAAGGACTGAGTCTAAAATGTCAGTGCTTAAATGCCTCCAGGTTGAATCCCCACTAGCGGAAAAAAAAAAAAAAAAAAAAAAAAAAAAAAAAAAAAAAAAAAAAATATATATATATATATATATATATATATAGGTTGAACTTAAAATTTGTAGTGAATTGCTGCTTGTAGAATCCAGTCCTCTTATCTAAGACTTGAAATATTTATTTAGATATCATTTTGTCCTTTAAAATTTTAATTTCTCTTTTATTACTCCACTGTGTATTTTTTGGAAAGAATTGATTTTTAGTTAAATTTTATTGCTGACATTGAAAAAAATCTTAATTTTATGATATTTTCTGTTTACTAGTATTGTAGAGAACTTTTTGTCATTTTCCTCTGCATTTGAATAAAACTACCTTTTTAAATCTTATTATTTAATAGTTTATTGTTTGGCTTTCACTTATTTTATTCTTAACTTTGCAATTGTTCTGTCTTGCTTCTTGTTTGGCAGTTAGGGAAGGTACTAGTTATTGAACCCAGGGTCCACATATGTGCTATATACTGAGATACACCTCCAAGCTGTCTCTTTTCTTTACAGTGTGTGTTTTCATTTCATCTTTATTTTTTTCTTCACATTAGGTCCGATGAATTAGATAATAACTGGAAGAATCTTAAAGACACTGTTTTTTGTTCCCTTTTACTCTCTTGCTAGTGTAAGAGCACTTAATAAGAGATCTAACTTTGAGAAGTTTTTTAAAGTAGAAATATTTTAAAGTATAAGTGTATTATTAACTAAAGTACAGAGTCATACAGCAGATCTCTAGAGCTTATTCATCTTGCTTAACTGAAACTTGATGCCTGTCAGTAGCGACTGCCCATTTCTCCCGACCACCCAGAACTGGTAATCACCGATCCACTTTTTGAGTCTATGAATTTGACTATTTTATACATATTATGGTAATTTATTTTAGATAAATCATACAGCACTTATCTTTCTGTGACGGACTTTTTTTGCTTAGTGCAATGTACTCAATATATATCATTACATCTTACATGTAAGATGTTGTGCACAATTTTCCTTTTTTTTTTTTTATTGTAAACAAATGGGATACAATGTTGTTTCTCCTGTTTGTACATGGCGTAAAGGCATACCATTTGTGTAATCATAAATTTACATAGAGCAATGTTGTTTGATTCATTCTGTTATTTTTTCCCTTCCCCCCACCCCTCCCACCCTCTTTACCCTCTATACAGTAGTTCCTTCCTCCATACTTGCCCCCCTCCCTAACCCTAACTCTAACCCTTCCCTCCCCCCCATTATGTGTCATCCTCCACTTATCAGCGATATCATTCGTCCTTTGGCTTTTGAGATTGGCTTATCTCACATTAGCATGATATTCTCCAGTTTCATCATTTGCCTGCAAATGTCATAATTTTATCATTCTTTATGGCTGAGTAATATTCCATTGTATATATATACCACAGTTTCTTTATCCACTCATCAATTGAAGGGCATCTAGGTTGGTTCCACAGTCTGGCTATTGTGAATTGAGCAGCTATGAACATTGATGTGGCTGTATCTCTGTAGTATGCAGATTTTAAGTCCTTTGGTATAGGCCAAGGAGTGGGATAGCTGGGTCAAATGGGGGTTCCATTCCAAGTTTTCTAAGGAATCTCCACACTGCTTTCCCAGAGTGGTCTGCACTAATTTGCAGCCCCACCAGCAGTGTATGAGTGTACCTTTCTCCCCACATCCTCGCCAACACCTGTTGTTGCTCGTATTCTTGATAATCGCCATTCTAATTGGGTGAGATGGAATCTTAGGGTGGTTTTGATTGCATTCTCTTCTTACTAGAGATGTGAACATTTTTCCATATGTTTGTTGATGTGCTTGTAGATCTTCTTCTGTGAAGTGTCTATTCATTTCCTTAGCCCATTTGTTGACTGGACTATTTGAATTCTGGAGTAGAGTATTTTGAGTTCTTTATAGATTCTGGAGATTAGTGCTCTATCTGAAGTATGATGTGGCAAGAAGATATTCTCCACTCTGTAGGCTCGTTCTTCGCATTGCTGATAGTTTCCTTTGCTGAGAGAAGCTTTTTAGTTTGAATCTATCCCAGTGGTTGATTCTAGCTTTTATTTCTTGTGCTATGGGAGTCCTGTTAAGGAGTTCTGGTCCTAGACCAACAAGGTGAAGATTTGGACCCTACTTTTCTTCTATATCTGCGGGTCTCTGGTCTGATTCCGAGGTCCTTAATCCATTTTGAGTTTAGTTTCGTGCATGGTGAGAGATATGGGTTTAGTTCATTCTCTGTTGCATATGGATTTCCATTCTCCCCAGCACCATTTGTTGAAGAGGTTATCTTTCCTCCATTGCATATTTTTGGCACCTTTGTCTAGTATGAGAAAATTGTATTTATTTGGGTTTGTGTCCGTGTCCTCTATTCTGGTACCATTGATCTACCTTTCTATTTTGGTACCGAATACCATGCCGTTTTTGTTACTATTGCTTTGTAGTAGAGTGAAGATCTGGTATGTGCAATAGCCCCTGTTTCACTCTTCCTGCTAAGGATTGCTTTAGCTATTCTGGGTTTCTTATTCTTCCAGATGAATTTCATAATTGCTTGCTCTATTTCTGTAAGGTACACAATTGGGATTTTAATTGGAATTGCATTGAATTTGTATAGCACTTTAGGTAGTATGGCCATTTTGACAATATTAATTCTTCCTATCCAAGAACATGGAAAGATCTTCCATGTTCTAAGGTGTCTTTAATTTCTTTCTTTAGTGTTGTATAGTTCTCATTGTAGAGGTCTTTCACCTCTTTTGTGAGATTGATTCACAAGTATTTTATTTTTTTCGAGGCTATTGTGAATGGGGGTAGTTTTCCTAATTTCTCTTTCTGAAGATTCATCACTTATGTATAAAAATGCGTTGGATTTATGGGCATTGATCTTGTAACCTGCTACTTTACTGAATCACTTATGAGTTCTAAGAGTTTTCTGGTGGAATTTCCAGGTTCCTCTAAATATATAATCATGTCATCAGTGAACAGGGATAGTTTTGAGTTCTTCTTTTCCAATTCGTATCCCTTTAATTTCTTTGGTCTGTCTAATTGCTCTGGCCAGAGTCTCAAGAACGATGTTGAATAGAAGTGGTGAAAGAGGGCATCCCTGCCTTGTTCCAGTTTTTAGGGGGAATGCTTTCAGTTTTTCACCATTTAGAATGATATTAGCCATGGGGCTTAGCATAAATGGCCTTTACAATGTTAAGGAATGTTACCACTATCCCTATTTTTCTAGTGTTTTGAGCATGAATGGGTGCTGTATTTTATCAAATGCTTTTTCTGCATCTATTGAAATAATCATGTGATTCTTGACTTTAAGTCTATTAATATGGTGAATTACGTTTATTGATTTCCTGATGTTGAACCAACCTTGCATCCCTGGGATGAAACCCACTTGATCATGGTGCACTATCTTTTAATATGTTTTTGTATGCGATTTGCTAAATTTTGTTGAGAATTTTGCGTCGATGTTCATTAAGGATATTGGTCTGAAATTTTCTTTCCTTGATGAGTCTCTGTCTGGTTTAGGTATCAGTTGTGATATTGGCTTCATAGAATGAGTTTGGGAGGGTTCCCTCCTCTTCTATTTTATGGAATACTTTGAGAAGTATTGGAATGAGCTCTTCCTTAAAGGTTTGTAGAACTCGGCTGAGAACCATCTGGCTCCCGGACTTTTTCTTTGTTGGTAGGTTTTTGATGACTTCTTCTTTTCAGTACTTGAAATTGGTCTATTTAAATTGTTTATGTCCTCCTCATTCAGTTTAGGCAATTCCTATGTCTCTAGAAACTGTTGATGTCTTCGAAATTTTCTATTTTGTTGGAGTATAGTTTCAAATAGCTTCTAATTATGTTTGTATTTCCATCCTGTCTGTGTGATATTTCCTGTTCATTCCGAATTTTTAGTGATTTGGGTTTTCTCTCGTCTTCTCTTTGTTAGTGTGGCTAAAGGTTTATCAATTTGGTTTATTTTTTCGAAGAACCAACTATTTATTTTGTCAATTTTTTGTATTGTTTCTTTTTGTTTCAATTTCATTGATTTCAGCTCTGAGTTTAACTATTTCCTGTTCTTCTACTACTTTTGGTGCTGTTCTGTCTTCTTTTTTCTAGGGCTTTGAGCTGTAGTGTTAGGTTGTTTATTTGTTGAGTTTTACTTCTTTTATTAATGCGCTCCAGAAATAAATTCCCTCTAAGTACTGCTTTCATATGTCCCAGAGATTTTGATATTGATGTTTCTTTGTTCTCATTTACCTCTAAGAATTTTTTAATTTCCTTCCTAATATCTTCTGTATCCATTCATCATATAATAGCATATTGTTTAATCTCCAGATGTTGAATAGTTTTCTGTGTTTTACTCTTTCATTTATTTCTAACTTCAATCCATTATGATCTGATAGAATACATGTAGTGTCTCTATCTTCTTGTATTTGCTAACATTACCTTTGTGGCATATATATGGTCTATTTTAGAGAAGGATCCATGTCTGCTGAGAAGAAAGTGTATTCACTCTTGGTTGGATGGAATATTCTATAAATGTCCGTTAAGTCTAAATTATTGATTGTGTTTATTGAGATCTATGGTTTCTTTGTTCAATTTTTGTCTGGAAGATCTGTCCAGTTGTGGAGAGCGGCGTGTTAAAATCACCTAGTATTATTGTGTTGTGGTCTATTTGGTTTCTGAAATTGAGAAGGATTTGTTTGACATACATAGATGAGTCACTGTTTGGGGCATAGATGTTTATGATTGTTATATCTTGCTGATTTATGCTTCCTTAAGCAGTATGAAATGACCTTCTTTATCCCTTCTGACTAACTTTGGCTTGAAGTCCACATTATCGGAATGAGGATGGATACTCCAGCTTTTTTGCTGAGTCCCATGTGCATGGTATGTTTTTGCCCCATCCTTTCACCTTTAATCTATGGGTATCTTTTTCTATGAGGTGAATCTCTTGCAGGCAACATATTGTTGGGTCTTTCTTTTTAATCCAGTCTGCCAGTCTATGTCTTTGATTGATGAATTCAGGCCATTAACAGTACAGGGTATTATAGAGAAATGATTTGGTTTCCCGGTCATTTGGTTCATTTTTAAAATTTTGTTTATTTATTGTTTGACGCAACTTGTTTCCTCCTTTATTTGACAATTCCTTTAGGATAATTCCTCCCTTTGCTGAGTTGCTTCTTTGTTTTCATCTCTTCCTCATGGAATATTTTGTTGAGAATGTTCTGTAATGCTGGCTTTCTTTTTGTAAATTCTTTTAGCTTTTGTTTATCATGGAAGGATTTTATTTCATCGTCAAATTTGAAGGTAAGTTTTGCTGGGTATAAGATTCTTGGTTGGCATCCATTTTCTTTCAGGGCTTGAAAAATGTTGTTCCAGGACCTTCTAGCTTTTAGGGTCTGGATTAAAAAATCTGCTGATATGCGTACTGGTTTCCCCCTGAATGTAATTTGGTTATTTTCTCTCACAGCCTTTAAAATTCTGTCTTTATTTTGTATGTTAGGTATTTTCATTATAATGTGCCTTGGTGTGGGTCTGTTGTAATTTTGTGTATTTGGAGTCCTATAAGCCTCTTGAACTTGATTTTCCATTTCATTCTTCAGATTTGGGAAATTTTCTGATATTATTTCATTGAATAGGTCGTTCATTCCTTTGGCTTGTTTCTCTAGACCTTCCTCAATCCCAATAATTCTTAAATTTGGCCTTTTCATGATATCCCATAGTTCTTGTAGATTCTGTTCATGATTTCTTACCATCTTCTCTGTTTGTTCAACTTTGTTTTCAAGGTTAAATATTTTGTCTTCAATGTCTGAGGTTCTGTCTTCCAGGTGTTCTATCCTATTGGATATGCTTTCTATGGAGTTCTTAATTTGGTTTATTGTTTCCTTCATGTCAAGGATTTCTGTTTGGTTTTTTTTCAATATCTCTAACTCTTTATTGAAATGATCTTTTGCTTCCTGTATTTGCTCTTTTAACTGTCGATTGGTGCGATCATTCAATGCTTGCATTTGCTCTTTTATCTCATCGTTTGCTTCTCTGATCATTTTAATTATGTACATTCTGAACTCCTTTTCTGTCATTTCTTCTGCCATGCTGTCATTGGGTTTTATTGATGTAACATCTAGATTTGTTTGCATCATTTTCTTTCCTTGTTTTCTCATATTGTTCAGGTATCAGTGGACCGCTGAGATATTGCAGATTTCCTCTGTTGATTTACAATGTCCCTGAACATTTCTATATATATCCCCTCTTAGCCTTCAGTAGGCTGTAGTCTTGGAGGAGGTTGATAATGCGATGCTCCACAAGGAAGCTGCCTCTCTAGGAGTGGTGGCCTTCAGGTGGGGTATATTCCCTGCTAGTGGGCAGAGGTGCCTCCAGTTGTTGACCAATGGTCATCCAAAGGGGACCTAGGCTGTGGGCTGAGGCAAGGCCTGTTTGGGCCTGTGTCTCTGGTTTTACCGTCCTTGTGGGGAAACCTCACCAGGCAGGGAAGACTCACCCAGTGGGGAGGTCTCGCTGGTCAGTTTCCTCCTAGAGGTTCCCCTCAATTTACAGCTACTGCCTGGGCTGGGCTGCCTTCCTCTGCAAAGTTCCCAGGGGCCCGGCCCTACCTCCTGGGCCTGGGAGCCTCACCCTTCGCAGATGAATCTCCTTAGGCTGACCCTCCTCAGAGAATTTGCCCACAGGCCTGGAACCTTGGCTCCGCCCTAAGCCTGTCTCTCTGCGGCTCTTCCACCCAGAAGCCTCCTAGATCCTGGGACCCTGCTCTGCACCTAATCACCTGGCTGCGTGGCCCCTCCTCTGAGCAGCCACCTGTGGCCCCGAACAATCGCTCTGAGTCCCAGAGACCCGCCACAGGCCTCTTCCTCCAGACAGCCGCCCAGTATGCCGGTGCGGTCACTAGGAGTCCAAGAAACTCATTTCGTGCCTCCTCCTCCCACCAACCACCCGTAGCCCGGGGCAATCAATCACTCCGAGTCGAAGTGACCCTCCCCTTTCCTCCTCCTTCTCCAGATAACCCCCCGGGTGTTCAGGAGCAGTCCCTCTGAGTGGCTCTGAATCCACGTGACCCACTGCACGGGTCCTCTGGGCACCGCCCGGAGCTCAGGTGCGGCCACTCAAGACCAAGGAACCCACCACGCTTCTCCTCCAGGCAGCCCCCCTGTGTTCAGGAGCTGTCACTTTAAGACCAAACAACTCACCACTCGCCTTCTCCTCTGAGCAGCCGCCTGGAGCGCTAATGCAGTCACTGCGAGTCCAAAGGACCCGCCGTGCTCCTCCTCCTCCTTCTCCTACTCCTCCAGGCAGGCCCCGGGGTTCAGAAGTGGTCAGAGTCCAAACAGCTCGCCACGCAGCCCCTTCTCTGGCAACCGCCTGTAGCTCTGGTGTAGTCACCCGAATCCAAGCGGCCGCGCTCCTCTTCCTCCTCCTAGTCCTCGGGCAGGCCCCGGTGTTCAGAAGCGTCGTTCTGATTCCAAACAGCTCGCCGCGCAGCTTCTCCTCTGGCAACCGCCTGTAGCTCTGGTGCAGTCTCTCCGAATCCAAGTGGCCACGTTCCTCTCCTCCTCCTCAGGGCAGGCCCCGGTGTCCTGAGTCCACACAGTTCTCCTCGCCACTCTTCCCCTGGGCAGCCGCCGGAGCCCCAGTGGCTGCTCCGAGTCCCAGCGCTGTGCCGAGCGGCCTCCTTTACAGCGCTCCCAGCTGTCCGAGTTCACTGCTCCAGCGGGGGGATGGGCGTCTCGCCGGCAGTTCTACTTCACAAAGTTTCCTGCGTTCCGGGACCCCCGTCCCATCCGGGATGCCCCCCCAGGGGGTGAGAGTCACCCGGCTGCTTTGAGTTGGTCCCAAGCGTCTCAATATCTCCTCTTTTGAATCCTGAGTCCTGGAGCAACATGAAATGCAGCCACCCTCTAGGCCGCCATCTTGAAAACCCTCCAATTTCCTTCTTTTTAAGACCAAATAGTATTCTGCTGTCTGTACACATGTTCTTTGTCTAGTTTTAATCATTCTTATCAAATTGTCCAAGTAGGAGAGAAAACATACAATAATGACAACACTTACACATGATGGTGGTTTTAAAAACTGGCACAAATTATTTTGGAAATAATTTGACATAATATTTAAAACTGAACATCTTGTCTTTCTATGAGGAGTAATTCTATTCCTAAGTACATTAGGGGGAAACTCACATTTAGTGCAGCAAGAAATCTGTGAAAGAACATTCATTTTAGAACTGTTCATAGAAAAACAACAAAGGAATATCTCAAATATTTTCCATTTTAACAATAAATAACAAATGGATCATGAAATATTTAATATTAGGATATGATACAGTTGTTAAAATAAACTTCAACTACATATACTACGGAAAACCGCCGCTTCTTAGCCTGGGTTGCTTCAAGCGGCTTGTGCCGCTTCTTGCTCTTTCGGCCGACCAGTGAGACAAAAGACATATACTCTTCAGAAGTTCATGAAGCAGCTTCCCGTTTATTCAGATAACACACCCTCAATATATAAGCAGTCTCATGTATAAGCAATTGTAACCAGATATGTCCATCCAATCCTGTTAAAGGTCAAGTGATCACTCGCTCAAGCATACATGTAAAGTATATCTGTCCACATGCTAGGTGGCTGAACTGATTATCATACAGCCAATTGTAAATGCTTCCTGCCTCTCTCCAGGCATAATCAGGACGCCTTTTGCTCTCTGCCAGTCACCATCTTTAAATGCACGTGGCATAACCCTGGGCCCCGGGTTTCCCCTGCCACAAAATCCAATCTGAATATATAAGTGATCAGACAAATTTTAAGAATAGCCCACACAAAATGGCACTATTTTACATGGCTCAAAATGAAGCAAAACTGATAATTTTTGACATAATTTATATGTGTCAGAACTATAGTTTGGTTAAAAAAAAAAAAAAGGAAGAAAAAGAAAAAGATTGGTAAACACACCAAGGTAAAAAACAAAACAAAAAAAAATTAAAAAAAACCTGTGTTTGTGTCAGGGTGAGAAGGTACATAGACACTATTTTTACTACCATTCTAGTTTTGAATTTTTATGGTTTTTTTTTTGTATGTTCTGATACATTCTGCATATCATAAATAGAACATTAAAATGATACAGGATAAAAGCAAGTAAAGGTAATATTAATTTGATCTCTCTCGTAGTGCCTTCTAGTTTTCCTCATAATAAGAGTCATTAAGGAAGGACTGTATAGAGGGAAAAGAGGGGTGGGAGGGGTGGGGGAAGGGAGAAAATAACAGAATGAGTCAAACAACATTACCCTATGTAAATTTACGATTACACAAATGGTATGCCTTGACTCCATGTACAAATAGAGAAACAATATGTATCCCATTTGTTTACAATAAAAAAAAAAAAATAAGAGTTATTGACTTTAGGCAACAGAAAGGTTGTGCCACTGAGGAAGATGTTAAAACTGAAAATTTAACCCTGGTAAAATGACCTGTAAATAGCCTTCACATTAGACTTTTAGATGTTGTTATGGTTGTTATCAGTTATTTCAACTGGTGGTCAAGCAATCATGAGTATTAGAGTCTGCAGGTGGAGAGGCGCATCAGTTGTGTAAAATTTTTCTCCTTGATAAAAACAAGATGATTTTCTTGAAAGTCACATCGTATAAGAACCAGGTCTAAGGTATTATAGGAGTAGTTTTCCAAAAAGAAATAGATTTTCTCACTTATGGCCTGAAAAGTGGAAATATCCCCTTTGCCTGTGTTAAAAGCATTTCACAGTCTTTCCAAGGTACAAGAGGTTGAGAGTGTTGCAGAGCTGTATGCTGGCTGTTCCTCCCTTACAGCTCTTCATTCTTGATGAGGAATAAAGGCCATTAGAAGCCAAACTGCAGGCCGTGGCATTTCACAACTCTAGTATCACCTGTTTTCTCTCATATGTGGAAGTTTAATTTTTTATTTTGTATGTTATCCTGCCTGTAGTCAGGACCAAAGACTGGGTGGTGGGAAGGGAGAGTTGCATAAAGGAAGACTGGATTCAATCAGTGCTTGCTGTTTTTATGTATTGAAATATCACATTGACCTTCATTAATATGTAAGACTAATGCATATTATTTCTAAAAATACATATTATTTCTAATGTTAATTAGAAATAAAAGTTTTAAAAAGTGAAAAAAAAAAGTTAACTGAAAGGCACTCATGGGTAGAGGGGTATTTTACAAACTTTTTGCACAAGATTCTGTTAGACAATTTCTCAACTGTGGTATTGACTATGTACTCAGATTTACCATGATTTAAATATTTTACTTTCTAATGGATTTAAAGATAACAGTCCTCTATCCCTTTCTATCCTGTTCTCCTTTTTTATTGTACTTATTACTTTTTAGCATCTTAAATACAAGATGAATAGTTTTTCTTGTGTGTTTTTAAATTATTGATCTTCTCCCTACTAAACTTTCATCTGCACAAAGAATAGGTCTGTTTTCCTCACTGACAAGGCAGTACCACAGATGTTGACACAATGAACTTAATCAGTTCGTATATGTTGAAAAAAAATGTATATGTGTCAACAGATAGAAAAGGACAATAAAAAATCGGAGAAAAGTTAAAGCCATGTTATATAGAAGTTCTTTGAGAATTTTGCATATTGAGTTTTTGTGAGACACTTTTGGGTGTATTCCATATCTAAAACATAACAAGCATGGAAGAATATGGATTATTATCAGTGGTTATATAGCTTGGGTATCCAAATTGCCATGTCTTCTAGTGACACAAAGACTCTGTATTTGAAAGACAATGTTAAGTTTTCCTGTTGGAAGTGTAATGCATCACAGATATCAGATACATTTTTCTGCCATGATGTTCTGCCTCAATGTAGACCAAAAGAAATGCTGCCTGATGACCATGGACTGAAACCTCTGAAAAATTAACCAAATATCTTTCCTCCTTTAAATAGTTTTTTTGTTATTTTGACACAGTGTAACAACTTTGAAAAGCTAACACCAGACATTTTGGAAAAGCATTGAATTAAACATCATGAAACCTGAAATTATCCAGAATTTTTAGAATGAACTTTTGTTATCATGGAAAAGTCACTTAATTTTATGTGCTTCCATTTAATGATTATGTAATTGGAGAATTACATCAGAAAAATTTCTGTAATCTTCTCCTCTAAAAATACTCTATCAATACATGTATTTATTAAAATTATGTTATGCAGAATGATTTATATTCCCAAAAATACCATTCTTCAGTTATGCAATGTAGCTTCAGTAGTGATTAGTGTCAAAGCTATAAGTAATATACAAATAGACAATGACTAAATTATTACTAAAAACAAAGTATATGTAGGTGCAAAGTTATGAATAGCAAAATTTTAATCAGGAAATAATGGTAAGGCATTTTCGAGTAGTTAAAAGTGCTCATATGAATATGTATTAAGGAGATGTTAGACTTACTGTACCTTTTGGTGGAAAATATTTTAGAAAAAATATTTTATTCACCATTTCAGTTTTACTCTTAATGGGAAATTATATGACAGGTTAATCAAAAAGGATGAGTAGAAAGGTTTAAAACAGTCTGAATATTTATGTCATTTTTACATATGAGCATTCTTGTACACAACCCACATAAACACACACACATTTAATGTGAAATTGTTAGACAAAGCAAAATGTATTAGTGCATGTTAATGTTTTCATTGTGATTGAAAGCATATTTAGTAGTTACAACTCAATATTGTAGAAGCTGTCACTTCTCTTTCATTCTATTATATATATTGATTGCTTATCTAAGGAGTACATTTCTCTGGACCCACCCTGGAGTAAAAAGCAATAATTCTGCCATGTCAGTTGTGACTATGAATTTGTAATCATTGAACACCATTCTCCTTTGAGCAAACATTTAATGAGTTAGTCCTTTCCTATCTGTAATTACTTTAACATAAACAAATCATCACTCTACAATCAAAATAGTAGAGTGGTTGAAAGTAGAAAAGAATCAAGATTCAACTACATGCAATTTATAAAACTCAATTTAGATTTAAAAGGACATGCATGCACTAAAATGAAGGGGTGAAAAAAGATATTCTATGCAAATAGTAAAAGCAAATTAGGGGTAGTTGTACATATAGCAGACAAGACAGACTTTAAACAAAACTCTGTTGTAATATTGGTATACACATATACATATATGTGCTCCATGTCTCTCACTATGTGATGCTCTGCATCATCTTTGATTCTACCATCAAGAAGGCTGTCAATCAATGTGGGCCTTTGATTTGGACTTTTAGACTCATGAACCAAATTAAACCCTTTTGGGAAAAACAAGCAAACAAATAAACTTTAAAAACTTTCTATTTAGTTGTATTTTTTTTTTTTGAAAAAAGGAAATAAATGCATATACTGTCCAAAAACATATCATTATATAATAAATGATTAAATAGAGATTATAGTAATACATTAAATTTATAGAAATATATATATTACACCTGATCAATAAAGAAAGAAACCGTATTTTCCTCAAGTGTACACAAAAATTCTTTAGGACAGATCACATGGTGGGTCCCAAAGCAAGATAAACAAATTTAAGAACTATGACATTGTATAAAGGTATGTTTTGTGACTATACTTGAATGAAACTAGAAACCAATAGAGGAAGGAAAACTGGAAAATTTACAAGTTTATAGAAATTAGTTGTTCAGGTGTGTTTATAAACACACACCTGAACAACTAATGGATCAAATAAGAAATCAAAAGTTGCAGCAGAATATGTCTTGAGAGAAATGAAAATCAAAACAAGTCACAAAAACTTAAGGGATGTAGCAAAACCAGGAAGTTTATAGCCAAATACATATATCATAAGAGAAGGGAGAACATACACAGCCAAACTAATATTACTATTATTATCTGATGGAAGCTGTGTACAAATTATGGTTTTGTTTAAACCTACCATAAGGCAGGGAGGCTACTTTTCTGGGAACTCCTGGATGAAATTCCCAGGTTTGAGAAAGCCCAGATCACACTGGCACCCTGCCTTAGCTTATAGCCCTACGGTCCAACATAGCTACCTGGAAATGGGCTTATCCTGCAAGTCCCAAACAACCTGTTTTCTCCGAACCTATCCTGTTTTCCAGAAGAAACTTGCACACTGAAACCCTTTGATGTGTTCCACTATAAATAAACATTAACAGACTTTTCTCATTGTTAGGATCAGACCCATCAGGTTTATCCAATCTGCCAATACCCCCACTTTCGAATATATAATTCTCATCTTTTGTCTTTATTTTTTAATATTACTTTTCTAGCTTTTATTTCCAGCCAGCCCACACCTCCAACAGCCAGCTCCCTCCCCATGCACCATGCAGGCAGGAATTATCATTTAGTGTAGTACTGGAGACAGTCCCCAGAGTCTCACACGTTCTGGACAAACACTCTGCACTGAGCAACACACCAGCAAAATAAGCACAAACTCGTTCAAAGACAGAATAGCTGGAGATGTAGCTCAGTTGGTAGAGTGCTTACCTTGCAAACACAAAGCCCTGGGCTCAATCCCGAGCACCGCCCTTAAAAAGGGGGAAAAAAAAAAAAGACAGAATAAATACAACAGAGCTCCTAAACAGAAGAATTGTAAAATAATAGAAAAAAGATTAACAAAAAGTGAGAGATTTTTTAGAAAGATAAACAAAACTAATAAAACTTTAGAATAAGTAAAAAAGAAAGAATACTCAAATTAGAAGTGAAGGAGGAAACATTATAACTGATTCCACAGTGGGGTAAAAAAGGAATGCATAAGAGATTACGATGAAGTTATGGAAAATTGTACAACAAAACAGATAACCTAGAAGAAAATGATAAATTTCTAGAAACATACAACTTACCAATACTGAAATATGAAGAAATAGGAAACTTGAACATGCCAATAATAGGTAAAGAAATGATGATCAGTTAAAAAGGTAAATCCCAGGACCAGATCAATGCACAGGTAAATTCTCCTGAATTTTTTTAATATGCTGATTGTCATTTAAACTCTTCTTGAAAAGTGAAAATAAGATAACACAATTAATTAATTTATGAGTCCAGCATTATCCTGATGCCAGTGTCAATTATATTAAAAGAAGCTAAAATTACAGTTTAATATCCCTGATTAAAATAGATGTGAATCTCTCAAAAATAACAGCATAAAGTTATCTAATAATACGTTAGACAATTATACAAATGCTCAAAGCAATTAATACTATATACCACATTAAAAATAAACACATAAGGTCATAAGACTCTAAATAGATATGGAGAACACATTTACAAAAGTTAACATATTTTCATCGCAAAAGCTCAGAATAAACTTAGTAAAGTAAGACTTTAATTTAAACATAATAGAAGCCACATATGAAAAGTCCACAGTTAATGTTACAATCAACAATGAAAGATATAAAGCTTTTCTTTTAATATCAGGAGAAAGAAAAGGAGTCCCACTTTTATCACTTTTCTTCAGTATAATACTGGTAGTGTTATTCAGAGAAATAGTGGAAGAAAAGTAATGAAAAAATCTGTACTGTGGAGAAGAGGTGAAATTATTTCTGTTTTTACATGACATGATCTTACACGTAGATTCCCCCTAAAGAGTCTACCAAAAATTTTGTCAGAATAAGTAAATTCAGTAAATTTACAAGATAAAAAATCAACAAACAAAATTCAGTTACATTTTGTGTGCTAACAATGAACTCTATAGGCAGAAAATTTTAAAATGTCATTTACAATAGCATCAAAAATAGCAAAACAATTCAGAATAAATTTAATCAAAATGGTGAAAATTGTATACTGAAAACTATGAAATGTTGATAAAAGAAATTAAAGCAGACATAAATAAATAAACATCCCTTGTTTATGTGTTAAAAGAGTTGATATTGTTAAAATATCTGTAATACCCAAAGTAATTTATAAATTCAGTAGTATCCCCAACAGAATCCCAATGTCTAAAGCAAAGAGAATAATAATTTTCATATTAATTCATATGAAATCACAAAAGCCCCCAAGTAGTGACCAAATTAATTTTGACAATGAATAATGTTGGAGGAGGCATCACACTTGTTGATTTCAAATATACTACATACTTAACTAAAACATTATTTTCCTTGCATAATAACAGACATATGGCACATTGAAACAGAATAGAGAACTCAGAAATAAACCACACATACATGCCAAATGAACTTCAGCAAAGTTTCCAAGAAGACATAAAAGGGAAAGGACAGTCTCTTCAACATATGCTAATAAGAAAATTCGATATACACTAGTAAAAGAATGAAATTGAACTTTTATCTTACATCACACAAAAAAATCACATCAATAAATGTGGAAGACTTAAACTAATACCTCAACTGTAGAAAACCAAAATTAAGCTACAATAGAAATTAGGAGGCTTTTAACAGTAATTGTTCTTGGATATAATTTATTGGTTATAAAACCAAAACCACAGGCAACAAAAACTAAAATAGAGAATGGGACTAAAAACTTTCTACACAGGGGAAACAATCGAGACAGAAAATGCAAAGATAAGAGAAAATAACTTCAAACCACATACTGATAAGGATTAATATCTTAAATATATTTTAAAACTTCTATAACAGACACCCAATTAAAAAATAGATCAAGTTGTCTTTTCTCCAAAATGTAGTTTTAGCCCCTTTGTCAAGAATCAAATGAATATATATGTGTGGGTTTGTTTCTGTCTCCCATTCCAGTTCATTGGTTTATGTGTATGCTTTATGCCATTACCGTTCTTATTCTGTTGTTGTTCTATGTCTCTGTAGTATAATTTGAAATTGGTATTGTGATGCCTCCAGCATTATTCTCTTTGTCCAATATTGTTTTGGCTATTTTGTTTTGTTCTGGCTATTCTTGAGTTTTTGGTCTTCCATATGAGTTTTAGGACTATTTTTCCTAGTTCCATGAAAAATGTGGTTGTATTTTGACATGAATTTCAATGGGTCTTTAGATACATTTTGGTAATATGGCCATTTTAGAGCATTTTATTTCCTGGGTAAACTGACCATCTATGTGCAGACGGGTGAAGCTAAATCCCTATTTTTCACCCTGCACAGACAATGACCTCCTGAATAGTACTCTTATTCCTAAGGAAATAGTTCCAAAAATAAATAAATGGTATGTATCAAAATTAAAAAAAAAATTCTGTATAGAGAAGGAAAAATATTAACATTGTAAAGAGAACCTATAAAATGGGAAAAAAAATTGCAAGTTACCCTTCGGACACAGGGTTAATAACTAGAATATATAAAAATTCAAAAAAACACCACAAGATAAAGTACTATTCAATAAATGGTCCAAGTAAGTAAATAGACACATCTCAAAAGAAAAGCTACAAATGGTCAACAATTATATGAAAAGTGTTCAACATCCTAAGCCATCATGGAAATACAAATTAAAACTGCATCGAGATTCCATCTAACTGCAGTCAGAATAGCAGTGAATAAAAATATTAAAAATAATAAATAATGACAAGGATTCAGGGGAAAGGAACCCTTATACACTGTTGGTGGCAATGTAAATTAGTACAGCCATTATGGGAATCAGTATAGGAGTTCCTCAAAACACTAACATAAGAATTTACCATGTAATCCAGTTATACTAAATCCTTGACATCCATCCTAAATAATTAAAGACAGCATACTGTAAAGTCGCTGTATTCCATGTTTACAGCAGCACAATTCACAATACTTATGGAATCACTTAGGTGATCATTAACAGATGAAAGGATAAAAAATGTGTGCTATTTGTTTCCAACAGAGTTTTAGTCAGTCATAAAGAAGCATAAAATTATGTCACTTGCAGAAAAATAGATGGATCTGGAGAGCATATGTTAAGTGAACTAAGCCCTATGCAGAAAGATAAATATCAATTTTGTTTTCATTCATAAAAACTGGAAGGAAAACAACTTTAAAAAGGAATTTCATGAAATATAAGGGATAACATTATCACGAGAAAATTGATCATGGGGAGGGAAGAAGGTAGGGAAAGGCAAGGCATTATGAAATTAAATTAATAAAATTGTTATATGCATGTGTGCATAAGCTTCATGTAACTTACTATTTTGTATAATCAATTTGCATTAAAAAATGGATGTTATAGTTTAGATATAAGGTTATCCCACAAACTCATGTGTGAGACAATACAAGAAAGTTTCTAGGTGAAAATGATTGGGTTGTGAGAGACTTAACCTAATCAATGTTCAAAGTTCACTGATAGGGATTAACTGGGTAGTAACTCTAGGCAGAATTTGTCACCAGATGTCCTCTAACAGTGAACTGAGAGCCATGAGCCTCCAAATAAATTTTCCTCTACCAATTGTTCTTGTTAGGTTTTTGGTTATAGTGACAAAAAAAGCTAACTAAAAAAATGGGCCAATTACATTAAAAGATTTTTTTTTCCAAAGAAATTATACAATGACCAACCAAAATACAGAAAATACACTTAACATGATTAATCATAATGAAAATGAAACTGCAAATCATAACTAAAGTGAGATATCAGTTAGGACAGTCATTATGATATAGTCCCAGGGTTTAGAAGTGTTTCCAAGTGTTTAGAGAAGAGGGAATCTGAACCCATATATGCTGCTACTATACACTGTTACTATGAACATAAAACGTTGTACCCAGTAAGGAAACCAATATGAAGCCTCCTCTAAAACTGAAAATAGAGCTACCATCTACCCATATACATAGAATAACTGGAATTCATATCTTGACAAGATATATGAACTGCCATGTTCATTGTAACATTATTCACAATAGCCAAAATATGAAAATAAGCTAAATGTCCCTGGGCAGATTAATGGATAAAGAAAATGTTCAGTACATACAAATGAATATAATTCAGTCATATTAAAAAAAAATCAGTCCTTTACAACAATACCAATGAACTGAGAAAGCATTATGCTAAGTGAAAGAAGCCAGGTGTAAAAGAATAAAATATCACTTGATTCCCCTTACATGATATTTCTACAATAGTTAAACTAAGAAATAGAGGATAGAATGGTAGTAGCCAGGAATTAGGGGAGAGGGAAATGAATTGTTTTCAAGAGTATAAATATCACCAAAAGTTTGTTTAAACAGTTAATGTTATAGTAAGTGTTCTTTGCACAGGGTGGGTGGCACAGAAAGAAAGATCAGCACAAAAAGACACAAAGAAACTCTCAGGGGGTGAGGGTATTTTTTACCCCAGTCGCGAGGCTGATTTCACTGGTTACTCATGTATTTGAACTCATCAAATCATTTTCATTCAGTATGTGAAGTTCTTTGTATGTCTATTATACATCAAAAAGCTGTTATTAAAATATAGGAGAGAGAGGGGTCAGAGCACTGGAGTGGGGACATTGCATTAAAAATACATCACATAGAGATCCAGATGGAAGTTCTGCATATGTGAAAACAAAAGATCCAGTGAAATGTAAGTAAGTAGCATAAGAATGATTCAAGTGGCAGAATCTAAACTGTTTTTTTATTGTGCAGGACTTTATACGAACCGTAAGTATATAGAATATCTATCTGACGAGAACCAAGGATTTTTGTGTATGTTTTCTGGGACTGCATATGCTTTTGGATTCTCTAGTCGACATTTGCATGGTTGCTACTTTCTCCTTATGTTAATTCCAATACCATTTTGTCATTAAACACAATGAATATACTATATTCACAATTGAGAATTGTACTTATGTGGTAGTTAATATTATGTGTCTATTTTGTTGAGCTGCAGTGCCTAGATATGTAGTCAAACATTATTCTGGATTTTTCTGTGAGGTGTTTTAGATATGATTACAGTAAATCATGAGAAAGCATATTACTTTCCATACTGTGGGTGTGCCTCACCCAATCACTTGTAGCTCTGAATAGAACAAAATGTTGACCTCCCCTAAATAAGAGAGAAATTATCCAGGAGATAGCATTCACACTTCTGCAACACTGGCTTTTCCCCAGGTCTCTATTTTGATGGCCTTCAGATTTGAACTTCAGCATCTGCCCTATCCTGGGTCTTCACTTGAAAATTTATCTACTGCATCTTCAGCTTTTGAACTTGTCAGACTTAATAACCATGCGATTATAAAAAAAATCTCTGTTTATTTACATACCCTGTTGATTTTCTTTTTCTGATGGGCTCTAATATAACTGAGATACAGACAAAACTGTAGAGTGATAATAAGTAATATCAGTAAGAAGTAAAGTGGCAATTCTGGTTGTTGCTATTGAAAAACTTCATGTATCTTTCCATATGAATATGTATATCAGTTTTAAAACTTCAGATCATGTTATTTATGCAATTAGTTCCTTATGTATTACAATATGGGCAGATGAAAAAAATTTAAATGTCAGATTGGAAGTCTTTGACGAAGATTATAATGGTAGATATTTGGATATTTAAAATTCTAGTTTACCATTTCCAACTTCCAAATCTAATAGGTTTGTCTACACACTATATTTTCTCCAAACTTTATTCTACTAGAGAAGTTAATTATAAATTATTCCTTGTGGAAAAAAAAATATGTGTTATTTGTTCTGGGTGGTATTTTAATTATTTTTAGAGAATTGTTTGAGGATAACTAGTTTTGCTTACATGATGTTTCTTGAACCTAAATATAACTTTCACAAATGTTATACAATCTCTTTAACAGTAGACTATTTAATGAGCAATTTAATCAGCGGTTTAATTCTTTTCAACTGTTAATAGCCTTATTTACTACATTCATATTAATGGATTTCTTCCCTATAATGATCTACTTATGACCACTTAAAGTTAAGAATATATAATATGTTTGAAATACATAATTAATGCAGAACTTCTAAGAGTTTTATATTAAATTAATTATTCAACTGTAATAGTTAACCTTTAAATTGGTTTCAAGATTTTATGTAGAAGTAATTACACAGTAATTATTTTAGTACAGTGCTTCATATATTTCTTTAGGACCAGTAAATGCTAGTTTATAGTTACAGAAACAATTATTTTCTTGAAGGAACACATACAGTGAACAAATTGTCAACACTGATTTAATTAATAGATTTCAAACAGTTGTAGATAAAAAGAGTTAAATTAGAGCTATCCGTGTTCTTTCAAGTAACTGTAATTTTGCTTAATATTTTATAATTTGTTAAATTAATGGAAATAAGGACAAAAATGAGACAGAATGTAACTATATTAATATCCTCATCTTGATGTTATTACAGATATATGATAGTTTTGATAGTTCCTTGAATTCTTTTTGTATAAATGTACAAATACAAACATTATTTGTAATTGATATGCAAATTGGTAGTATAGGCACAAACACATACATATGCATTTCATGACTAAAAATTGTGTAAGTCAAGAGAAATTCTCAGACTATGTTATTATAAAGAGAAAAGAAAAGAAAAATTCTTTTTGTCTAAGAGGAACTTGGTGATATTTTAACAGAAAATATATTTTTCTGACTGCTTTAAATTTTGTTTAAACCACTTTTAAGCTATATGCATTTTTTCCTAATTTTGTTTTAGTATTTAAAAAAATATTTATAGCACCAAATTTTCTAGTCTCAGTGACATTGTCCATCCCTTCTAACTCTATTCTTTCATGTCAAGAAATGTAGAAAGACATACAACTAGAAAAGATGCTGTTTTAGTTAACTATTGCATTGCTATGACCAAATACCTGACAAGAACAACTTAGAGGAGGGAAAGTTTATTTGGAATTCATGGTTTCAGAGGTCTCAATCTATAAATAACTGATTCCATTGTCCCAGGCACAAGGTGAGGCAGCATATTATGGGGAAGGGCACAGAAGGGAAAACTGTTGAACTCATAGGGTGTTAAGAAGCACAGACAGGGGTGGTGGGTGGGGCAAGGCCCCATGGCAGATGAACCCTTCTAGGTCTCAACCCCAATAACCACTTTCTCCAGTCACATAACACCTGCTTACTGTTACCATCCAGTCCATTCAAACTAGGATGAATGATTAGATTACAGTTCTCATAATCTAATCATTTCACCTCTGATATTCCTTTCCTGCATTATAAGAGTTTTGAAGACACCACACATAGCAACCACAACAGATATAAACAACTAAATACAAGAAAAGTTTATGGAAGTCTAAAATATTGTTAGATCTATTAGAATGTTAAAAATAAGTGTTAAATTTTAGTTAGGTTAAATTAAGAAGCGACAATATTAAAGTAAGCAGTCTAATTCCAAATCTAACATTCTTGCTAACCAAATCATTACCCTCAATTTTTCCTCTTAAAATAAATATTCTCCCCTCTTTGTTACCCAAATTTTCTACCATTATTCGGAATTCCTTATTTCTAAGATAAATGTGGGAATTATCACTACTTGTACCTAGTTCTGCAGATTGTCATCTAATTTCTTCATCTAAACTGCTGCCAAACAAATCTATACAATGGCTTTATAAAGTTATCACCCTCCTATTTAAAATTCCCCTTTTCTGTAGAATAAACCACAAATAGATTGGTATATGATGCAGAATGGTGTAGAAGAGTGTGTGTGTGTGCGCATGTGTTTGTGTGTGTGTGTGTGTGTGTGTGTGTGTGTGTGTGTATGTGCATGAAGTTCAAGTGTCATAATAGCCTTACACATATATACACACACATATCCTAACTGGAAAAATATTATATAGAGGAAGATTATACTCATAGCAAGTTATAAACATTGTATATAAAACTATAGAAAATAATATTTTTCCTCCTAGATTATCATGGATTTTAAATGTAAAATGCTCACCGAAAAAACAAATTTATTCGGTTCAACAAGATTTTACATTCTTATGCAAAACCAGTATTATAAATGTAAATACGTACATATTTACATGTATGCATATGCATGTGAAGGGACAACTTCAAACTAAATGTCATTTTAAATGTTAGGAAATTTATTTCATACATTGTACACAGTTCTCAACTTTAAGGCATGTTGTAGAAAGTAAAATAAATTCTAAAATTTACATATAATTTGTAATTTAGCTATATTAGAAAGTAGATCATATTCTTTAAAAGGAACTCCCGTAGTGTGAAATCAGTCCTTCAATTAAATCTCTGGGCAAATTTTGAAATAGTTAATGATATGATTATTTCTTGAAAATATTTTTTCAAGAAGAAAAAACCTTGATATGATATCTCTATTCAAAACACTTTATACTATTTCAAAAAATTGTGACAAGATTCTTCCAAAATATTTTTAGTGTCACAAGGATATTGACTTCGATACTTGAGGAAGTTACAGTCAGAACCTGACTTAAACATAGATTACCTATTTAATTGCTTTTTTCTTATAAAATGTTCTAGTTTTTTCTTTCTTTCTTTCTTTTTTTTTTTTTTTTGGTGCTGGGGATCGAACCCAGGGCCTTGTGCTTGCAAAGCAAGCACTATACTGACTGAGCTATCTCCCCAGCCCTTAAAATGTTCTAAACAATATTTAAACAATAAAAGATGAAAACTTAAGAAGTGCATCAGAATTTTTGCAAGAGAAGAGCTTTATATCAAACATAGAAGTATTTATGTTCTCTCACTTCATCTCCTTCTGTATGTTTATATATGTGTATCTGTTTTTCATTATTGTTTCAGTAACAAAAATAACAGAACCTGCAGTAATTCATAAAAGCAGAGAAATGATATATTAAATTTTACTTTATATATTAACAAGTTTTATTCCTTTTCTCTTTCTTCCTCTGAACCAGGAATTTCCTAAGCTTCTAATGAATTTTCAAATGAATATGCTGCTGTCAGCCACTGTAACTGACAGAGACTAAGAATAAATCCGTTCAATTTTCCTTATACAGCATTTAATTAAGGATACTATCTGTCGGACTTCAAGTAGCAGAATAAGGTCAATTTGCAGTATTAACCTCAATCATGTCCCCAGGGGCTAAGACTCAGGAAATTCTGAGTAAGTCCCAAGGGAGGCCAGTAGGTTTGATTTTACACAGCCAGAATAGAGGCTATGGCTAGTCTATTATCCATTAACATCTAACAAGAGAGTTTAGATTGACCTACTATATTTGGTGCCTTTGCCAATAATTATATAAGGCAATGGACAGAAACAAAATGCAATTCTATACCTAATTGAGAATACAATCTATGTCTTAGTCACTTGTAAATGCAAACAAATAAAACAAAGTAATACAGATCACTCCTGTTCAGTAGGTGTGTTCAATTTTCTTTGCAACACCACTACATGTGTTTATTTAAGCCTTTTGGACAAGGTTGCTGAGTACCTTTACTTTCTGTACTCAGCATTTGTCCAGCCTGTTCAGGCATTAAAGGAAGCATATGCATTTATTTTGGTCAGAATAGAACATGTTTGCTCCAGTCATTGTGGTGGTATATTCTTAAAGGGAAATCATATTTGAGAGCTGCCATTGATGGTATCAGAAACACCAGAAGGGAAGTGGACATGTCCACATGACTTATTTTGTTTTCATATCTTGTAGATAAGAATCACTAATCTAGCAGGTCAGATTGCAAGTCACTACAGCTGCTTGACCCAGACAGATGGTTCATTCTTTCACATTCCAATGCTGAATCCAGAGGGCAAGAGTAACCTCTTTTTCCACTCCATGACCCTTCTGTGGATTAAGATTTCCATTCCTGAAGTTGGAGTATTAATCTCTCTGCAAGGCAACTAAATCAATGTGTTTCATACTTGTAGCTATAACTTTATGTTTTCTCTAGTCATTTCCCTCTTTTATCTAGACTTTGCCTCTGGAAATGGGAGAGAACATTTTAAAAATTCTTGGCCTAACTGGACAGCGGTGACTCAGAAAGAAATCGACTCTATTATGTGGATGTTTTCTTTATGATACATGCTCATGTTAATCCAAAAAGAGTCCAAGTGTTTTTAACAAAATTAAACTTGAATACCCTGATGACCTCTTTTTGCTATAAAACTATCTGGAGAGTGTATCAATCAGAATAAATCATCATGATCAAGAATAGCCATGGAAAAACCTTAAATTTTACTTCTGACACACTTCTGCAACCTAATCATTAGCAAATAAGTGGCCAAAAGAAGTTGCCCCCATTCTGAATATAGCAATGGTCATTAATCAAATTAATTTACTGTTATGTGGATAAGAAGGGATGATGGAGGTTGAGTTAAAAACCATTTAAATTATTTTCGAAGAATTCATTCCAGGGTTCAATTTTACCATATGCTACAGTTGGTAGGGAGTAAAAGTTTTGAGAGAAAATCTTAACTATTGGTCTATTTCTGGGTAATATTTGTCACAAAAGACAAATCATGCAAGATGATCCGGAAAGCAAAAACATAACAGATTAATTTCATGGGTGATAATTGTGTAGCAAATGTTAGCTGATAATTTTGGAACAGCACCACTTAAAACTGAAAGATTGCCATCATAGATGAGACAATTACAGGATTGGTAATTCTGAGAGTAATTCAAGTTTCAAAAATATAGTCAACCTCCCAAGAAATGAATGTCTCAGAGTCTCATGCAATAAGATCTTTTGCCACCATAAGATAAAGAAAATCATATTTGTCAGGGACCACAAGTCTATCATGAACTGGTATCTTGTGCATCAGAATTATAAAGTTCTTTACTTTGTCCCCAGCTTATGATTGTAGTTGCTTTCCATTTATGATACAACGATAGATTCAAATGAGGATGGTGATCAGTTATGTTCAGGTGTGATCAGAAGCCTGATTGTAGTACTCTTTGATCAGAGAAATGTCTTGCTAAGGACTTCTGTATGAATGTCCAATTGCCCACTACAATTGTGTTCATAGTTTTTAGTACAGTTCTGTCCTAGGTAAATCAGCAATCTCCTCTATTTTCTAGTGGTGGCCAGAGCCAAAAAATGTCTTTGCAATGGGATCTGAATGCTTCCAAGATTTTCTTCCTTGGATACTATCTGGCTAACACATATCATTTCTTATCTTATAGTCATTTATCATAATTATTATTTATAATATTATCTTGTTTAATTCAAATTAAAGAAAAAAACAAGAAAGTAAAAGAAAATTTAACCACTCTAAACTAGGGAAGGATAATAAATCAGAGGAATTACATAGTCTAAGATACTTCTCAAGCTGTAGTATATTAGCAACAAGACATCTAACTCTGGTTGGAAATAAAGATTGAAGGTCTAAGTTAATATGTTCAATTAACCCACATGGAAGCTCTAACTCTACCATTCAGGGTGTATGACTTGGGCATTTTCTTTAAACTATCCTGTTTTAATATTTTAATAAAAAGTATTGATAGTTTCATTCTCTATTAATACAAAAGCTTCAAAATTCTATCCAGACCTTATGGAAAAGACACAGACAGAAGACAGCAGGACTAATAAGTAATTGTGCAATGTGCAGTAAACATGCCTTGAATATTCTTCATGGCAATATGGCACTATGCTTCCTTCTGGAAAAAAAAATAATATAAATCATATCTACTATGATCTGTAACTTGGCAAAGATGTATCACTTTAGAAATCTGATGACAAGATTGACTGACAGTAATAGATATGAAGAATGAAAAAAATCCCCAAGATAATGTGGCCAGAGTAAAGGGAGTGAAAAAGAAGACCATGCACTGAGAGCCTTCACCTCCCCAGACAAATGTTTTCCAGGTGCTGCCTGCAGATGGGAAGGAATGTCTTATCACCCTTAAAGAAACAGTATCTAGGAGGTGTTGATCTCCTTCAGAGTAAATCCTCTCCAGTCACTGTACACAGAACCTCCAGTCAAAAAGTACAAATTCCTGAATGTCCAAGAAAAATGATATGCTCAATAGACCATCCCTCAAATAACTTATATAAACCCAGTCCCTTTCTTTGTTCAATGGCTCATTTTTCACCAGGAAACTGAGGCCACTGGTGCCATTTCATTCTGCTTTTAAAGAAAAACAAACAACCAACAGTCTGTCCAGTGAGAAAAAAAGAAACAGATGGAAATAGAACTTTTGCTATTTAACTTTAATCATCTTAATTTGAATTTTAACTTCTCTTTTTTTATCTTTTAATATTTTCTTCTCTTTATTTTATTTACTTTTTATGTTATTTTTTAACAAGCTGAGCTTTATTTTCACCTTGTTGAGGACTGAAACAAGGGTCTTGTTCAGGGTACATGAGTACTCTTTATATTCCCAGCTCCTATGACAATCTTTAATTATGACCATACTGGTTTCTATTCTTTATTATTTTCATGGTCTTTTTACTAGTTCATTATAGATATACATAGTGTTGAGGTTCTTTTTGATATAATTATACAGGTGTGGAATATAATTTACTCCAATTCAGTCCCCAGTACTTCCTTTTCTCTCTCCTCCTGCATCCTCCATTGTGTTTCCACTATTCTATTGTCCTTTCTCTACACTACTGATCTTCTATTTATTTAATTTTTAAAAATTAGGGTACTATGGATATATATATATATATATATAAAGTTGAAATTCATTGTAGTATATTAATATGTATACATAAGAAAGTTTGATCACATTTTACCTTTTCCCATCTCTCCTCCCTCCTGCTCAAACCTTTTCCTCTAATTCCACTGATCTCTCTTCTATGTTCATGGGATTCACCTCCACCATTTTTTTTTTTTAAATTTTTTTCTTTCTCATTTTAGTTTAGCTTCCATATTTGAGAGAAAACATTCAACTCTTGACTTTCTAGGTCTTTGTGCTCCAGTTCCATCAATTTACCAGAAAATGCCATAATTTTGTTCTTCTTTATGGCTGTGTAAAACTTCTTCATGTATATATACAACATTCATTTTATCTTTTTGTCTGTTGATGGGCACCTGGGCTTGTTCCTTAACTTGGCTAGTGAGAATTGCACTGCTATAAACATTGATGTAACTATATTCCTATAGTATTCAGATTTTATATCTTTTGGATATATACCAAGGAGTGGGATAGTTGAGTCATTTGGTGGTTTCCATTCCTAGTTGTTTTTTTTTTTTAAGGAATATCCATACTGCTTTCCAGAGTGTTTATACCAAATTGCAGTCTCACCAATAATGTATGAGTATACCTTTTTCCTTATATCCTTGCCAACATTTGTTTCCATTTGGTATTTGCATTCTAACTAGAGTGAGATGACATCTCAATATAGTTTTGATTTGCATATCTCTGATTGCTAGAAACATTAAACATTTTTCATATATTAATTGGACATTAATATTTCTTTTTTTGAGAAATGTCTCTTTACTTTTTTTCCAGTTTATTAATTGTTATTTTTTTCTTTTTTTGGTGTTTAACTATTAAGAAAATATTCTTGAACTCTTTTGCATGATGCTCATAGAAATTTATCATTGGTTAATGTTTCTCCTATTCATTCAGTAGGTTAACACTCCTTCATTAAATTATACTCCCTTGTACTTTATGCACAATGAGTTTTTTCCTTTTGAAGTTTCTTGTCCCATAGGTCTAAGATGTATTATTATTGCTTTTAGTTGGGATCCCTGGGATTTTACTTAACTATAACTAATTTGAATTTATTGTCTTAGGTTCCCTAAGCTTGAGTTCCATTTCCCTGCATATCAGAGTATAAATGAGATATTCCGTATAATTGTTTTTTGATCTTACTCTTGACTTCAGGTGAATGGCACACCTTGCTGCCCTTCCTTGAGTGGGTAAGGTTATTTCTAGTTCATTTAAAAAATCATGGGGTGCATTGATAATAATCACACCAGCATAATTAGCATTTTCACCTACTTAAATAGTTTTCAAAATTTTAATAATCATGTAATAATTGTTCTGCCTGTTTTCTCACATATTTGGAAGCTTACAAAGTCAACCTTAATGTAGAACAGTGATTACCAGAGACCCTGAGGGATTAGAGGAGAGCACAGAGGGAAACTGGATAATGGTACCAAAGCATAGTTATATGTTCTTGGGTTTTACAAACAGAGCGGGCTGACTATAGTTCACAATAACTTAGTTCAATTTTTTAAATATGGTTAGGACTGCTTGGCTGTCTCCTTGGGCTGAGTTGTATGTAGCTCCTGACTTCAACCGTTATCACTATAGCTAAGGATGTGAAACCTCAATCATTCAATATCTTTTTAGTCACCACATTCAGACTTGTGCTTCACAGACAGATTTTTCATGACCTTTGTGTGTATGTGTGTGTGTGTGTGTGTGTGTGTGTGGTTTTTGTAATTTTTCTTTCTTTTGAGAACATATATAAGTTTAAAATATTTGGATTTAATAATTTCTTGTGTTAGTATTTAGAATTAGATATTCTGATAATACAGTTAACTCTATCTGCCAAATGCTTGGGATATCCACACTAACATCTCACTAAAAAATCAGTCTTGAACAGTCTATTTTCACGTTCTCTACTATACAACATGTAGCAAATGATATATGCCTGCAATTCTGATATAAAGATTGAAATTTCAAATAACAAAATTAAGAAACACAAGGTGAAAGCCAAATAACTTATTTTAAATTAAATGAAACTTTGGAATCCATAATCACATCCTAATCAACCCTCTTCAGTAACAAAAACCTTAAGAAGTCAGAGTTTTGGAATATAAATTAAGTGTCAAAATTTTGTTTTGTACAGATGAATAAGGTTTCATCCCCAATAAACTCCTAGAAATAAGAATTTTTCTCCAAAAGGAAGAGGAAATTTGAAATACTGATTTTTCTAAATGCCAACTGTATTAATTAAAAGCATACTTATGGGTAAATAATGGAAAAATCAACACAAACTCCAGGCTGCCCTATGCAATCTCTTTTGTCCATTCATCCTACAATGGAGAGTAAACCAAAATCTGAAAAATATTCTATTACTTCAGCTATGCCTTGGATAAAAAATCGTTCCTCGTCACTAGAATAAAAGATCAAATGGTATTGAAGAAAATGGAAAAATATCACCAGTGCTCAGTGAAATGTTCTGAGAAGAACATTTTTTTTTCTGTTAAAAAAATAATAGAAGCAAATAGAAATGATGCCAATATTTGGGGTAAAAAAAAGGTGCTTCTATCAAAGCAGCTAAAATAAGAAATGGAACAAAAATTCCATAGCCAATGAAAAGGAAATGAGTAAGTTAAAAAGAAATGCCTATTTTGGTCCCACTAACGAAGAGAGAATTCTCAGATAACAAGTCCTTTACATTTCAAAGAAGTTAGAGAACATGAGTGTTCATTAAATACAAAAAGTGAAAATGTTTGAAATGCCTGTTGACTTGGACTGCTTATTCTTATGCCATTTGTTGCCTTTTTAACTCTCAGATGTTCTCCAAAGAAAAGCAGAAAAAATGTACAGAAATAATGAGAATGTGTAGGTTACAGATAGAGATGATCCTACTCATGATGATAAAGTGGTTTCTGGATATCATAGGGAGAAAGGCAGATAAATGAGAATCTAAGAGTAAATTTGTATGCAGTGTCCAACCCTCTTAAAGAAAGATGAATTAAAAGAGATATTTAATTTAGTTTTTCTTAAATTTTTATTACTAAGTGAGAGAATTATAAGAGCTTTTCTTACACTAACACTTTATCATAGCGTGTTTTTCAAATTCAGCTGGTCAAATACCAGCGACAGGTAGAAGTGAAACCTAGACACATAAATTTTATTCAACTCATGAACACATGCATATAAATATGTACAAACATTATATTTCCATTTACTCAATTTGTTTATAATGTAACTAAATCATTATATCAGATATGTCAAAATTAAATAGGAAAACAATAGAATTACGTTAACTTATCTGGAATATCCAAAGAAAGCATTTGAAAAGAATAATCACTAGAAAATTAAATTAATGGATAACTGTGGACTAAAAATAAATATAGTTATTGTAGGAGAAATTAAAGTATGTGACTTAGAATAGAGATGAAGACAGGAGCCAATTTATGACTAGTCCACTTATGACTTTTTAATGTCATGATAGTATAAGTGAAATGTATCCAGTAGAATCTATGTCAAAGTTTGAATTTTAATATTTTGCTTAGCTAACAATACACAGTAAGATGCTACGCCGGGCAAGGATAGCAAGACACAATTCCCAGTCAGGTATGGGGTCAGAAAGATAAACTGTACTCTACCATGTGATGTGTGGGCAATGTTTTGTTGACACAGATATTTCAAGAGATTGAATTGGATTGTCAGTGATTTATCTTAAAGTAGGTATTGTGATGAAAATTGTGCCCAACAACAGGCTAATGTATGTTTTCTGAGCATGTTTAAAATAACTAGAGTCACTTTTGATCTTCAATAGGTGAGCTGTATTGAATGTATTTTTGATTCAGATATTTTCAATTTATTTATAAAGACTTTCCCCCATCCCTCTGTTTTTAATACAGGACTTTATGGTTTATGAATGTGGTTTTGGAGTAAACCTTGATATAAAGGGTAGGGAATCCCTCCTATACCTAATCTTTCCTACTAATTACCTGTAGATGGCATTTCTTCTTCATATACATTTTAGGATAACTGACAGGTTTTTCAAAATTTCAAGTCAAATTTTTATAAATTTAACTTGGCACAATGGTGCACTCCTGTAATCCCAGCAGCTCAGAAGGCTGAGGCAGCAGGATCAAAAGTTCAAAGTCATCCTCAGCAACTTAGCAAGGCCCTAAGCAACTTAGTGAGACCCTATCTTAAAATACAAAAACAGAAAGGACTGAGTCTAAAATGTCAGTGCTTAAATGCCTCCAGGTTGAATCCCCACTAGCGGAAAAAAAAAAAAAAAAAAAAAAAAAAAAAAAAAAAAAAAAAAATATATATATATATATATATATATATAGGTTGAACTTAAAATTTGTAGTGAATTGCTGCTTGTAGAATCCAGTCCTCTTATCTAAGACTTGAAATATTTATTTAGATAATCATTTTGTCCTTTAAAATTTTAATTTCTCTTTTATTACTCACTGTGTATTTTTTGGAAAGAATTGATTTTTAGTTTAAAATTTTATTGCTGACATTGAAAAAAATCTTAATTTTATGATATTTTCTGTTTACTAGTATTGTAGAGAACTTTTTGTCATTTTTCCTCTGCATTTTGAATAAAACTACCTTTTTAAATCTTATTAATTTTAATAGTTTATTGTTTGGCTTTCACTTATTTTATTCTTAACTTTTGCATTGTTCTGTCTTGCTTCTTGTTTGGCAGTTAGGGAAGGTACTAGTTATTGAACCCAGGGTCTCACATATGTGCTATATACTGAGATACACCTCCAAGCTGTCTCTTTTCTTTACAGTGTGTGTTTTCATTTCATCTTTATTTTTTTCTTCACATTAGGTCCGATGAATTAGATAATAACTGGAAGAATCTTAAAGACACTGTTTTTTTGTTCCCTTTTACTCTCTTGCTAGTGTTAAGAGCACTTAATAAGAGATCTAACTTTGAGAATTTTTTAAAGTAGAAAATATTTTAAAGTATAAGTGTATTATTAACTAAAAGTACAGAGTCATACAGCAGATCTCTAGAGCTTATTCATCTTGCTTAACTGAAACTTGATGCCTGTCAAGTAGCGACTGCCCATTTCTCCCGACCACCCAGAACTGGTAATCACCGATCCACTTTTTGAGTCTATGAATTTGACTATTTTATACATATTATGGTATTTATTTTAGATAAATCATACAGCACTTATCTTTCTGTGACTGACTTTTTTTGCTTAGTGCAATGTACTCAATATATATCATTACATCTTACATGTAAGATGTTGTGCACAATTTCCTTTTTTTTTTTTTTTATTGTAAACAAATGGGATACATGTTGTTTCTCTGTTTGTACATGGCGTAAAGGCATACCATTTGTGTAATCATAAATTTACATAGAGCAATGTTGTTTGATTCATTCTGTTATTTTTTTCCCTTCCCCCCACCCCTCCCACCCCTCTTTACCCTCTATACAGTAGTTCCTTCCTCCATACTTGCCCCCCTCCCTAACCCTAACTCTAACCCTTCCCCCCCCCCCATTATGTGTCATCCTCCACTTATCAGCGATATCATTCGTCCTTTGGCTTTTTGAGATTGGCTTATCTCACTTAGCATGATATTCTCCAGTTTCATCCATTTGCCTGCAAATGTCATAATTTTATCATTCTTTATGGCTGAGTAATATTCCATTGTATATATATACCACAGTTTCTTTATCCACTCATCAATTGAAGGGCATCTAGGTTGTTCCACAGTCTGGCTATTGTGAATTGAGCAGCTATGAACATTGATGTGGCTGTATCTCTGTAGTATGCAGATTTTAGTCCTTTGGGTATAGGCCAAGGAGTGGGATAGCTGGGTCAAATGGTGGTTCCATTCCAAGTTTTCTAAGGAATCTCCACACTGCTTTCCAGAGTGGCTGCACTAATGTGCAGCCCCACCAGCAGTGTATGAGTGTACCTTTCTCCCCACATCCTCGCCAACACCTGTTGTTGCTCGTATTCTTGATAATCGCCATTCTAATTGGGGTGAGATGGAATCTTAGGGTGGTTTTGATTTGCATTTCTCTTCTTACTAGAGATGTTGAACATTTTTCCATATGTTTGTTGATTGCTTGTAGATCTTCTTCTGTGAAGTGTCTATTCATTTCCTTAGCCCATTTGTTGACTGGACTATTTGAATTCTTGGAGTAGAGTATTTTGAGTTCTTTATAGATTCTGGAGATTAGTGCTCTATCTGAAGTATGATTGGCAAAGATATTCTCCCACTCTGTAGGCTCTTTCTTCGCATTGCTGATAGTTTCCTTTGCTGAGAGAAAGCTTTTTAGTTTGAATCTATCCCAGTGGTTGATTCTAGCTTTTATTTCTTGTGCTATGGGAGTCCTGTTAAGGAAGTCTGGTCCTAGACCAACAAGGTGAAGATTTGGACCTACTTTTTCTTCTATAATCTGCAGGGTCTCTGGTCTGATTCCGAGGTCCTTAATCCATTTTGAGTTTAGTTTCGTGCATGGTGAGAGATATGGGTTTAGTTTCATTCTGTTGCATATGGATTTCCAATTCTCCCAGCACCATTTGTTGAAGAGGTTATCTTTTCTCCATTGCATATTTTTGGCACCTTTGTCTAGTATGAGAAAATTGTATTTATTTGGGTTTGTGTCCGTGTCCTCTATTCTGTACCATTGATCTACCTTTCTATTTTGGTACCAATACCATGCCGTTTTTGTTACTATTGCTTTGTAGTAGAGTTGAAGATCTGGTATTGCAATAGCCCCTGTTTCACTCTTCCTGCTAAGGATTGCTTTAGCTATTCTGGGTTTCTTATTCTTCCAGATGAATTTCATAATTGCTTGCTCTATTTCTGTAAGGTACACAATTGGGATTTTAATTGGAATTGCATTGAATTTGTATAGCACTTTAGGTAGTATGGCCATTTTGACAATATTAATTCTTCCTATCCAAGAACATGGAAGATCTTTCCATCTTCTAAGGTGTTCTTTAATTTCTTTCTTTAGTGTTGTATAGTTCTCATTGTAGAGGTCTTTCACCTCTTTTGTGAGATTGATTCCCAAGTATTTTATTTTTTCGAGGCTATTGTGAATGGGGTAGTTTTCCTAATTTCTCTTTCTGAAGATTCATCACTTATATCTAAAAATGCGTTGGATTTATGGGCATTGATCTTGTAACCTGCTACTTTACTGAAATCACTTATGAGTTCTAAGAGTTTTCTGGTGGAATTTCCAGGTTCCTCTAAATATATAATCATGTCATCAGTGAACAGGGATAGTTTGAGTTCTTCTTTTCCAATTCGTATCCTTTAATTTCTTTGGTCTGTCTAATTGCTCTGGCCAGAGTCTCAAGAACGATGTTGAATAGAAGTGGTGAAAGAGGGCATCCCTGCCTTGTTCCAGTTTTAGGGGGAATGCTTTCAGTTTTTCACCATTTAGAATGATATTAGCCATGGGCTTAGCATAAATGGCCTTTACAATGTTAAGGAATGTTACCACTATCCCTATTTTTCTAGTGTTTTGAGCATGAATGGGTGCTGTATTTTATCAAATGCTTTTTCTGCATCTATTGAAATAATCATGTGATTCTTGACTTTAAGTCTATTAATATGGTGAATTACGTTTATTGATTTCCTGATGTTGAACCAACCTTGCATCCCTGGATGAAAACCCACTTGATCATGGGTGCACTATCTTTTTAATATGTTTTTGTATGCGATTTGCTAAAATTTTGTTGAGAATTTTTGCGTCGATGTTCATTAAGGATATTGGTCTGAAATTTTCTTTCTTGATGAGTCTCTGTCTGGTTTAGGTATCAGTGTGATATTGGCTTCATAGAATGAGTTTGGGAGGGTTCCCTCCTCTTCTATTTTATGGAATACTTTGAGAAGTATTGGAATGAGCTCTTCCTTAAAGGTTTTGTAGAACTCGGCTGAGAACCCATCTGGTCCCGGACTTTTCTTTGTTGGTAGGTTTTTGATGACTTCTTCTTTTCAGTACTTGAAATTGGTCTATTTAAATTGTTTATGTCCTCCTCATTCAGTTTAGGCAATTCCTATGTCTCTAGAAACCTGTTGATGTCTTCGAAATTTTCTATTTTGTTGGAGTATAGATTTTCAAAATAGCTTCTAATTATGTTTTGTATTTCCATCCTGTCTGTTGTGATATTTCCTCTGTTCATTCCGAATTTTAGTGATTTGGGTTTTCTCTCGTCTTCTCTTTGTTAGTGTGGCTAAAGGTTTATCAATTTTGTTTATTTTTTCGAAGAACCAACTATTTATTTTGTCAATTTTTTGTATTGTTTCTTTTGTTTCAATTTCATTGATTTCAGCTCTGAGTTTAACTATTTCCTGTCTTCTACTACTTTTGGTGCTGTTCTGTTCTTCTTTTTCTAGGGCTTTGAGCTGTAGTGTTAGGTTGTTTATTTGTTGAGTTTTACTTCTTTTATTAAATGCGCTCCATGAAATAAATTTCCCTCTAAGTACTGCTTTCATAGTCCCAGAGATTTTGATATGATGTTTCTTTGTTCTCATTTACCTCTAAGAATTTTTTAATTTCCTTCCTAATATCTTCTGTTATCCATTCATCATATAATAGCATATTGTTTAATCTCCAGATGTTGGAATAGTTTCTGTGTTTTACTCTTTCATTTATTTCTAACTTCAATCCATTATGATCTGATAGAATACATGGTAGTGTCTCTATCTTCTTGTATTTGCTAACATTACCTTTGTGGCATAATATATGGTCTATTTTAGAGAAGGATCCATGTGCTGCTGAGAAGAAAGTGTATTCACTCTTGGTTGGATGGAATATTCTATAAATGTCCGTTAAGTCTAAATTATTGATTGTGTTATTGAGATCTATGGTTTCTTTTTCAATTTTTTGTCTGGAAGATCTGTCCAGTGGTGAGAGCGGCGTGTTAAAATCACCTAGTATTATTGTGTTGTGGTCTATTTGGTTTCTGAAATTGAGAAGGATTTGTTTGACATACATAGATGAGTCACTGTTTGGGGCATAGATGTTTATGATTGTTATATCTTGCTGATTTATGCTTCCCTTAAGCAGTATGAAATGACCTTCTTTATCCCTTCTGACTAACTTTGGCTTGAAGTCCACATTATCGGAAATGAGGATGGATACTCCAGCTTTTTTGCTGAGTCCATGTGCATGGTATGTTTTTCCCCATCCTTTCACCTTTAATCTATGGGTATCTTTTTCTATGAGGTGAATCTCTTGCAGGCAACATATTGTTGGGTCTTTCTTTTTAATCCAGTCTGCCAGTCTATGTCTTTTGATTGATGAATTCAGGCCATTAACATTCAGGGTTATTATAGAGAAATGATTTGGTTTCCCGGTCATTTGGTTCATTTTTAAAATTTTTGTTTATTTATTTGTTGACCGCAACTTGTTTCCTCCTTTATTTGACAATTCCTTTAGATAATTCCTCCCTTTGCTGATTTGCTTCTTTGTTTTCATCTCTTCCTCATGGAATATTTTGTTGAGAATGTTCTGTAATGCTGGCTTTCTTTTTGTAAATTCTTTTAGCTTTTGTTTATCATGGAAGGATTTTATTTCATCGTCAAATTTGAAGGTAAGTTTTGCTGGGTATAAGATTCTTGGTTGGCATCCATTTTCTTTCAGGGCTTGAAAATGTTGTTCCAGGACCTTCTAGCTTTTAGGGTCTGGATTAAAAAATCTGCTGATATGCGTACTGGTTTCCCCCTGAATGTAATTTGGTTATTTTCTCTCACAGCCTTTAAAATTCTGTCTTTATTTTGTATGTTAGGTATTTTCATTATAATGTGCCTTGGTGTGGGTCTGTTGTAATTTTGTGTATTTGGAGTCCTATAAGCCTCTTGAACTTGATTTTCCATTTCATTCTTCAGATTTGGGAAATTTTCTGATATTATTTCATTGAATAGGTCGTTCATTCCTTTGGCTTGTTTCTCTAGACCTTCCTCAATCCCAATAATTCTTAAATTTGGCCTTTTCATGATATCCCATAGTTCTTGTAGATTCTGTTCATGATTTCTTACCATCTTCTCTGTTTGTTCAACTTTGTTTTCAAGGTTAAATATTTTGTCTTCAATGTCTGAGGTTCTGTCTTCCAGGTGTTCTATCCTATTGGATATGCTTTCTATGGAGTTCTTAATTTGGTTTATTGTTTCCTTCATGTCAAGGATTTCTGTTTGGTTTTTTTTCAATATCTCTAACTCTTTATTGAAATGATCTTTTGCTTCCTGTATTTGCTCTTTTAACTGTCGATTGGTGCGATCATTCAATGCTTGCATTTGCTCTTTTATCTCATCGTTTGCTTCTCTGATCATTTTAATTATGTACATTCTGAACTCCTTTTCTGTCATTTCTTCTGCCATGCTGTCATTGGGTTTTATTGATGTAACATCTAGATTTGTTTGCATCATTTCTTTCCTTGTTTTCTCATATTGTTCAGGTATCAGTGGACCGCTGAGATATTGCAGATTTCCTCTGTTGATTTACAATGTCCCTGAACATTTCTATATATATCCCCTCTTAGCCTTCAGTAGGCTGTAGTCTTGGAGGAGGTTGATAATGCGATGCTCCACAAGGAAGCTGCCTCTCTAGGAGTGGTGGCCTTCAGGTGGGGTATATTCCCTGCTAGTGGGCAGAGGTGCCTCCAGCTGTTGACCAATGGTCATCCAAAGGGGACCTAGGCTGTGGGCTGAGGCAAGGCCTGTTTGGGCCTGTGTCTCTGGTTTTACCGTCCTTGTGGGGAAACCTCACAGGCAGGGAAGACTCACCCAGTGGGGAGGTCTCGCTGGTCAGTTTCCTCCTAGAGGTTCCCCTCAATTTACAGCTACTGCCTGGGCTGGGCTGCCTTCCTCTGCAAAGTTCCCAGGGGCCCGCCCTACCTCCTGGGCCTGGGAGCCTCACCCTTCGCAGATGAATCTCCTTAGGCTGACCCTCCTCAGAGAATTTGCCCACAGGCCTGGAACCTTGGCTCCGCCCTAAGCCTGTCTCTCTGCGGCTCTTCCACCCAGAAAGCCTCCTAGATCCTGGGACCCTGCTCTGCACCTAATCACCTGGCTGCGTGGCCCCTCCTCTGAGCAGCCACCTGTGGCCCCGAACAATCGCTCTGAGTCCCAGAGACCCGCCACAGGCCTCTTCCTCCAGACAGCCGCCCAGTATGCGGTGCGGTCACTAGGAGTCCAAGAAACTCATTTCGTGCCTCCTCCTCCCACCAACCACCCGTAGCCCGGGGCAATCATCACTCCGAGTCGAAGTGACCCTCCCCTTTCCTCCTCCTTCTCCAGATAACCCCCCGGGTGTTCAGGAGCAGTCCCTCTGAGTGGCTCTGAATCCACGTGACCCACTGCACGGGTCCTCTGGGCACCGCCCGGAGCTCAGGTGCGGCCACTCAAGACCAAGGAACCCACCACGCTTCTCCTCCAGGCAGCCCCCCCTGTGTTCAGGAGCTGTCACTTTAAGACCAAACAACTCACCACTCGCCTTCTCCTCTGAGCAGCCGCCTGGAGCGCTAATGCAGTCACTGCGAGTCCAAAGGACCCGCCGTGCTCCTCCTCCTCCTTCTCCTACTCCTCCAGGCAGGCCCCGGGGTTCAGAAGTGGTCAGAGTCCAAACAGCTCGCCACGCAGCCCCTTCTCTGGCAACCGCCTGTAGCTCTGGTGTAGTCACCCGAATCCAAGCGGCCGCGCTCCTCTTCCTCCTCCTAGTCCTCGGGCAGGCCCCGGTGTTCAGAAGCGTCGTTCTGATTCCAAACAGCTCGCCGCGCAGCTTCTCCTCTGGCAACCGCCTGTAGCTCTGGTGCAGTCTCTCCGAATCCAAGTGGCCACGTTCCTCTCCTCCTCCTCAGGGCAGGGCCCCGGTGTCCTGAGTCCACACAGTTCTCCTCGCCACTCTTCCCCTGGGCAGCCGCCGGAGCCCCAGTGGCTGCTCCGAGTCCCAGCGCTGTGCCGAGCGGCCTCCTTTACAGCGCTCCCAGCTGTCCGAGTTCACTGCTCCAGCGGGGGGATGGGCGTCTCGCCGGCAGTTCTACTTCACAAAGTTTCCTGCGTTCCGGGACCCCCGTCCCATCCGGGATGCCCCCCCAGGGGGTGAGAGTCACCCCGGCTGCTTTGAGTTGGTCCCAAGCGTCTCAATATCTCCTCTTTTGAATCCTGAGTCCTGGAGCAACATGAAATGCAGCCACCCTCTAGGCCGCCATCTTGAAACCCTCCAATTTCCTTCTTTTAAGACCAAATAGTATTCTGCTGTCTGTACACATGTTCTTTGTCTAGTTTTAATCATTCTTATCAAATTGTCCAAGTAGGAGAGAAAACATACAATAATGACAACACTTACACATGATGGTGGTTTTAAAAAACTGGCACAAATTATTTTGGAAATAATTTGACATAATATTTAAAACTGAACATCTTGTCTTTCTATGAGGAGTATTCTATTCCTAAGTACATTAGGGGGAAACTCACATTTAGTGCAGCAAGAAATCTGTGAAAGAACATTCATTTTAGAACTGTTCATAGAAAAACAACAAAGGAATATCTCAAATATTTTCCATTTTAACAATAAATAACAAATGGATCATGAAATATTTAATATTAGGATATGATACAGTTGTTAAAATAAACTTCAACTACATATACTACGGAAAACCGCCGCTTCTTAGCCTGGGTTGCTTCAAGCGGCTTGTGCCGCTTCTTGCTCTTTTCGGCCGACCAGTGAGACAAAAGACATATACTCTTCAGAAGTTCATGAAGCAGCTTCCCGTTATTCAGATAACACACCCTCAATATATAAGCAGTCTCATGTATAAGCAATTGTAACCCAGATATGTCATCCAATCCTGTTAAAGGTCAAGTGATCACTCGCTCAAGCATACATGTAAAGTATATCTGTCCACATGCTAGGTGGCTGAACTGATTATCATACAGCCAATTGTAAATGCTTCCTGCCTCTCTCCAGGCATAATCAGGACGCCTTTTGCTCTCTGCCAGTCACCATCTTTAAATGCACGTGGCATAACCCTGGGCCCCGGGTTTCCCCTGCCACAAAATCCAATCTGAATATATAAGTGATCAGACAAATTTTAAGAATAGCCCACACAAAATGGCACTATTTTACATGGCTCAAAATGAAGCAAAACTGATAATTTTTGACATAATTTATATGTGTCAGAACTATAGTTTGGTTAAAAAAAAAAAAGGAAGAAAAAGAAAAAGATTGGTAAACACACCAAGGTAAAAAACAAAACAAAAAAAATTAAAAAAAACCTGTGTTTGTGTCAGGGTGAGAAGGTACATAGACACTATTTTTACTACCATTCTAGTTTTGAATTTTTATGGTTTTTTTTTTTGTATGTTCTGATACATTCTGCATATCATAAATAGAACATTAAAATGATACAGGATAAAAGCAAGTAAAGGTAATATTAATTGATCTCTCTCGTAGTGCCTTCTAGTTTTCCTCATAATAAGAGTCATTAAGGAAGGACTGTATAGAGGGAAAAGAGGGGTGGGAGGGGTGGGGGAAGGGAGAAAATAACAGAATGAGTCAAACAACATTACCCTATGTAAATTTACGATTACACAAATGGTATGCCTTGACTCCATGTACAAATAGAGAAACAATATGTATCCCATTTGTTTACAATAAAAAAAAAAAATAAGAGTTATTGACTTTAGGCAACAGAAAGGTTGTGCCACTGAGGAAGATGTTAAAACTGAAAATTTAACCCTGGTAAAATGACCTGTAAATAGCCTTCACATTAGACTTTTAGATGTTGTTATGGTTGTTATCAGTTATTTTCAACTGGTGGTCAAGCAATCATGAGTATTAGAGTCTGCAGGTGGAGAGGCGCATCAGTTGTGTAAAATTTCTCCTTGATAAAAACAAGATGATTTTCTTGAAAGTCACATCGTATAAGAACCAGGTCTAAGGTATTATAGGAGTAGTTTTCCAAAAAGAAATAGATTTTCTCACTTATGGCTGAAAAGTGAAATATCCCCTTTGCCTGTGTTAAAAGCATTTCACAGTCTTTCCAAGGTACAAGAGGTTGAGAGTGTTGCAGAGCTGTATGCTGGCTGTTCCTCCCTTACAGCTCTTCATTCTTGATGAGGAATAAAGGCCATTAGAAGCCAAACTGCAGCCGTGGCATTTCACAAACTCTAGTATCACCTGTTTTCTCTCATATGTGGAAGTTTAATTTTTTATTTTGTATGTTATCCTGCCTGTAGTCAGGACCAAAGACTGGGTGGTGGGAAGGGAGAGTTGCATAAAGGAAGACTGGATTCAATCAGTGCTTGCTGTTTTTATGTATTGAAATATCACATTGACCTTCATTAATATGTAAGACTAATGCATATTATTTCTAAAAATACATATTATTTCTAATGTTAATTAGAAATAAAAGTTTTAAAAAGTGAAAAAAAAAAGTTAACTGAAAGGCACTCATGGGTAGAGGGGTATTTTACAAACTTTTTGCACAAGATTCTGTTAGACAATTTCTCAACTGTGGTATTGACTATGTACTCAGATTTACCATGATTTAAATATTTTACTTTCTAATGGATTTAAAGATAACAGTCCTCTATCCCTTTCTATCCTGTTCTCCTTTTTTATTGTACTTATTACTTTTTAGCATCTTAAATACAAGATGAATAGTTTTTCTTGTGTGTTTTTAAATTATTGATCTTCTCCCTACTAAACTTTCATCTGCACAAGAATAGGTCTGTTTTCCTCACTGACAAGGCAGTACCACAGATGTTGACACAATGAACTTAATCAGTTCGTATATGTTGAAAAAAATGTATATGTGTCAACAGATAGAAAAGGACAATAAAAAATCGGAGAAAAGTTAAAGCCATGTTATATAGAAGTTCTTTGAGAATTTTGCATATTGAGTTTTTGTGAGACACTTTTGGGTGTATTCCATATCTAAAACATAACAAGCATGGAAGAATATGGATTATTATCAGTGGTTATATAGCTTGGGTATCCAAATTGCCATGTCTTCTAGTGACACAAAGACTCTGTATTTGAAAGACAATGTTAAGTTTTCCTGTTGGAAGTGTAATGCATCACAGATATCAGATACATTTTTCAAAAAAGGAATATAGAGATCAAGTATATTTTCTTTTTTATTTGTTCTTTTTAGTTATACCTGACAGTAGAATGAATATTGGCAAATTATACATACATAGAGTATAACTTCTATTTAAAATTCCACTCTTGTGATTGTACATGGTGGGAAGTTACCCTGGTTGTGTATTCAAATACAAGGCTAGGAAATTATGTCCAATTAATTTTACTGTCTTTTCCAGTCTTCTCCCTGCATTTCCCTTTGTCTAATCATATGGATTTCTATTATTTCCCTCTCCAACCTTCATTGTTTGGGATTAGTATCCACAAATCAGAGGGAAGCTCTCAGCCTTTGGTTTTGGGGTATTGGCTTAATTCACTTGCTGTGATATTCTCCAGTTCGTTCCATCTATAGGCAAATGCCATTATTTCATTTTTCTTTACAGCTGAATAATACTACATTGTGTATATATACCACATTTTCTTTATTCATTTATCCACTGAAGGACACCTAGGTTGTTTCCATAGCCAGGCTATTGTGAGTTGACCTGCTATAAACATTGATGTGGCTGTGTCACTGTAGTATACTGTTTTTAAGTATTTTGGATATAGACTGAGGAGGTGGGTTACTGGGTCAAATGGTGGCCTCATTTCAAGTTTTCTAAGGAATCTCCATACAGCTTTCCACAGTGGCTGCACCAATATGCAGTCCCACCAATGATGTCTGAGAGTACCTATCTTGCCACATCCTCTCCAACATTTATTGTTACTTGTATTCTTGATAATTGCCATCCTGTGTGGAGTGAGATGGAATCTCAGTGTAATTTGAATTCACATTTATCTAATTTCTAGAGATGTTGAATATTTTTTGTATATTTTTTGACCATTCGTTATTTCTTTTTCTGTAGAGTATCTGTTCAGCTCCTTTGCCTATTTATTGATTGAGTTATTTTTCTGGTGTTAAATTTTTTGAGTTCTTTGTATGTCCTGGAAATTAATGCCTTATCTGAGGTACTGGTGAAGATTTCCTCCATTCTGTAGAATCTGTGTTCACATAATTGATTGTTTTCTTTGATGTGAAGAAACTTTTAGTTTGATACCATCCCATTTATTGATTATTGATTTTACTTCTTGTGCTTTAGGAGTCTTGTTGAGAAAATTGGTTCCTAAGCCGACATGTTGGAGAATCAGGCCTACTTTATTTTCTCATAAGTGCAGGGTCTCTGGTCTAATGCCTACATCCTTGATCCATTTTGAGTTCAGTTTTGTGCAGCGTAAGAGAAAGAATTTGTTTTACTGATGAGGTATTTGTATAAGAAAATTCTTTTTTTGTATTTATGCAAGAAAACATGAGATTTTAGAATGATTAAGTGAATGATGTTAATTAGAGTACTGCTACAAGCTACATTTATAAATACTTCAAAAACGAACATTAAAAAAATGAGCTATGAAACAGGGTAAATCTTCCATTCAAATTATGTTAAGTACCATGCTTATACTCATGATGCTTTCATCATTACTTCAGACATGTTTGTTTTATAATTATTCTTGAATATTGTGATATATGATCTAGCACTGTAGCCTAATTAGATAAGAGGTGTATTCAGTCTGAAATATTTCTGAGAAAATATACAGAACAATATAATAACTTACTTTACCTATCCTTGTGCAAAATAGTATATGACATAAGTAATTTGGTTTTCTTCTAAATGAATCTCATAAATTATTTAAAACTATAAAATATTGCACATTTAATATTTTTAAAATAGAGTTTTCAGTTTTACTACAATGTTACTATATTCAGTGTGAATCTAGAAAAGTGTTATTTTAAGACATAATTACTAATTATCCCACTCTATGCTACTTCACATTATTTGAATAATCAGTTGGTGACTTTAGTAATTCATTGTCTCTATTGCTGAAAGCTGCCCTGCTTTTAATGTAAATTGTGGCTGCAAAATCAATGTCTCTCACTTCTTGCTAATTGAATTACTGAATTTAGAAAAAACTTAAAGTGCATTATTTGTAAGTTTTTCAGTGTTCCATTTCATCAATGAAGTCTCAGATTAGAAATGACCACAGAAAAATATTCTAGGAGATTGTCTAGACAGTTAAAAGTATGATATGAAAGCATACACAACTTCTGTCACCTTCCAACTCCTGATTCTTCTAGATGACAATACAGTTAGTCTGAATACTGATGAAATCAGAAATCATTTTAACTAACTGCATAGTACAGGTATCATCCTAGGGTTTTAAATTACGGTGTCAGCATAACCGAGAATTCCCTAATTTCCCCATTCTTTTGTTCTTCATTTGACCTTGCAATTTATTGTATTTATTTGACGATGTACTTAGACAATGCTGATGATGCTGACAGATAACTGAAGTGAATTTTATATCTTACTTTCTAGATTTTTAAGGATTAGTATAGAACAATATTTCTAAAAATCTTTTATAGTTATATAATTTGTGACAATTTAAGAATATTAATTTTTACATTGTGTTTACTGGTAGAACAATTGTACTTGAAAATATTAGGAACTACTCCAGACAAGTTAATATTGATGAAGAAATCTATTGATTCCTAGCTTTATTTTCTTGAAGTAAAGCAAATAAATAGTGTAAATTAGAGTAAACCATTTTATGGTGATACGATCTTTAAATACACTGAATTTAATGTTTACAGTACCTTTTTCTGTAGTACTATATTAAACATCAGTTTATAATAAATTATATTTCAAACAGCAAGATTCTAATTCAGCTAAATATTATTAGTAAAGGTGTTGGAAATTAAAATTTCAAAAATTTGGCATGAACTTGAGTCACATGTATGATGAATGCTTTATTAGAATCCATTTCAATTTCATTATTTATTTATTGAATAAAATTCTTAATTTTTAGTTCTTCAAAAATGTAGGTAAAGTTTACTTTTATTAGGTAACAATACAGCAAGGATAGTGAACAAATTGATAGGTCCTTTTAAAAACTGAATCATGAAAATATGTTTCATTGATACAAAATTCAAAAAATAATATTTGGAAAATGCCAGGAAGCATTTTATTTGTTTGAATTTTGAATTCTATTATTTTTTCCATTTTTGTCACTTCTCTAATTTTTTGCTGTTTGATGATGCAGTTTATTATGTGTTTTAAATAGACTGAGTAGCTTATTTTATTGAATTAATGAATAATATCAGTAACTAATTAAAATATTTTTCTTTTTTCAAGAAAGCATTTTAAAATTACTAATAGATGATAAATGAAAAAGTATCATATCTTTAAGGCAGGATTTCTAAAATTTGGCATTATTGATATTTTGGTCCAAATAACTCCTACTATAAGAGGCATAGTCTGTGTATTAGAAGACATTTAGCAATCTCCTTGGCCTCTACCCACCAGATGTCAACATCATTGTTCACACCCTGAAGTTATGACATCTAAACGTGTCTCCAGATGTTGCCAGATGTCCCTGGGGGAGTAACACTGCCAGTTGTTGATAACCAAGGCTTAAAATAAATATAAATGAGCTCTAATAAAGTGCCTCCAAGTTAGTATAAGTTTATATCTTGGAATAACACAGTACAAACAAAAGCGTAATAAAAGTTTTGAAGTCTCAACCAATCTAACAGAGAGCTACAATGTAAGGAATAGTCATTAGAACAGTTCTACATTAACCAGATATAGCCAAGCCCTGGAAGTCCTGCCTTGCTAAATTCCTGGCTTTTATGTTTAGATATTAGTTCCCCATCCCCCCAGAATTCCTTTGAGATGATTTAAGAAAGTTTAGGGATGAAATGATTCAGTTATGAGAGATTTAACACAATCAGTGCATTAATAATCTGGTAGGGATTAGGCGGATGGTGATTATAGGCAGGAAGCTATGACTGGCGTAGGTGGACCATCCAAATGACAGAAAAACCTACATAACTTACAGTTAAATTGGAGTCTTTCTTAGCCTGCAAAGGTTTTACCTTCTCTAGGAAACTTCAATGTCAGGGACAGCAAATGAATCACTGCTTTGAACTCTATAGCCTTAGACAGCAAGATTGCCCCTTCTGGGAATCTTTCCATGTGACACTGCTGAAACTTAATGCCCATTTGCAGGTAGCCACAACTGATGGGGCAGATTTCATGCTTGGTGTGGATTTTATGGGTTAGATAGCTGTGAATTCAGATGCCTGCTGCCCTGGGCTGGAAGACATAGGCACGCTCAATAGCCTTGAGGTGCCAGCTGTCCAGAGCTAAAGAAGATATTGTGCGAGTAGATCAGCTCCAATTAGCCTTTTCCTGTTCGACATTGCTTTTCACTTATCTTGAAGAAGTTTTTCTCATGATAAATCCTTTTGATGTTTTTTTGCCTATAAAATAAACCATACTGGCCCTTGCTCTTTGAGATCAGACCCCACCATGGCTGATTCACCCACCAAGCCCCACTATTAATCTATTAATTGAGTCTTTGTCATTATTTCTTATTTCTAATCCCCTCATCAACCCAAGTTCTGAGTAAACATCATGCAGGGTGTGACACAGAAAAACCTAGAGTTTGGGCATAGGAATTTAAATGTGAATCTTTGGAAATAATAGTGAGGGAGGTCTTTTCTGCTTTCCTTTTTGGTTTCTAAAACCATGTATTCCTATTTAGTACAAAAAGATGCATATGATTCAATGTGCATAGTATTTCTTGGAGGATGGCCTACCTTTCCCATGGAGTATTGTCTCAAGCTGGATCTTCAGCTTTACATTCACAAGGGCACTTCAGTGCTCTAGGACAGTTTCTTTGGAATGAATGATATATAATAGGACCAGTGGTGTCATGATCATTGATCTGCTTCTGTACCTCTTTCATTTTGTAGTGAGTCTGTTTTACACATTGTTTTATATGATACTATGATGGTTAATATCGATTTTCAACTTAAATGAACTGAGAAATTCCTAAGAAAGTTGGAAAAGTACAATTCTGGGTATGTCCCTGAAGGAGTTTCCAGAAATGATTGGCTTGTGGGTTAGCAATCTGAGACAAGAGTACCCACTCTGTAAATGGACTCACATTGAATTCCGAGATGGAACACAAAGTGCAAGAAAGTGAAAGAACTGCAAGTTCAGGTCTTGAGATGGTGCATGTTTTTGCTTCTATCCATCAACCACAGATATCAGACACCCTATTCTTTAGCCTGTGAGTACAGAATCTCACCAGCACCTCATCAGAGAACTTACACATCTTCAGTATTAAACAGAGACCATATGATCGGCCCTTCTTGTCCTGAGTGTTCCAGTTTCTTGAACAAAGAGCTACTGATTTTCCTGGTTTTCTAGAACACAGACAACTATTGTGTCACTACCCAACCTCTAAATGGGTATGTCAATCTAATTATTCCTCTCTGACTAATCAGACACCAAACCTATATAATGGAACTTCCATAAAACCAATCATATATATATATGATATATATATATATATAATCTCAGTTCTGGGGATCAAGCCCAGGACCTAATGCATGCTAGACAAGTGCTCTACCACTGAACCACATACCCCAGTCCCAAGACCAAATACATTATTATTGACTGAATCACTCCTGGTAGTAAAGCAAAACATGTTTCAGTTAATCTTCTGAAAACATAGAGCTAAAGTGGAAACAAAAATTGGTCTACTATGCTTGCATGAAACACTATGCACAAACATAATATCAGTAGTGAGGAGGCAGAAAAATGTTGCCGCCCGCAGCAACAATTGCACAGGTATTTATCAGTGGTGGACTGGAAACTGAGCTACTTCTATTTCTGGGCTGCTTCCTTGCTTGCTTGCTTGTTTATAGAGGATAGAGGAAATGAGGCTTACTTGCTTTGAGAGGAAGTTTTAGAGAAAGACAGGCTTGCTACACTTTCTTAAAGGTCTGCAGCTTCTTAGAGGTGCGTCCTACATCCTGTGAACTAAAGGTGCTGTCTACCTAAGGTGCTTTAGTGATGAGTCCCACATACTGTGATCTGCCTATCTGTGATCTAGAGGTGTGTTCTCAGTTCTCCGTCCTGCGATCTGCCTTCGCCACTGCCTTCTTCTTCCTCTCTGCTAGTGGCTTCTCTGCTTCTTTCTGTTAGCTGCTGCTTTTTGCCTTCTACCTACTGCCCGCTTATATTCCCTCCAGGAGGTGGAGGGCGGGGCCATGCCAATTGAGATCAGGCGAGGAGCCAGCTGCCCAATCATGAGCAGGCACAAGCAGGAGAACTCGGGAACACCTGTGCACGCATAGTGCTGGTGTGATCAAAACAACTTCTGGCTGGCTGCCAGGCGCCATCGCAGCCCCCAAAAGAAAAAAAAAAAAAAAAAACTTCCTAACAAATCTGATGGAGACATTTGATCTAGTTATCTCTTCAGTGTCGCTTTTATGGTGAATGTGTAAGGGTAAGTGTAAACATGTGACACAAAGATGTTAACAACATGTATATTGTTTTGTTTTGGTTCTGAAATATTCCCCAAAGTCTTCAGTGATCAGAGATGGGACTTTTGGTAACTCATATCATGAGGGCTCTGACCTCATTAGTGAATTAATCCACCGATTTCTGAATGGTCTACTGAGAGGTAGAGCAGTGTTGAAGGAAGGAGGTAACTGCATGTATGCCCTAGAATGGTTTATCTTCACTGTGACCTTCATCTCTCCCACTGCTTCCTGGTTTCCATATGCTAAGAAGCTTACCTCTGCCATTCCTTTCCACCTTGATGTTTCTTCTTTAGCTCCATCAAATCATGGATTGAATCCTCTGAAACCATGAGCCAAAATAAATTTTTTCTCCTCTAATTTGTTCTTGGACTTTTGAGTAATGTTGAAACTGTTAAGACTACAGGGAGTAATGGAATTGGACTAAATGCGTTTATTTTTTCCACAATGATGAAAAGTTGACTAATAAAGAAATTGATACTGAGAAGTGGTGTCAATTTTCTGATAATACTTTAAAAAATAGTTCAGAAGTCTTTGGAATTGTTTGCAAGAGAAGATATGTTTGGAGATGCAGATAAGAGAATACTAAGAATGTTATGGCATTAATGAAGGTGATGATAGTGGGAGTTCAGAGGACCAGAATGGCCCTCTTTACCAGAAGATAGTAAAGACTGTGCTCATGAGATTTCAGATGGGAATGAAGACTCAATTGGGAATTGGACTATAGACCACAAATGTTAAATCCTAGCAAAAACTTGCCTACATTTTGCTAAGACCTGAGACTTTCTGTGAAGCAAAATTTAATGGTGATGGACTAATGAATATGGTAGAGGAAACTTCAAGACAGCTCATCATTCAGGTGGTGGCATGGTATTGCTGGTGGTATTTAGCCAGGGTCACTGTGAGAATCAGGAGTAGAAAGAGGAGAGAAAATATTTGAAAAACTTGCAGTTTGAAAGAAGCACATGTAAAACTGAGGCTAAGGAAGACATGATTCCTAAAGAGATTACTGCCACTAAAGGAAAGCTAATACTTTGAACAGAGACAGTAAGAAAGGTGTCTTGAGAGCCTCTCAAGAATTAGCAAAACACAACATGGTGGGCTCAAGGGTGCTAAGTGTAAGCTCCCTTGAGAAGAAACCATGGGGCACTCCACTGCTCGCAGAGGGATACCTAGGAAGTGTTTCCCCAAGGTTCTACTCAGTGTGCTGTGTTGTCTAGGCTCTTAGAGGTCTCTAAGCCATGGTCTCGTCTTCTGCTCAGGCTGGTGCCAGACCATCATCATCCACGTGATGCTGGTTCTGCATGAATACAAGATGTCTGCAGTGGTAAATGAATCATTGCTTTGAACTCTATAGCCTTGTACATCTATACTGTCCTTTTGGGTTTCTGTCAGCACAGTGGTGCTGAATGCATGCCCATTTGCAGGTGGTCACTGTTAGTGAGGCAGATTCCATGCCTGACATGGGATTTATAGGTTCAATAACATTGAATTCAGATGCCTGCTGCCCTAGAGTGAAAGAAATATGGGTGAGCTCAACAGCCTTGAGGCACCAGCTCTCTAAGCAAGAAAAACATGTTGCACAAGTACATAAGCCCCAATTAGTCTGTTCTTGCTGACTGTGTTTACCTCAAAGAACCCTTCTTGACAATAAATCCCTTTGATGTGCTTCCCTTTAAATAAAGGATTCATGGGCTTTTTCCTTTGTTAGGGATCAGACCCACCAGGTCTAATCCACCCACTAGGCCCCTGCTTTTGAGACTATTTTTCTGTGTCTTTTGTCTTTTATTTCTTTTTTCAGATCTTTAATTTCTCAGCCAGTTCTCACCTCTGTTTGGTTGACTGATTCCTCGCTGTGTAGGACACAGTGACAACAAGAAGCTAGAGTTAGGGATCATGGAGACTTCTACCAAGACTTGAAACAAAAATCTGAGAAACCAGGTAATATGTAGCATGGTTGGAATCCTTGTGAGCACTGTATCAAGCTGTGAGAGTCATGCCAAGTCTGCAATTTAGACATCAGAAATTAAGAGATGCTAGGAATGGGGAACATCTGCCAAGGAAAGTGGCAGGCCATAAAGCGTGCCATCCTAAGAGAGGCCACTGGGTTGCAACTCTCAAGGTCATAGGGGTGGGACTGTGCAAGCCTTTGGGGGCCCACATATCATTACCATATGCCTGGGGTGCCAGACTTAGATCTATAGGACTTAATATTTGCCCATCTGGGTTTCAATCCTTCTTGGTCACATTCTTCCCTCCTATGTCCCTTTCCTCTCTTTTTGAAATGGAATATTTACTCTGTGACAGTGTATATTGAAGATATGCAACTTGATTTGATTTTCACAGGCAATCACAGCTATGAGTTTGCCTCAAACCTCAAAGGAGACTTTGGACTAGGACTTCTGAGTAATGTTGAAACTACTAAGACTATAGGGACTAATGGAGATGGACTAAATTCATTTCGCATTGTGAGATGGATATGAGCATTTGGGGGCCACAAGTGGAATGTTATGGTTAGATCTAGAATGTTCCCCAAAGTCTCATGTGCTCAGAAGTGTGGCTTTGGAGAAGTGATTCCATTATGAGGGTTCTGACCTTACCAGTAGATTAAGCTGTTGATATCTGAATGACCTGTTGGAAGGTGGGGACTAATTGGAGGAACTAGGTCACTTTAGGTGTGAATTGGAAAGGTTTATCTTCTCCCTGGCCCCTTTCTCTCCAGCTGTTTCCTGACTGCTGTGTGCTAAGCAGATTTCCTCAGTCATTCCCTTCCCAAGCCACGATGGTTTTACCTTTGACCATGAACTGAATTCTTTTGAAACCATGACCAAAACAAATCTTTCTTTCTCTAAGTTATTTTTATCAATAGGGTTGACCACAAATGAAATGCTGACTGACACATGGAATATCCCGTATGCCTATCAAAATGCCCCCACCCAGATCCATAATATCATTGATCATCAAATCTTTGTCTTCCCAAATTATGACTAGCTAACCAGGCTATTTGCTGCTCTCATTAGTTCAAACATAACTCACTTCAGGTTATTTCCACTTTCAAAGAAAGTGCATAGCCTGGTTTAATACTGACATCCTTATTCACTGATAAGATTTTTTTCCCCTGTAATTCTCTTTAAAGGCTACTTCTGTATATACTTTCAATGTAGTCTGTATCCATATTTTGTGAACACATTCCAATACAACTCATTTTTAAACTCAGGTTGAGCTTTTCACTCTTCTTTTAACTGGTCATGTAGTATCCCTAATGACTTCCTGTGTGAGATGAAAGAGAAAAACTGTTACAACTCTGCTGGGGATTTAGCTGCCTATTTAAAGAAATTGCTTGGTGTTTTCTGGTCTTTGAGCCTGATCCTGAATACATTATTTTCTTCTAATGATGCATTAATAATGGGATTTATGATTTTGTGACTTAATGTTTTGACAAAACCACCTTAAGATGGGCAATTTCAAATACTTAGGTGTTCTAAGATCCCAGAGAAGGCCAAGTGCTGTTTTTTGAATGACATATTATTTTTCTGAGCAGATTTGCTTTTCCCTTTCTGGATTCACAGAATCCTAACTATGATTAATCAGTTACGGTCATCCCTAAACTTCACATTGTTGTTTCTTCCACTGTGGGTATATCTAATGCTGTAGAATCTTCCTGACTTGTGGCCATTGTCACACTGCAGTCTGGACTTGCAACAACCCGAATCCTTACTTTTACAGAAGTAAGTGAGGATGCTGTCTCCTTGTCACTCAACTCTTCTGGAGTGAAAACAATAATGCATATTTGAATATAGATGGGTGATACAACTATAGCTGCTTTTACCTAACATTTTACAATAAAATATTTTTCTCACTTATTTTCTTATCAAAACCTCCTTGCATTTTATAATAAATTAACAGTGACGTAAATATATTTCATACAACTCATAATTTTTAATCTAATATATTAAGAGAATTTGGTTTCCTCCTGTTTCTTCATCACCTTAAGATCATTCTATTTTAAATAACATCTTGTTACAAATAATTTTCTTCTAATAAAAAAGCTTTTCCAAAAGTTGGTAGTGTATATAGGGATGAGTTGAAATTTTCTTCACCCCATGATGTTCTTATAGAGGATGTTCTCTTGAGTATATATACTAAACTACTGCTATTTTAAAACATTTATATCTTTCATTGTCACATAATAATTGTACATATTTATGGAATATCACAGTTTCATACTTCAGTCATATTATCTTCTAAATAGCATAATGCTAAACAAAAACAAATTAATGTAAAATTAGAGATTTTAAGTTTATTATTTAAATATTCACAATATTTTGAATAATTTATTATTTATGTAATTTACTCTTGATAGTCATGATGTATATTTCTCAGATAGTACTAACTAGTTGTATTACCATTTGGAATTTGAATCAGTAGACTAAGTAAGGTAGTTCTACCTTCAGCCAATATGAGCTATATGAGCAGGCATCATACGGTTAGGTAGGCATAGAACAAAGAGTCAGAGGAAAGGTGAATTCACTCTCTCTTCTGGGCTTGAAGCACCCCTTCTTCCCCTTGCCTTGGATGTCATAACTCCTAGTACTAGCACCAGTGGAGCAACCCTTGGGTTCTCATCCTTAGAACCATATTTGCACCATTAGCTTCCCTGATTTTTTAGACTTTGGAATTTGGATTGGGTCACACTCTCAGGCTCCCTGTTCTTCAACTTGTAGACAGCCCAACATGGAATTTCTCAATCTCCATAAATATGCTTTAAAAATTCTTCTGGAATGCCCAGTGAAAGACAGCTTCTATTTTAAAATAATAGAATGTATAATGTTACACCTTATATCTTCCAACTAAAGCTATAAGAAACTCATTAGCATATTAGATTTTCTCAGTCTGAAACAATAAAAGTAAAGTGAGAGGTGTGCAACATTTCCTTTTACTTGAACACTGATAGACTATAAATGATAGCATTCAAAGAGAAATTTATAAAGTGGCCGATGGTCCATAAATGTTCTCAAATTTATCTGAGCAAATATTTTTGTTGGTGGGGTTGTTTCAAGGTCTAGGTCTGATTCTCTGTGGCTCTTTACTTCAGTCTCTGAACTATTGTTTCTGCATTTTGAGATATCCTCCTCTTCTCATTGAAGGGAGAATGTGTTTAAACCTGGATAATTTTATTGGATAGCTTTTAGCCAGCATCATGGGGGCATAGCAGTCTCCTTTTATTCTGTACTTGCCTTGTCCTTTTTAGTTCAAGTTGGAAATAATTTTCAAGCTGAAACAATTTTCTCAAATGCTCTGTGAATCTCCTATGGATTTCAGTGTTTTTTTTTTTTTTTTTTTTTTTAATTATATTAGGAAAAAATTGATACTTAGAGATCTTTTGAGATAAGTCCTTCATGACTTGGCCTTTAGTTGAGATGACTGAAGGACAAGGCCCTTAAGTTTCTAGATGCTCAGGAGTTTAATGGAGAAACTCTTTGAGGAACGCCCTTCATTTCTTGAAATGGCCCTTGATGTGACTGGTTATTTTAACCTTTATATCTTTCTGAAAATTAAGCAAGATCTTATAAAGTCACATCTCAATTTTTTTCCTTAAATAAGACTTATCTCTACATTGTATCTCTGAAGTTTTTCTTTTAATTTTAACATATTTCATCATTTAAGGATATAAATATCTACAAATTTATTAATTTCTGTCTTCTGTTTAAAAATTAACCTCTTAATTTTTTTCTTCTTATAATTTACTCTGAGCAATGACTGCATTTTTATTTAGTGACTGGAGAAGAATCTGCCTCCAAGTGCACTTGGAATTTTGGCAGGGTTTACTTTACCTGTGTAGAACTTGTAGAAGCTTTCTTGGTAGCTATTAGCTAGAATACACATCCACTTTTGGCCACATGGGCCCTTCAGTATGATTCAATTATTCAAAGACAAGTAGAGAATTCGAATCACAAGAGCTAGAAGGACAACATTTTATAAAATTGGACCAAAATCAAAGGGGTGACATCCCTTCCTCATTCATAATTTATTGGTTAGAAGCAAGTCACTGACCAGGCCCACTCAAGGTGGAGGTCCCCTTAAAAGCTGAACTTCAGGGGACACATATTATTTAAAACACACAAGTCTTTGTGGCAATTTTTCTAATAATTTCTTTTGATAACCATGTATATGTTATGAAATTTGATGATTATCCAAATTATGTGTTTTTTCATACACATTACTCATTATCAGAGTTTAATTAGGTCATGAAAAAAAACACACAATCTTTAATATTTCACACAATTTAACACTACACACTTTTATATAACTAGTGTATTGTTGTATTTTGCTTCATTGATAATATAAAATCTTAAATTTACTTTTTTTTTTTTTTAACTCATTGAGCTGTAGGTTGGCCACTTTGGGCCTTGTTGGGTGATTTTTCTACTTGAAGTTTTATTCATTGGTATATCTACTGTTAGCTGGTAAATCATTTAAGGATAGGATTTAGGAAATAACTTCAATTTAGATTGTTTGCCTGAGTTTCACATGTTCTCATCCTTCTGTAGGGTAGCTTGCCCAGGCTTGTAGGATTCTAAGAGGGGGTGAGAATTAAACATGGGGAGACTTGACACTGAAACTTGGAACTGGTACAATATTAAGTTTCTTGAATTTTGTTGTTTAAGCCTTGTCACTATAGCAGATAGTCTGGTTGTTTCAAGAAACATTATTTGATGTTCAGACATGCAACAACACTCGCAGTTTGTCTAAAGGATATTATGAAGGACTTAATTGCTAAGATCGAAGAATACATCCATATTCCCTTTATTCTTCTTACTGATTTTCTTATCATATTCTCCTATCTTTCCTCTTAATTTACCCAGCTTTCTTTTCACCCAGATCCATTTAGCTTTCTTTTTTAATATTTCATTTATTGTATACCTTTTTATTTTATAAATACAAAACCTCATACATAGTGCATGTCTTATTTTCTTCTCTCTTTTTTGTTCCTCTTTGTCTTTACTTATGTTTAGATTCTAAGTCATAAAATACAGGTGCTACTATATGAGAATTATGTTTATTATATTCATGAACTCAGAAGGATCGTAAATGATCCTACATTATTACTTCTGTGGGGTCACTCATGATGTTTTTTGAATTAAATTTTTAAAGGTATAAACTTTAACTACAAATATATTTGAGTTTGAAGCATGGATCTCTTATGTATGGGGTCCAAGAACTTGTGTGAGTTATCTTGGACAGACGAAGTCCTTTGAACTCCTTGATACAATCTACTAATTTTGTACATTTATTGAAAAAAATCAAGTGACATAATGCATTACAATGGAAAAATCAAATTCCTAGAGCAATGTAAATATATAATAATGCTAGATGATATAGAAATAAATTAGATATTATAATTTAAAAATAATAATTATTATTCTTGTATGTAGCATATCAGTTTTATATTGTCAAAATAATGATGTGGACACTGCAAAATCTCACTGCAATGAAACAAATACACATATATTGTTATTAATGATTCTAAATTTCAGATGGGTAGTTCTTATGATTTTAAGTAAGTCTTTACTCATTTGTGTTTCTCTTGATTAGCTCCGAGTCTGTCTTCTTGACATTTAGTTTGATAATGAGTGGATTTTTTTTAATTGCCCAGAGAACTGGCTGTGTCACCAGATCCAAATTACTTCTATTCCACAAGTCTCACCATCCAACATGACAGCTTAGCCATATTCTTGAAATAAAGGAAAAGAGGCAAGAAAGAATGAACAGAGAAGGAAGACATCTTACAGTCCAGACTTGGAACCAGTACATTGTGACTTTTATAATCTTCTAAGGACCAAAACAACTTACAATGTCAACTTGGATTCAGAAGATAGGGAAATAGGCTGCATTTCTGGAGAGGAGGGCTGTGAATACAGGAAGGGAATTGTCATTATTTGAATTACTCTATCACAGGAAGGTAATATTCAGTTAGGAAAAACTAAAATAATGCATGTATATAATGCTTATATACACACAAATATGTGTGTGTGTGTATATATACACACATACTTTTATTTATGTAGTCCTCATATATACTTTGTATGCAGCACTATTCATAACCATAATTTTTAAAAAGCAACAGGGATATTAAAAACTTCGTCAAAGGTATATTATCAGTAAATAGCAGAGTTATATGTAGGATCCAAATCTCCTTGTCTCTAGCTCCATGTGTATTCTCTTGATGTCCTAATATATGTGTAAGCAATGTAATTATACGTTGATCTACATGATGCAACAATCCCATAATGTCACAAACTCTTCAAAACAGATAAATATATGAACATATAATTTGGGATCCTTGTAGAATATAGATAAATATAAAATAGGTTTTGTCTCTAGTTCTTTAATAGAGAGGTCTTTTCTCCTACAATAGTATTCTTATTATTTCAATAAAATTACCCATAAACTAAAAAAAAAAAAAAAAAAACTGTTTAGATTTTAAATGACACTGTCATTTCACATATAAGGAAGTTCCAGTTACTGTATTTTAGAGAGTATTTTGTGACATAAACATTTCAGTGATAGGTCTCACTTGGGAGAAACTATAACAATACGAGAATGAGCCTCTAAACCCAAGTGCCTTATTGGAATACATCTTTATGCATTAGATAACTGACAGTGCTGCAGGCTGTCTTCACCCCGTAAAAGTGAATAGATGAAGTGTTTTTAATCTTATATTTATAGAATTATAATCATTGTTTTAGATACTTTTTAAATTGTATACATTTTTTATTGTAACTTTATGATAGATTGTGTGAACAATATTTAGTTTGAGAAGTCCCATAGGACTTCACTTACAGAACACTTCACTTACAAATTAAAAAATAAAATTAATAAGGTTTTCAAGATGACTACCTCAGAACATCAAACCCCAAGTGTGCAGCTGACTAAGCAAGAGGCCTGTGTAACTGCAGTGATGTAACACCTATGAAACAGATCCTATTCACAGTATCTTTTTATAGTGTTTTATAAATTTCAATAAAACAGACTCATCCTATGTAATATAATATAAATTTGCATTTTCTCTTCTTTTTTAAGATCAAAAAGTTATATAGGTAAAGTTCATAAAGTTTTGCTTTAATTCATACTTGCAGTTTTATCTCACATATAGTACATGGTGAAAATGTATATTTTAGCAGTTTATATAAAGACTAACATATTTGATGTTATATGTTATCTCAGTCTGCTTCTACTCTTCCATAACTTACTTGCTCAACATATTTTGGAAATCTACAATTTTAAAATGTTCTATTTTTCTATTCATCATTTATATTTACATTAAATATTTGGCTAATTCTTGTATTTTAAGTCTATTACATTGTTACTTCAAATCTTCCTGCCTTTCTAAATAGATTATCCATGAGGAGATCAAGCAATTATTGTGAAGAATGATCTTTTTATTAAGTTATATATCTGAAATTATACTCTTGGAACTATTAATAAGTGTTAAATTTTATGACCAAATAGTCTATTTCCAACCAATCTTCCAAATGAAAAAAGTAAATTTTAAAACCAAACTATGGTGTTGCTGGTTACTCAAAAATCTCTTGGTGTGAATGCTATAATTATAAAGAAATTCATTGAGTGAGCAGTGATATCAAGGGACAGAGTCTTAGCCTCACTGCTGCCAACACAGCTCAGAGACTGCTGAGCTCCCGACCATCTGCCATGACCCATTCTTGACACAGAACATCTAGTCATGGATAAGAATGAGGTAGTGCCTAAGGTCAAACTGTTCAAACAGGTTGAGGGATATGATTACATGGCAGCCTGCATGAAGTCTATAACTAACCAAAGAAATGAATTGCCTAATGAGAAAAGGAATCCTTCCTCAGTTACTTATAAAAATGTTGTAGGAACCAGCAGATCATCTTGGAGGGTTAAGCATTGAGCAAAAGAGGGAAGCTACTGAGAAAAATCAGCAGATGACTCATGAATACAGAAAGAAAATTGAGACTGATCTAAGAGATGTCTGCAATAATGTACTGTTTCTTTTGGAAAAATTCTTGATTCACAACGCTTCACAAGGAGAGAGCAAAGTCTACTTGAAAATGAAAGGAGACTATTAACTTTACTTGACTGAGGTTGCTACTGGTGATAAGAAAGGGACTGTGGATCAGTCACAACAAGCATACCAAGAAGCTTTCGAAATCAGCAAATAGGAAATGTAGTCAACACACCCTATCAGATTTGGTCTGTCCTTTGACTTCTCTGTGTTCTATTATGAGATTCTGCACTCCCCAGAGGAAGCCTTTTTTCTTGTGAAGACAGTGTTTGATTAAGCCATTGCTGAACTTGGTAGATTAAGTGAAAAATCGTACAAAACCAGCATGCTAATAATGCAATGCTGAGAGACAGCTTGACATTGTGAACATCAGATACCAAAGGAGATGAAGCTGAAGCAGGAGAAGGAAGGGAGAATTAACCAGTCTTCCAACTTTTGTCTGCCTCATTCTAAAATTTAAAGAGTAGACCACTTGTCATCCATGCTGTCCCACAAATAGTTTTTTTGTTATGATTTATGACAGGTTATTTTATTTCTATTTGAATTTCTGTATTTACCATGTGGTTTTTATGTTTAATATTAGGGAAGTAGAACCAGTTAACATTTAGGGAGTTCTCTGTTTTCATCTTGAGGTTGCCAATATGGGGATGTGGAATTTTTAAGCAGGTTATAAATGTTTGGTATAGTACTTTAGATACATTGTGGTTTCACAAGGGCCAGTGTTAAGGTTGCTTCAATGTCTAAGCAAAGAAAATTGTCTACATATTGGTGTGTCCTGGTGGAGAATAAAAGGGATCATGGGTTGCAGTCACAGGTATAGTTGTTGTGGGTACTTTAAGGCTTGGAGCACTTACAAGGTTGTAGAAGAAACAGATATTCCACGGATCCTACATGTGTGAATCATGCATTTCTGTGGATTAGTCAATCTCAGTGTGTACAGCTTTCACTACAGCTGCAGAAGTACTGCTTTAGACAAAGTTGTAACCCAATTTACTCTGAATAAGGGCAGAAACAGTTCATATTTCATTATTTGAAAAGTTACCTGGTGTTTGCTTTCATTATTTTTGCTATACATTTTATTTGTATTTAAATGTTTTAGGCAACCTAAGAATAAATGTAAAAGTAAAGATTCAGTAGAAATGAATTGCTTGGTATCCATGACTTATATATATCAAGCACAGCAGTAAACAAAACAAAACCCACATATTTAACTTTTTTTTAGGCGCTTTTGCTTTTGTGATTTCTTTTTTGATACTTGCCTCACATGCATGTGCTGTAAAAATGGTTAACAAAAATAACTTGAGATGATGGCTAGCTTTTTATAATGTCTTATGAATTTTTCATGAACAATCCAAGCATAATTGTTAAGAACCCATGTCTTAAGTTCGTGTAAGTTAAATAAAAGTTTTATGAATGAACTTCTCAACTACTTTCTCTACAGCTTTTCATGTAAATTAGTCTTTGGTTTTGAAACTTCTCTAAGGGAAATTGTACATTCTTAGAAATGTATTCCTTAATTCCCTTTTGGCAGCTAATGGACTTTTACCAAGTTTAAATGCAGTTTATAACAAGAAAATACTACTAATAACTAACTACCCATCTCAACCATATCCCATATTCCTTTTTCTCCCTCCCCCCACCAAAAAAAAATGTTCTGGGGAAGGGTGAGATTGACTGGAATAAAAGTATTGTGTTCCATTCAAAATTTTGGTATACAGCATTTTCTAACTTAGGAAACCACAAGGTTCTTGGCCTATCATGTCACTGGGTAGCATTAACAGTAAATTTGTGCTTCCAAATCATTTTGGTTTTTAAGAATTATTGATATTCTATGAACTGCCTTCAATTTTGATTCTTTATTCTATTTGTCATGTGCACAAGATTACCTTCCTTTTTTAGTCTTCCCTCTTGTCAATAACCATACTTATTTGGTGGTGGTGTACTTGGGAAAAGTCCACATGATCTTTCTGGCTCCACTTAATGTCTAAGATACCCACCCTGCTTCCTTTGCTCAAATCCCACCATTTCCTACATCTTCTTTGCTGCAGCACATCTCTCCTTAGTTGAGATTGTGTTTACTCCTTGTAAACCCTACACATCCTGAATGGTCTGTTATTGTCTTCCTTTAAAATCCTTCCTCTTCCTCTCTTTAAATGATGGGGCTAAGTTGTACCCAAAACTCACCCTACAGAATATTTCCTCAGTACTTTACAGAAAACACCAAACAAAAGTGCCATTTTAAAAGACTTGTATTGTTCCCCCTATTAGAATGTAAGCTCCTCAAGAGCAGGGACAATGTTTTCTGTATGTTCTATTGTGCCTAGTAGAGTGAGTATAAATGCTCAATAAATATTGATGATGTATTAATTGCATTAAATCTTAAGTTTCTATGACATGATCATTTCTTAAAGACAATTTTAAATTCCTCTGTAATAATTTTGAGAATGTATGTATAGTGAAAGGAGAGGTTTTTTTTTTTTATTTTTATTTTTTATTTTAAAACTAATTCATGTGGATGCTCAGAGGTTTTACAGAGATGCCCTGGCTGTCTTACTGGCTTTATACAGAGTAAGAGAAAAAAGTATCCTCATTTCAATGACAGGAATCTGCCAGGCACAAAGGCATATGCCTGTAATCTCAGAAACTTGGGAAACTGAGGCAGGAGGATTACAAATTTGAGGCCAGCTTCAGCAACTTGGTGAGATCCCGTCTCATATAAAAAAAAAAAAAAAGCTAGAAATGTAGTTCTGTGATAAAGCACTCTTGGGTTCAGTCTCTAGTACCAACAAAAGAAAAAATAATCAACAGTAATAATATAAAGAAATATTTCTATGGTATCTATAGTTATACAAGTATTATTACCTGTTCATACTGTAACATAAAAATGACAAGGAAATGAAAAATTTAAAAATTGAAAGAGCTACTTTTTAAAAGCTTAATTTAAATTAAAATTTGCCAGTGAACGATGGATCTAAAGACTGTTAATGCTAAACAAAACAAGTTAGCCCCCAAAACCAAAGGTTGAATGTTCTCTCTGATATGTGAACGCTAACACACAGCAACCAAAATACGGGTTAGCAATTAATTCCTGAAAGGAAAGAAATCCAAAGGACAAACAAAATTTAATATGAGATACAAAATTATTTTGATGTGGCACTAAGTGTAAGTTTGTTTTTCTTTTTGGATTTTTTTTACACTTGTTGAACATTTTTAAAAAAATTAGAATTGTTAGGAATTAAAATTACTTATGATAAATCACAGATTGCTTTAAGAAGCTGTAAAATTATTTCAGTATGAACTTTTTTTTTAAAGAACAAAATAGAGCTTTAGCACAAATTCATCAGATGTCCAGAAGAACAGGAGTCATATATACTCGTATTGTTCTATTCTAGAAGCTTTTGTATTCAATTTCTTATTTATGAATATTGCCTTCTGCTGATATCAAGAAGCTTGAATTAAATATTAGTAGTTCAAAGAGTCAAAATTTATCTGTTTCTGGATGTGAGCTAGGAAAAAAATACATGTAGGGCTTTTTATTCTTTTTAACTCCCTTCGCATTAGCAATTTTTGTGATGTAACTATTTATATTTAGCACAGTGAAAGGATGAACCCATGCACATAGAAATATGTACTTCAATCATACTATAATTTCTGTTATGTAGTTTCTGGAAGGTTTGTGTTACATAATGAAATAAATATAAATAATAGAAAATAAAGTGATAATATATCAAATGTAAGATTTCTAAGTGCATTTAGAGATTATATGGTCAGTGTTGATTCCCATTTCCCTCCAAAGAATCAGCAAGATAAATCATAATCAAAATAAAGTATTAAATTCAAGGAAAATCTAGATACAGATATTGAAACATATCCAGAAGTTCTGTGAATCAAGAGTCTATGCCTCTATTGAGGATCTACAAAGATGTAATTAAGGTGTCACTCAGTCTGCATTCTACTCTGGAGGCTTACCTGAGAAGGAATATGCTTCTAAACTCATTCAGATTATTGACAAATTTTTTTTCCTCTTCTTTTCTTAACTTTTTCTTTCCTCTTCTTTTCCTGTTTCTGTTTGTTGTTATTGTTGTCATTTGTTTGGTTGTTGTTGTTGTTCTGTGCATGTGGCTAAAAGAACTAGTTCTTCAGCTTTTTGCTGACTATCAATCAGCTGGAGAGTGCCTTAAATTCCTGAAAATGCAGCTGGCCGTCAGTTCCTTGTGTGAACTCTATCATTTTGCTTACTACAACAAATCTGCTAGATGACTATCTGTTGGGGTCTTTAGCCCTCTTGCTCTTCTTGACCAGTGACAAGGGAAGAGAGCCCTTCCCAACAAGGCCAGACCGGGAAAGGTAGGGACCACTGACCGCCTGCACCCAGCCCTCTGGGCGGAGGACAATCAGACGCATCAGGGAGACCAGTCACAGCAGGAACTCGCTTATTGAGGAAGTCACACAGTTTTTATGTAGGGTGAAGGCTAGGAGGGAACCAATCAGCTTAAAGGTCAGCAAGGCACTGGGGGGGGGGGGGGTCACGCAGGCAAGAGTCCCACAGGACTATATGGCAAGCGTGAGCTGATCATGTTCATGGAACTGTTGTTAACTAATCCCTGATGGTTATCTGATTTATCATCATTAACTTTTGAAACCACCTTTGAGGCCTTGATCTTGCTCACCTGCCGGAGAGTAAGGAGTCAGCCTGAGTTAGTTAACGTGTCATTAGTCCCAACAACTATCTTGCTCTTGTTTGCTAATTTGACATGTTATCTGAATAATAAAACCATAGGCATGACATTCCGTTACCTTTGCTATATGGCAATACCTACTAAGAACTCATCAGAAGAGTATCATATTACATTTCTGTATTTTATCGATTAGAAGCAAGTCACAGATCTTGCCCAGACACAAGGGGATAGGAATATACAATAGTGTGAATATCAGGAAGACAGAAATTGGGGGTCATCTTCATATCTATCTACCACAAAAAATTATAGACTACTAGAAAATAAAGATAAAGAACATATCTTAAAAGCAGCCCAAACAGAAAGATGTTACTTACAGGGTGTAAATATAGGATTTTAGCAATTGAAATCAGGAGTCATAAAATTTTCTGTGCCAACACAAAAATGTGTCTCATGACTTTTTGAAAAGTATATGTTCATAATTTAAAGTGGAAGGCAAATTAATCAATAAGGCAAGAAAATACAGTATTTTAGAATTAGGTAATTCTACTAAAGATAAATTAAGTAGATGGATTTGGAATATAGCAATAATGATGCAAATATTAAAAATACTAATAGTAATAATAAAAATATTTAACATTTATTAAACAATTTCTTTATGCCTATCCTGTTTGAAGATACTTACTTTAAATGACTCACATGTTGCCCTCAGTAAACATATTATTACCTCGAATATCAGATAAGAAACAGGATTTGAAATGTAGGGGAAAAATTATGAGAATAGGAAGTGCTTGGTCATTATTCTTACATTTTTGTGTGTGAGGGTGGTGAGGCAGGGATGGAATTAAAAATCTGGATTTAACAGTCTGGTGCATAGTGGAACAATTCTGTTATTACTATCATGTCCATACAAAATTGTTAAATGTGGTCACAAATATATACTCATATATATTTTCACTTTTAAATAACTGTTTATCTTACATCACTTGTGTTATTCTCATCTGAAATGTACTTACTGATATTTAAAAGCTATTAAAATTTAGATCAACATTTGCATATATTTCAAGATCTTCCTTATCTACCAAAATAGAACAAATAAGCTACTTTTACATTCAAAAATTTTTAGTACCCAAATGCTATATTTCTTAAAATATATGTACATTATTGCATCTAATCATTTTATATTATGTTAATAATTATTTTATGTTTTTAACATATATTATAGTTATACTTGTGTCATCAACTAGATAGTAATCTTTCTAAGAAAAACAAACATGACTTTTTAAAAAAATTCTTTTGGGGGCTTGGATTGTGGCTCAGTGGTGGAGCTCTTATCTAGCATGTGAGTGCTAGATTCAATTCTCAGCAGCACATGTCAATTAACAAATGAAGCTCCATCAACAACTAAAAAATATTTTAAAAAGTTCTTTTGGAGGGGCTGGGGATATAGTTCAGTTGGTAGAGTGCTTGCCTCTTAAGCACAAGGCCCTGGGTTCAAATCTCCAGCACAGCAAAAAGAAAAGAATTTCTTTTTGATTTTAATAATACAGCACATGCACTAGTTATTTAATAAACACTGATTACTGATTGCTGTTCCTTCATATTTTTAGATGTTGTCCATTCATAATTTTTCAATAGAAAATGTATGAAGAAAACCATACTTAGATCTCTACTGTCAATTATCAGGAATATGAAGATGCTATTTAGTGTTTACAGTGTTCACTTCTCATGGGGAATGGTGGAGAAAGGTGTGCATCAAAAGAAATGCTACAACAAGCTCTGAAAAAGTAGTTTGGAAATCAAAAGATACAAACAGGAAAAGAAGAAGTCAAACTATCTTTGTTTTCTGGTGATATAATCCTATATGTAGAAGATCCAAAACAGTCCACCAGAAGACTTCTAGAACTTATAAATGAATTTAGAAAAGTAGAAGAATAGAATATCGGAGGTTTCAAGATGGCGGCCTAGAGGGTGGCTGCATTTCATGTTGCTCCAGGACTCAGGATTCAAAAGAGGAGATATTGAGACACTTGGGACCAACTCAAAGCAGCCGGGTGACTCTCACCCGTTGGGAAGGCATCCCGGATGGGACAGTGGTCCCGGAACGCAGGAAACTTTGTGAAGTAGAGCGGCTGGAGAGACACCCCTCCCCCCGCTGGAGCAGTGAACTCGGACAACTGGGAGCGCCGTAAAGGAGGCCACTCGGCACAGCGCTGGGACTCGGAGCAACCACTGGGGGTCCGGCGGCTGCCCAGGGGAAGAGCGGCGAGGAGAGCTGTGTGGACTCAGAACACCGGGGCCTGCCCTGATGAGGAGGAGGAGGAGCGTGGCCGCTTGGATTCGGAGTGACTGCACCAGAGCTACAGGCGGTTGACAGAGGAGGGGCTGCGTGGCGAGCTGTTTGGACTCAGACCACTTCTGAACCCCGGGGCCTGCCTGGAGGAGTAGGAGAAGGAGGAGGAGGAGCGCGGCGGGTCGTTTGGACTCGCAGTGACTGCATTAGCGCTCCAGACGGCTGCTCAGAGGAGAAGGCGAGTGGTGAGTTGTTTGGACTTAAAGTGACAGCTCCTGAACACAGAGGGGCTGCCTGGAGGAGAAGCGTGGTGGGTCGCTTGGTCTTGAGTGGCCGCACCAGAGCTCCGGGCGGTTGCCCAGAGGACCCGTGCAGCGGGTCACGTGGATTCAGAGCCACTCAGAGCAACCACTCCTGAACACCCAGGGGGTTATCTGGAGAAGGAGGAGGAACGGGGAGGGTCACTTTGACTCGGAGTGATTGATTGCCCAGGGCTACGGGTGGTTGGTGGGAAGGGGAGGCACGCAGTGAGTTTCTTGGACTCCTAGTGACCGCACAAGAATACTGGGCGGCTGTCTGGAGGAAGAGGCGTGTGGCGGGTCTCTGGGACTCAGAGCGATTGTACGGGGCCCCAGGTGGCTGCTCAGAGGAGGGGCTGCATAGCCAGGCAATTAGGTGCAGAGCAGGGTCCCAGGATCTAGGAGGCTTCTGGGTGGAAGAGCCGCACAGAGACAGGCTTAGGGCAGAGCGAAGGTTCCAGGCCTGCGGGCAGATTCTCTGAGGAGGGGCAGCCTAAGGAGATTCATCTGCGAAGGGTGAGGATCCCAGGCCCAGGAGGTAGGGCCGGGCCCCTGGGAACTTTGCAGAGGAAGGCAGCCCAGCTGTAACCTGTAGGAGGGAACTGACCAGCGAGAACTACCCACCAGGTGAGTCTTCCCTGCCGGGTGAGGTTTCCCTACAAGAACGGTAAAACCAGAGACTCAGGCCCAAACAGGCCTTGCCTCGCCCGCAGCCTAGGTCCCCTTTGGATGACCATTGGTCAACAAGTGGAGGCACCTCTGCCCACTAGCAGGGATTATACCCCACCTGAAGGCCACCACTCCTAGAGAGGCAGCTTCCTTGTGGAGCACCGCATTATCAACTTCCTCCAAGACTTCAGCCTACTGAAGGCTAAGGGGGGATATATATAGAAATCTTCAGGGACATTGTAAGTCAATAGAGGAAATCTGCAATATCTCAGCGGTCCACTGATACCTGAACAATATGAGAAAACAAGGAAAGAAAATGCTGCAAACAAATCTAGATGTTACATCAATAAAACCCAATGACAGCATGGCAGAAGAAATGACAGAAAAGGAGTTCAGAATGTACATAATTAAAATGATCAGAGAAGCAAACGATGAGATGAAAGAGCAAATGCATGCACTGAATGATGAGATGAAAGAGCAAATGCAAGCATTGAATGATCGCACGAATCGACAGTTAAAAGAGCAAATACAGGAAGCAAAAGATCATTTCAATAAAGAGTTAGAGATATTGAAAAAAAAGCAAACAGAAATCCTTGACATGAAGGAAACAATAAACCAAATTAAGAACTCCATAGAAAGCATATCCAGTAGGATAGAACACCTGGAAGACAGAACCTCTGACATTGAAGACAAATTATTTAACCTTGAAAACAAAGTTGAACAAACAGAGAAGATGGTAAGAAATCATGAACAGAATCTACAAGAACTATGGGATATCATGAAAAGGCCAAATTTAAGAATTATTGGGATTGAGGAAGGTCTAGAGAAACAAGCCAAAGGAATGAACAACCTATTCAATGAAATAATATCAGAAAATTTCCCAAATCTGAAGAATGAAATGGAAAATCAAGTTCAAGAGGCTTATAAGACTCCAAATACACAAAATTACAACAGACCCACACCAAGGCACATTATAATGAAAATACCTAACATACAAAATAAAGACAGAATTTTAAAGGCTGTGAGAGAAAAGAACCAAATTACATTCAGGGGGAAACCAATACGCATATCAGCAGATTTTTCAATCCAGACCCTAAAAGCTAGAAGGGCCTGGAACAACATTTTTCAAGCCCTGAAAGAAAATGGATGCCAACCAAGAATCTTATACCCAGCAAAACTTACCTTCAAATTTGACGATGAAATAAAATCCTTCCATGATAAACAAAAGCTAAAAGAATTTACAAAAAGAAAGCCAGCATTACAGAACATTCTCAGCAAAATATTCCATGAGGAAGAGATGAAAAACAAAGAAGCAAATCAGCAAAGGGAGGAATTATCCTAAAGGAATTGTCAAATAAAGGAGGAAACAAGTTGTGTCAAACAAATAAATAAATAAAATTTTAAAAATGAACCAAATGACCGGGAAACCAAATCATATCTCTATAATTACCCTGAATGTTAATGGCCTGAATTCATCAATCAAAAGACATAGACTGGCAGATTGGATTAAAAAGAAAGATCCAACAATATGTTGCCTGCAAGAGACTCACCTCATAGAAAAAGATACCCATAGACTAAAGGTGAAAGAATGGGGAAAAACATACCGTGCACATGGACTCAGCAAAAAAGCTGGAGTATCCATCCTCATTTCCGATAATGTGGACTTCAAGCCAAAGTTAGTCAGAAGGGATAAAGAAGGTCATTTCATACTGCTTAAGGGAAGCATAAATCAGCAAGTTATAACAATCATAAACATCTATGCCCCAAACAGTGGCTCATCCATGTATGTCAAACAAATTCTTCTCAATTTCAGAAACCAAATAGACCATAACACAATAATACTAGGTGATTTTAACACGCCTCTCTCACCACTGGACAGATCTTCCAGACAAAAATTGAACAAATAAACCATAGATCTCAATAACACAATCAATAATTTAGACTTAACGGACATTTATAGAATATACCATCCAACCAAGAGCGAATACACTTTCTTCTCAACAGCACATGGATCCTTCTCTAAAATAGACCATGTATTATGCCACAAAGCTAATGTTAGCAAATACAAGAAGATAGAGACACTACCATGTATTCTATCAGATCATAATGGATTGAAGTTAGAGCTATTCCAACATCTGGAGATTGAACAATATGCTATTATATGATGAATGGATAACAGAAGATATTAGGAAGGAAATTAAAAAATTCTTAGAGGTAAATGAGAACAAAGAAACATCATATCAAAATCTCTGGGACACTATGAAAGCAGTACTTAGAGGGAAATTTATTTCATGGAGCACATTTAATAAAAGAAGTAAAACTCAACAAATAAACGACCTAACACTACAGCTCAAAGCCCTAGAAAAAGAAGAACAGAACAGCACCAAAAGTAGTAGAAGACAGGAAATAGTTAAACTCAGAGCTGAAATCAATGAAATTGAAACAAAAGAAACAATACAAAAAATTGACAAAATAAATAGTTGGTTCTTCGAAATAATAAATAAAATTGATAAACCTTTAGCCACACTAACAAAGAGAAGATGAGAGAAAACCCAAATCACTAAAATTCGGAATGAACTAGGAAATATCACAACAGACATGAGTGAAATACAAAACATAATTAGAAGCTATTTTGAAAATCTATACTCCAACAAAATAGAAAATTTCGAAGACATCAACAGGTTTCTAGAGACATATGAATTGCCTAAACTGAACGAGGAGGACATAAACAATTTAAATAGACCAATTTCAAGTAATGAAATAGAAGAAGTCATCAAAAGCCTACCAACAAAGAAAAGTCTGGGACCAGATGGGTTCTCAGCCGAGTTCTACAAAACATTTAAAGAAGAGCTCATTCCAATACTTCTCAAAGTATTCCATAAAATAGAAGAGGAGGGAACCCTCCCAAACTCATTCTATGAAGCCAATATCACACTGATACTTAAACCAGACAGAGACTCATCAAGGAAAGAAAATTTCAGACCAGTATCCTTAATGAACATCGAAGCAAAAATTCTCAACAAAATTTAGCACATCGCATACAAAAACATATTAAAAAGATAGTGCACCATGATCAAGTGGGTTTCATCCCAGGGATGCAAGGTTGGTTCAACATCAGGAAATCAATAAATGTAATTCACCACATCAATAGACTTAAAGTCAAGAATCACATGATTATTTCAATAGATGCAGAACAAGCATTTAATAAAACACAGCACCCCTTCATGCTCAAAACACTAGAAAAAATAGGGATAGTGGGAACATTCCTTAACATTGTAACGGCCATTTATGCTAAGCCCATAGCTAATATCATTCTAAATGGTGAAAAACTGAAAGTATTCCCCCTAAAAACTGGAACAAGGCAGGGATGCCCTCTTTCACCACTTCTATTTAACATCATTCTTAAGACTCTAGCCAGAGCAATTAGACAAACCAAAGAAATTAAAGAGATACGAATTAGAAAAGAAGAACTGAAACTCTCCCTGTTCACTGATGACATGATTATATATTAAGAGGAACCTGAAAATTCCACCAGAAAACTCTTAGAACTCATAAGTGAATTCAGTAAAGTAGCAGGTTACAAGATCAATGCCCATAAATCCAACGCATTTTTATACATAAGTGATGAATCTTCAGAAAGAGAAATTAGGAAAACTACCCCATTCACAATAGCCTCGAAAAAAATAAAATACTTGGGAATCAATCTCACAAAAGAGGTGAAAGACCTCTACAATGAGAACTCTACAACACTAAAGAAAGAAATTAAAGAACACCTTAGAAGATGGAAAGATCTTCCATGTTCTTGGATAGGAAGAATTAATATTGTCAAAATGGCCATACTACCTAAAGTGCTATACAGATTCAATGCAATTCCAATTAAAATCCCAATGACGTACCTTACAGAAATAGAGCAAGCAATTATGAAATTCATCTGGAAGAATAAGAAACCCAGAATAGCTAATGCAATCCTTAGCAGGAAGAATGAAACAGGGGGTATTGCAATACCAGATCTTCAACTCTACTACAAAGCAATAGTAACAAAAACCGCATGGTATTGGTACCAAAATAGAAAGGTAGATCAATGGTACAGAATAGAGGACACGGACACAAACCCAAATAAATACAATTTTCTCATACTAGACAAAGGGGCCAAAAATATGCAATGGAGAAAAGATAGCCTCTTCAACAAATGGTGCTGGGAGAATTGGAAATCCATATGCAACAGAATGAAACTAAACCCATATCTCTCACCATGCACGAAACTAAACTCAAAATGGATTAAGGACCTTGGAATCAGACCAGAGACCCTGCAGATTATAGAAGGAAAAGTAGGTCCAAATCTTCACCTTGTTGGTCTAGGACCAGACTTCCTTAACAGGACTCCCATAGCACAAGAAATGAAAGCTGGAATCAACCACTGGGATAGATTCAAACTAAAAAGCTTTCTCTCAGCAAAGGAAACTATCAGCAATGCGAAGAAAGAGCCTACAGAGTGGGAGAATATCTTTGCCAATCATACTTCAGATAGAGCACTAATTTCCAGAATATATGAAGAACTCAAAAAACTCTACTCCAAGAATTCAAATAATCCAGTCGACAAATGGGCTAAGGAAATGAGTAGACACTTCACAGAAGAAGATCTGCAAGCAATCAACAAACATATGGAGAAATGTTCAACATCTCTAGTAATAAGAGAAATGCAAATCAAACCACCCTAAGATTCCATCTCACCCCAATTAGAATGGCGATGATCAAGAATACGAGCAACAACAGGTATTGGCGAAGATGTGGGGAGAAAGGTACACTCATACATTGCTGGTGGGGCTGCAAATTAGTGCATCCACTCTGGAAAGCAGTGTGGAGATTCCTTAGAAAACTTGGAATGTACCCTCCATTTGACCCAGCTATCCCACTCCTTGGCCTATACCCAAAGGACTTAAAATCAGCATACTACAGAGATACAGCCACATCAATGTTCATAGCTGCTCAATTCACAATAGCCAGACTGTGGAACCAACCTAGATGCCCTTCAATTGATGAGTGGATAAAGAAACTGTGGTATATATATACAATGAAATATTACTCAGCCATAAAGAATGATAAAATTATGGCATTTGCAGGCAAATGGATGAAATTGGAGAATATCATGCTAAGTGAGATAAGCCAATCTCAAAAAGCCAATGGACGAATGATATCGCTAATAAGTGGAGGATGACACATAATGGGGGGGAGGGAATGGTTAGTGTTAGGGTCAGGGTTAGGGTTAGGGAGGGGGGCAAGTATAGAGGAAGGAAGTACTGTATAGAGGGTAAAGAGGGGTGGGAGGGGTGGGGGGAAGGGAAAAAATAACAGAATGAATCAAACAACATTACTCTATGTAAATTTATGATTACACAAATGGTATGCCTTTACGCCATGTACAGAGAAACAACATGTATCCCATTTGTTTACAATTAAAAAAAAAAAAAGAAAAAGAATAGAATATCAACACCCATAAATCAATACCTTTCCTGTACTTCAACAGTGATTCAGTTGAGGAAGAAATCACTATCCCATTCACAATAAAATACCTCAAAAAAAAGAAAAAAAAAACTTGGGAATTAATCAAACCAAGGAGGTAAAAGATCTCTACAACAAAAATTATAGAACACTGAAGAAAGAAGTCAAATCACACATTATAAGATGGAAAGACAACCCATTTTCTTAGACAGGCAGAATTAATAATGTCAAAATGGTCATACTACCAAAAGTTTCAATGGAAAACCCATCAAAATACCAATGACTAGAAAAAAGCAATTCTTAAATTCATTTCGAATAATAAGAGACTCAGAATAGCCAAAATAATACTAAGCAAAGAATGTGAAGTTGGAGGTATCACAATGCCTGATCTGAAATTATACTATAGAGATGTAGTAATAAAGACAACATGGTATTGCATTGAAATAGATAAGAAAACAAAATGGAACAGAAGGGAAGACTCTGAGACAAACCCACAAGCCTATAGCCATCTGATATCTGACAAGTGTGCCAAAAATATACCTTGGAGAAAAGACAGTCTTTTTAACAAATGGTGTTGGGAAACTGAATGGCTATATGTAGAAAAATGAAATTAGAACCCTTTCTTTTACCCTGCACAAAACTCAGATTGAAATGGATCAGACATAGAAAGTAGAATAGAAAACTGACAACTGCTAAAAAAAAAAACAACAACAAAAAAAAACCCTAAACTCAACACCCCATCATGTAGGTGCTGGCACTGACCTCCTTAACAAGACACCCAAAGAACCAAAAATCAACAAGTGGGATGACATCAAACTAAAAAGCTTCTGCATAGCAAAGGAAATTATTAAGAACATGAAGAAAGAGTTTAGAGAATGGGAGAAAATCTTAGCTAGCTACTCCTCAAACAGAGGATTAATAGCCATAATATACAAAGAACTCAAAAAAGGAGAAAAAAAAAAAAAAAAAAAACCTCAAAAAATAAATGGGCAAAAAAACTAAACAGAAATTCCTCAATAGATCAAACACAAAAGGCCAATAAATGAATTAAAAATTTTCAGTATCTCTAGCAATCAGGGAAATGCAAATCAAAACTACTCTTAGATTCCATCTCACTCCAATCAGAATGACAATGAATAAGAATACAAACAACAATAAATGCTAGCAAGGTTGTGGCGAAAAAGGAACACATGCACTTTGTTGTTGGGACTGCAGACTAGTACAACCACAGTGGAAAACAGTTTGAAGATTCCTCAAAAAACTAGGGCTGGAACTACCATATTGACCTAACTATTTCCCCAAAAGATGTAAAATTGGCGTGAATTTGTGATACAGTCACAATTCACAATAGCTAAATTATGGAATCAACCCAGATGCCCATTAATAGATGAATGAATTAAGAAATTAAGATATTCAGCCATTAAAAAATAAAAGAATGGCTTTTGCTGATAAATGGAGCATATCATGCCAAGTAAAATAGGCCAAACTTAGAAATTTAATGGTTGAAAATTTTCTGTCATGAGCAGGAGCTAGAGTAAAATGAAGGAGAGGGAAGGATAAGAGAACATAAAAAATTAATCAAATACTAATTAATAGATGAGTAAAAGGAAGTCTAGTAGAGTAGAATAAAGTGGGGGCATGAGAGGGAAGAAGGGGAGAGAAAAAGGAGGATCGTGAACTGAAATGGATTTCCATGCATGTATGAAGTTCATTGGGATGAACCCAACTACTATATATAACCATAAAAGGGATTTAAAAATTAAAGAAACCAAAACCTACAATTATCACTATGTTGTGTAGATAGATAATTTTATAAACATCACTTAATTTAATCATCAAAAAAATGCAATGAGGAAACTTTTATAGTCCTCTTTTTCTGATGAAGACGACCAGTCAAGAGGCCAAGCAGCTACATTATTATTCAGAAGATGTGTTTTGTTTAATGAGCCAGAGAGAGTTTAGGAGCCAGGTCTCTGATCTTGGGGAGGTGATTAAATTGTCAAATGTTTGCCTGTCATGCATGAAGTCCTGATTTCAATCCCCAGTACTGGAAAAACAACAACAACAACAAAACAGAGACTACCTAGACTTAAGGCTCACCTAATCCTGTTACTTCTTGTGTGGCTTTGGGAAAGTTACTAAACTTTTTGTACCTTGGTTTCTTCATCTTTGACAGGAAGAAGTTCATGTTTTATTAAGAGTTCCCATGTTTTTTATTGTGAGAATAAAGTGACATATTCAGAGAATTTAGCACTTAGATAATAAAAAGAAATTTAAAAGACTAGCTAGGATGGAGTTAGAGAATTCTCAGAAGTCTGGAAAATTAGATTCCTACAACACAAAGGACTGACAATCCATTTAAGCAATGTGCCCAATTATATTGCTGTCTAAAACCAGCAGTATTTTTAAAAGGCACTATACATTTATAAATAAATAAATATTCATATACATATATATATTTAAGTGGAAATTGGGAGGGGGAGATTTAAAATGTGGACTGTTTTCTAATATCAGGTCACTATGGTTGATGACCCAAGTCATTTCCAGAAGCAACTGTGAAGCACAACTTTGAGTATTATTTCTGGATATTCAGCCTCTATTTCTGATTCATTCACTCTCCTGGAATTTCTATTTGCTTCCTGAATATTTAATTAACTAGTTGTCTTAAAAGGCCAGTTCGTTTTTACTCACATTTATTTTACTCATATTTATGTTGTTGAGAATAGTTACATATATTGTATGTGTGCAGAACTACTTTATAATGGTGTGGTCTTTCACATTTCCTCCCAGTATTACATTCAGTGATTTTTATGTTAGTATCTTAAATTAACCATGGTGAGAATATTTACTTCTCCAAAATGACCAGTTCTACAATTTAAAATACAGAGATTTTTTTTTTTTTTTTTTTTTTTTTTTTTTTTCTTTCCCTGTCTTGCTATTTGTTAAACATTGGTCAGCATGCCACTAGCTACAAGGGACATAAATGAAAGTGTTGTGAACTTAGGCTTACATAGTGTTTTTGTTTTTAAAAATGAAATTTAGAAATGTGCACAATTGGAAGTAAAATTGTCTGCATTATAATTCTTCGATGAAACTGTGCATTTTTTGGATGGGGAATTTTCCTGCACCTCATAAATCACACTATCTATTCAGCCAAACTTTTTAATCTACTTAAAATGTTACCTCAAGGTTTATGGATCTTCTCATCTTTCTATTTGCAATATGTACTCAAATCAGAAAGAAAATTATTAATAATACCTTTGTTTGCAATTCTGAGTTTTGAACACAGGTGTGGTTGAGATCACTCTACCTAATTAGTTGTACAAACAAATTACAACAAATAAAAACACTTTTTAATTAAAACATGCAATCAAAGACATGCCTCCTTTAAAATAATCATTATTACGTAAAGAAAATTTTAAAGCAAATCATTTGACTTTAAAGGTATTTTCTTTATTTGGATTCCAGATGAAATTTGCTTTGGTTTCAATATTCCCACCAATACTCATGTTGACATTGAATACCGATTGTGCAATATTAAGATGTGGGATGTTAAGAAATGGCTGGATCATTACAGCTCTGCCCTCATGAGTAGATTAACCCAATCGTGGATTAAGGAATTAGTAAATTAATGGACTATCTTGGGAGTGACTTTGTTACAAAAATGGCTCGCTCTGGCTAAGCCTGTCCTGTTTCCCCATGTGATGACTGTCACCTTGGAATTTTGCAGAGTCCATTCAAGAAAGACTTTCACCAGATTTGGCCCCTCTACATTGGATGTTCCAGGCTTCATAACCATAAGAAAAAATTTCATTTTATTTAACATAAAATAACATAACATATTGTATTCAATCACTGCAATATAAAATGGATTAAGACAAAATGCCTTGGTCTTTATTTACAGACAGATTAATTTGCTACCTGGTAAACTAAAGAAAGAAGTTTGCTCAGCACACCTACGAGTTTAATGCAAAGGTCTCTTTTAAAATTTAAGCTGACATTATGCCATACTTTCTTAATAGTAGCATATGGTATTGTTATGTTTTCCATCATTAGGTAGACATATGTATGTATTCTTTTCCTGCCATATTTAAATCTATTTAAAAATTTTTTAAATGTTACTAAGAACCATAATTTTTGAAAAGAATTTTTGATAATTGAAAAATATTATTAAGCAAAGCTATATAAGATATGGAATTGCAAATTATACCTATTTATGATAATCTTTACATATAGAATGGAATTAAAGGTAAACCTACTGCTTGACTTGTTCTATTTTTCTATTTTGAAACTAAATGTATCAGAAATACTATAAAAACTCTGTTAGCTTCTTCTTCTTTTTTTTTTTTTTTCCCCAAGCCCTCCTTAACAGTTCATAATTAAGAACTAAAACTGACTTTTGGAAATTGTAAAACCTAAAAACAAAATGAGATCTTTAGAACTAATGAGAACTCTATCCAGCATCTTCAACTATTTGTTTTTCACAAGGAAATTAAAATTTGTTAGTTAAACCAAATATCCCATGATTTGAATTTAAGTAGTTTTATACACTGTTAAAGTACTTTTTTTCTTTCTATTCTATTACCTTTCTAGAACACTTTTTTATCTAGTAAATTATTATAAAACTTCTTGTATTCCTTAATAAATCATCACACATATTTACTAATGTTTTGTAATCATTAAGGTTAGGAAATTGTGTTGGCTCTTCTGTGTCAATAACATATTTTTTTCTTATATTGCAATGTATCTTTTGTTTTTATTGTGGCAAAGTGTGTTATTTACCCTTCAAGATAGTTCCCAATTCCCCTTCTCTGTATTCATGTAATTTTGTAATCCCTTCTCTTTGAGTTTGAGATGCAATTATTAACCTTATTCTAATGAATGTAATATGGCAGAAGTGATGGTATTTCAATTTTAAAAGTAGATTGTACAAATAACATGGCTCTTGCCTTTAAATTATTATCTGTAGTTTTTTCAGATTGCTTCTTCCTGAGGAAATAGGTTACCTTTTCTTGAGGTAGCCATTTGGAGAGGTTCATGTAAAAAAGCTTAGAAGCAAACATCCTTTCCTTCTAAATGAATTTTCCCCATAGGAGCCCTGAGACAAAGCCAGTCTTTGAATGAAACTTTAATTATAGCCTCAGAAAAGACCCTGAGTGTGGACCCAGAAAAATGGAAAGGATTCCTGAACCATAGAAACTATAAGCTAATTAATTTTTATATTTTTGAGCTATTAATTTGGTACAATTTGTCATGTAGCATTAGACAACTAATCCACCAAGAGTGGCTCAGTTAGTTCTCCTAGGTGCTAGGTGGATCACATTCCTAGCCCTCTTTCTAAAGGAGGCCACTCGGCACAGCGCTGGGACTCGGAGCAACCACTGGGGGTCCGGCGGCTGCCCAGGGGAAGAGCGGCGAGGAGAGCTGTGTGGACTCAGAACACCGGGGCCTGCCCTGATGAGGAGGAGGAGGAGCGTGGCCGCTTGGATTCGGAGTGACTGCACCAGAGCTACAGGCGGTTGACAGAGGAGGGGCTGCGTGGCGAGCTGTTTGGACTCAGACCACTTCTGAACCCCGGGGCCTGCCTGGAGGAGTAGGAGAAGGAGGAGGAGGAGCGCGGCGGGTCGTTTGGACTCGCAGTGACTGCATTAGCGCTCCAGACGGCTGCTCAGAGGAGAAGGCGAGTGGTGAGTTGTTTGGACTTAAAGTGACAGCTCCTGAACACAGAGGGGCTGCCTGGAGGAGAAGCGTGGTGGGTCGCTTGGTCTTGAGTGGCCGCACCAGAGCTCCGGGCGGTTGCCCAGAGGACCCGTGCAGCGGGTCACGTGGATTCAGAGCCACTCAGAGCAACCACTCCTGAACACCCAGGGGGTTATCTGGAGAAGGAGGAGGAACGGGGAGGGTCACTTTGACTCGGAGTGATTGATTGCCCAGGGCTACGGGTGGTTGGTGGGAAGGGGAGGCACGCAGTGAGTTTCTTGGACTCCTAGTGACCGCACAAGAATACTGGGCGGCTGTCTGGAGGAAGAGGCGTGTGGCGGGTCTCTGGGACTCAGAGCGATTGTACGGGGCCCCAGGTGGCTGCTCAGAGGAGGGGCTGCATAGCCAGGCAATTAGGTGCAGAGCAGGGTCCCAGGATCTAGGAGGCTTCTGGGTGGAAGAGCCGCACAGAGACAGGCTTAGGGCAGAGCGAAGGTTCCAGGCCTGCGGGCAGATTCTCTGAGGAGGGGCAGCCTAAGGAGATTCATCTGCGAAGGGTGAGGATCCCAGGCCCAGGAGGTAGGGCCGGGCCCCTGGGAACTTTGCAGAGGAAGGCAGCCCAGCTGTAACCTGTAGGAGGGAACTGACCAGCGAGAACTACCCACCAGGTGAGTCTTCCCTGCCGGGTGAGGTTTCCCTACAAGAACGGTAAAACCAGAGACTCAGGCCCAAACAGGCCTTGCCTCGCCCGCAGCCTAGGTCCCCTTTGGATGACCATTGGTCAACAAGTGGAGGCACCTCTGCCCACTAGCAGGGATTATACCCCACCTGAAGGCCACCACTCCTAGAGAGGCAGCTTCCTTGTGGAGCACCGCATTATCAACTTCCTCCAAGACTTCAGCCTACTGAAGGCTAAGGGGGGATATATATAGAAATCTTCAGGGACATTGTAAGTCAATAGAGGAAATCTGCAATATCTCAGCGGTCCACTGATACCTGAACAATATGAGAAAACAAGGAAAGAAAATGCTGCAAACAAATCTAGATGTTACATCAATAAAACCCAATGACAGCATGGCAGAAGAAATGACAGAAAAGGAGTTCAGAATGTACATAATTAAAATGATCAGAGAAGCAAACGATGAGATGAAAGAGCAAATGCATGCACTGAATGATGAGATGAAAGAGCAAATGCAAGCATTGAATGATCGCACGAATCGACAGTTAAAAGAGCAAATACAGGAAGCAAAAGATCATTTCAATAAAGAGTTAGAGATATTGAAAAAAAAGCAAACAGAAATCCTTGACATGAAGGAAACAATAAACCAAATTAAGAACTCCATAGAAAGCATATCCAGTAGGATAGAACACCTGGAAGACAGAACCTCTGACATTGAAGACAAATTATTTAACCTTGAAAACAAAGTTGAACAAACAGAGAAGATGGTAAGAAATCATGAACAGAATCTACAAGAACTATGGGATATCATGAAAAGGCCAAATTTAAGAATTATTGGGATTGAGGAAGGTCTAGAGAAACAAGCCAAAGGAATGAACAACCTATTCAATGAAATAATATCAGAAAATTTCCCAAATCTGAAGAATGAAATGGAAAATCAAGTTCAAGAGGCTTATAAGACTCCAAATACACAAAATTACAACAGACCCACACCAAGGCACATTATAATGAAAATACCTAACATACAAAATAAAGACAGAATTTTAAAGGCTGTGAGAGAAAAGAACCAAATTACATTCAGGGGGAAACCAATACGCATATCAGCAGATTTTTCAATCCAGACCCTAAAAGCTAGAAGGGCCTGGAACAACATTTTTCAAGCCCTGAAAGAAAATGGATGCCAACCAAGAATCTTATACCCAGCAAAACTTACCTTCAAATTTGACGATGAAATAAAATCCTTCCATGATAAACAAAAGCTAAAAGAATTTACAAAAAGAAAGCCAGCATTACAGAACATTCTCAGCAAAATATTCCATGAGGAAGAGATGAAAAACAAAGAAGCAAATCAGCAAAGGGAGGAATTATCCTAAAGGAATTGTCAAATAAAGGAGGAAACAAGTTGTGTCAAACAAATAAATAAATAAAATTTTAAAAATGAACCAAATGACCGGGAAACCAAATCATATCTCTATAATTACCCTGAATGTTAATGGCCTGAATTCATCAATCAAAAGACATAGACTGGCAGATTGGATTAAAAAGAAAGATCCAACAATATGTTGCCTGCAAGAGACTCACCTCATAGAAAAAGATACCCATAGACTAAAGGTGAAAGAATGGGGAAAAACATACCGTGCACATGGACTCAGCAAAAAAGCTGGAGTATCCATCCTCATTTCCGATAATGTGGACTTCAAGCCAAAGTTAGTCAGAAGGGATAAAGAAGGTCATTTCATACTGCTTAAGGGAAGCATAAATCAGCAAGTTATAACAATCATAAACATCTATGCCCCAAACAGTGGCTCATCCATGTATGTCAAACAAATTCTTCTCAATTTCAGAAACCAAATAGACCATAACACAATAATACTAGGTGATTTTAACACGCCTCTCTCACCACTGGACAGATCTTCCAGACAAAAATTGAACAAATAAACCATAGATCTCAATAACACAATCAATAATTTAGACTTAACGGACATTTATAGAATATACCATCCAACCAAGAGCGAATACACTTTCTTCTCAACAGCACATGGATCCTTCTCTAAAATAGACCATGTATTATGCCACAAAGCTAATGTTAGCAAATACAAGAAGATAGAGACACTACCATGTATTCTATCAGATCATAATGGATTGAAGTTAGAGCTATTCCAACATCTGGAGATTGAACAATATGCTATTATATGATGAATGGATAACAGAAGATATTAGGAAGGAAATTAAAAAATTCTTAGAGGTAAATGAGAACAAAGAAACATCATATCAAAATCTCTGGGACACTATGAAAGCAGTACTTAGAGGGAAATTTATTTCATGGAGCACATTTAATAAAAGAAGTAAAACTCAACAAATAAACGACCTAACACTACAGCTCAAAGCCCTAGAAAAAGAAGAACAGAACAGCACCAAAAGTAGTAGAAGACAGGAAATAGTTAAACTCAGAGCTGAAATCAATGAAATTGAAACAAAAGAAACAATACAAAAAATTGACAAAATAAATAGTTGGTTCTTCGAAATAATAAATAAAATTGATAAACCTTTAGCCACACTAACAAAGAGAAGATGAGAGAAAACCCAAATCACTAAAATTCGGAATGAACTAGGAAATATCACAACAGACATGAGTGAAATACAAAACATAATTAGAAGCTATTTTGAAAATCTATACTCCAACAAAATAGAAAATTTCGAAGACATCAACAGGTTTCTAGAGACATATGAATTGCCTAAACTGAACGAGGAGGACATAAACAATTTAAATAGACCAATTTCAAGTAATGAAATAGAAGAAGTCATCAAAAGCCTACCAACAAAGAAAAGTCTGGGACCAGATGGGTTCTCAGCCGAGTTCTACAAAACATTTAAAGAAGAGCTCATTCCAATACTTCTCAAAGTATTCCATAAAATAGAAGAGGAGGGAACCCTCCCAAACTCATTCTATGAAGCCAATATCACACTGATACTTAAACCAGACAGAGACTCATCAAGGAAAGAAAATTTCAGACCAGTATCCTTAATGAACATCGAAGCAAAAATTCTCAACAAAATTTAGCACATCGCATACAAAAACATATTAAAAAGATAGTGCACCATGATCAAGTGGGTTTCATCCCAGGGATGCAAGGTTGGTTCAACATCAGGAAATCAATAAATGTAATTCACCACATCAATAGACTTAAAGTCAAGAATCACATGATTATTTCAATAGATGCAGAACAAGCATTTAATAAAACACAGCACCCCTTCATGCTCAAAACACTAGAAAAAATAGGGATAGTGGGAACATTCCTTAACATTGTAACGGCCATTTATGCTAAGCCCATAGCTAATATCATTCTAAATGGTGAAAAACTGAAAGTATTCCCCCTAAAAACTGGAACAAGGCAGGGATGCCCTCTTTCACCACTTCTATTTAACATCATTCTTAAGACTCTAGCCAGAGCAATTAGACAAACCAAAGAAATTAAAGAGATACGAATTAGAAAAGAAGAACTGAAACTCTCCCTGTTCACTGATGACATGATTATATATTAAGAGGAACCTGAAAATTCCACCAGAAAACTCTTAGAACTCATAAGTGAATTCAGTAAAGTAGCAGGTTACAAGATCAATGCCCATAAATCCAACGCATTTTATACATAAGTGATGAATCTTCAGAAAGAGAAATTAGGAAAACTACCCCATTCACAATAGCCTCGAAAAAAATAAAATACTTGGGAATCAATCTCACAAAAGAGGTGAAAGACCTCTACAATGAGAACTCTACAACACTAAAGAAAGAAATTAAAGAACACCTTAGAAGATGGAAAGATCTTCCATGTTCTTGGATAGGAAGAATTAATATTGTCAAAATGGCCATACTACCTAAAGTGCTATACAGATTCAATGCAATTCCAATTAAAATCCCAATGACGTACCTTACAGAAATAGAGCAAGCAATTATGAAATTCATCTGGAAGAATAAGAAACCCAGAATAGCTAATGCAATCCTTAGCAGGAAGAATGAAACAGGGGGTATTGCAATACCAGATCTTCAACTCTACTACAAAGCAATAGTAACAAAAACCGCATGGTATTGGTACCAAAATAGAAAGGTAGATCAATGGTACAGAATAGAGGACACGGACACAAACCCAAATAAATACAATTTTCTCATACTAGACAAAGGGGCCAAAAATATGCAATGGAGAAAAGATAGCCTCTTCAACAAATGGTGCTGGGAGAATTGGAAATCCATATGCAACAGAATGAAACTAAACCCATATCTCTCACCATGCACGAAACTAAACTCAAAATGGATTAAGGACCTTGGAATCAGACCAGAGACCCTGCAGATTATAGAAGGAAAAGTAGGTCCAAATCTTCACCTTGTTGGTCTAGGACCAGACTTCCTTAACAGGACTCCCATAGCACAAGAAATGAAAGCTGGAATCAACCACTGGGATAGATTCAAACTAAAAAGCTTTCTCTCAGCAAAGGAAACTATCAGCAATGCGAAGAAAGAGCCTACAGAGTGGGAGAATATCTTTGCCAATCATACTTCAGATAGAGCACTAATTTCCAGAATATATGAAGAACTCAAAAAACTCTACTCCAAGAATTCAAATAATCCAGTCGACAAATGGGCTAAGGAAATGAGTAGACACTTCACAGAAGAAGATCTGCAAGCAATCAACAAACATATGGAGAAATGTTCAACATCTCTAGTAATAAGAGAAATGCAAATCAAAACCACCCTAAGATTCCATCTCACCCCAATTAGAATGGCGATGATCAAGAATACGAGCAACAACAGGTATTGGCGAAGATGTGGGGAGAAAGGTACACTCATACATTGCTGGTGGGGCTGCAAATTAGTGCATCCACTCTGGAAAGCAGTGTGGAGATTCCTTAGAAAACTTGGAATGTACCCTCCATTTGACCCAGCTATCCCACTCCTTGGCCTATACCCAAAGGACTTAAAATCAGCATACTACAGAGATACAGCCACATCAATGTTCATAGCTGCTCAATTCACAATAGCCAGACTGTGGAACCAACCTAGATGCCCTTCAATTGATGAGTGGATAAAGAAACTGTGGTATATATATACAATGAAATATTACTCAGCCATAAAGAATGATAAAATTATGGCATTTGCAGGCAAATGGATGAAATTGGAGAATATCATGCTAAGTGAGATAAGCCAATCTCAAAAAGCCAATGGACAAATGATATCGCTAATAAGTGGAGGATGACACATAATGGGGGGGAGGGAATGGTTAGTGTTAGGGTCAGGGTTAGGGTTAGGGAGGGGGGCAAGTATAGAGGAAGGAAGTACTGTATAGAGGGTAAAGAGGGGTGGGAGGGGTGGGGGGAAGGGAAAAAATAACAGAATGAATCAAACAACATTACTCTATGTAAATTTATGATTACACAAATGGTATGCCTTTACGCCATGTACAGAGAAACAACATGTATCCCATTTGTTTACAATTAAAAAAAAAAAAAAGAAAAAGAATAGAATATCAACACCCATAAATCAATACCTTTCCTGTACTTCAACAGTGATTCAGTTGAGGAAGAAATCACTATCCCATTCACAATAAAATACCTCAAAAAAAAGAAAAAAAAAACTTGGGAATTAATCAAACCAAGGAGGTAAAAGATCTCTACAACAAAAATTATAGAACACTGAAGAAAGAAGTCAAATCACACATTATAAGATGGAAAGACAACCCATTTTCTTAGACAGGCAGAATTAATAATGTCAAAATGGTCATACTACCAAAAGTTTCAATGGAAAACCCATCAAAATACCAATGACTAGAAAAAAGCAATTCTTAAATTCATTTCGAATAATAAGAGACTCAGAATAGCCAAAATAATACTAAGCAAAGAATGTGAAGTTGGAGGTATCACAATGCCTGATCTGAAATTATACTATAGAGATGTAGTAATAAAGACAACATGGTATTGCATTGAAATAGATAAGAAAACAAAATGGAACAGAAGGGAAGACTCTGAGACAAACCCACAAGCCTATAGCCATCTGATATCTGACAAGTGTGCCAAAAATATACCTTGGAGAAAAGACAGTCTTTTTAACAAATGGTGTTGGGAAACTGAATGGCTATATGTAGAAAAATGAAATTAGAACCCTTTCTTTTACCCTGCACAAAACTCAGATTGAAATGGATCAGACATAGAAAGTAGAATAGAAAACTGACAACTGCTAAAAAAAAAAACAACAACAAAAAAAAAACCCTAAACTCAACACCCCATCATGTAGGTGCTGGCACTGACCTCCTTAACAAGACACCCAAAGAACCAAAAATCAACAAGTGGGATGACATCAAACTAAAAAGCTTCTGCATAGCAAAGGAAATTATTAAGAACATGAAGAAAGAGTTTAGAGAATGGGAGAAAATCTTAGCTAGCTACTCCTCAAACAGAGGATTAATAGCCATAATATACAAAGAACTCAAAAAAGGAGAAAAAAAAAAAAAAAAAAAACCTCAAAAAATAAATGGGCAAAAAAACTAAACAGAAATTCCTCAATAGATCAAACACAAAAGGCCAATAAATGAATTAAAAATTTTCAGTATCTCTAGCAATCAGGGAAATGCAAATCAAAACTACTCTTAGATTCCATCTCACTCCAATCAGAATGACAATGAATAAGAATACAAACAACAATAAATGCTAGCAAGGTTGTGGCGAAAAAGGAACACATGCACTTTGTTGTTGGGACTGCAGACTAGTACAACCACAGTGGAAAACAGTTTGAAGATTCCTCAAAAAACTAGGGCTGGAACTACCATATTGACCTAACTATTTCCCCAAAAGATGTAAAATTGGCGTGAATTTGTGATACAGTCACAATTCACAATAGCTAAATTATGGAATCAACCCAGATGCCCATTAATAGATGAATGAATTAAGAAATTAAGATATTCAGCCATTAAAAAATAAAAGAATGGCTTTTGCTGATAAATGGAGCATATCATGCCAAGTAAAATAGGCCAAACTTAGAAATTTAATGGTTGAAAATTTTCTGTCATGAGCAGGAGCTAGAGTAAAATGAAGGAGAGGGAAGGATAAGAGAACATAAAAAATTAATCAAATACTAATTAATAGATGAGTAAAAGGAAGTCTAGTAGAGTAGAATAAAGTGGGGGCATGAGAGGGAAGAAGGGGAGAGAAAAAGGAGGATCGTGAACTGAAATGGATTTCCATGCATGTATGAAGTTCATTGGGATGAACCCAACTACTATATATAACCATAAAAGGGATTTAAAAATTAAAGAAACCAAAACCTACAATTATCACTATGTTGTGTAGATAGATAATTTTATAAACATCACTTAATTTAATCATCAAAAAAATGCAATGAGGAAACTTTTATAGTCCTCTTTTTCTGATGAAGACGACCAGTCAAGAGGCCAAGCAGCTACATTATTATTCAGAAGATGTGTTTTGTTTAATGAGCCAGAGAGAGTTTAGGAGCCAGGTCTCTGATCTTGGGGAGGTGATTAAATTGTCAAATGTTTGCCTGTCATGCATGAAGTCCTGATTTCAATCCCCAGTACTGGAAAAACAACAACAACAACAAAACAGAGACTACCTAGACTTAAGGCTCACCTAATCCTGTTACTTCTTGTGTGGCTTTGGGAAAGTTACTAAACTTTTTGTACCTTGGTTTCTTCATCTTTGACAGGAAGAAGTTCATGTTTTATTAAGAGTTCCCATGTTTTTTATTGTGAGAATAAAGTGACATATTCAGAGAATTTAGCACTTAGATAATAAAAAGAAATTTAAAAGACTAGCTAGGATGGAGTTAGAGAATTCTCAGAAGTCTGGAAAATTAGATTCCTACAACACAAAGGACTGACAATCCATTTAAGCAATGTGCCCAATTATATTGCTGTCTAAAACCAGCAGTATTTTTAAAAGGCACTATACATTTATAAATAAATAAATATTCATATACATATATATATTTAAGTGGAAATTGGGAGGGGGAGATTTAAAATGTGGACTGTTTTCTAATATCAGGTCACTATGGTTGATGACCCAAGTCATTTCCAGAAGCAACTGTGAAGCACAACTTTGAGTATTATTTCTGGATATTCAGCCTCTATTTCTGATTCATTCACTCTCCTGGAATTTCTATTTGCTTCCTGAATATTTAATTAACTAGTTGTCTTAAAAGGCCAGTTCGTTTTTACTCACATTTATTTTACTCATATTTATGTTGTTGAGAATAGTTACATATATTGTATGTGTGCAGAACTACTTTATAATGGTGTGGTCTTTCACATTTCCTCCCAGTATTACATTCAGTGATTTTTATGTTAGTATCTTAAATTAACCATGGTGAGAATATTTACTTCTCCAAAATGACCAGTTCTACAATTTAAAATACAGAGATTTTTTTTTTTTTTTTTTTTTTTTTCTTTTCTTTCCCTGTCTTGCTATTTGTTAAACATTGGTCAGCATGCCACTAGCTACAAGGGACATAAATGAAAGTGTTGTGAACTTAGGCTTACATAGTGTTTTTGTTTTTAAAAATGAAATTTAGAAATGTGCACAATTGGAAGTAAAATTGTCTGCATTATAATTCTTCGATGAAACTGTGCATTTTTTGGATGGGGAATTTTCCTGCACCTCATAAATCACACTATCTATTCAGCCAAACTTTTTAATCTACTTAAAATGTTACCTCAAGGTTTATGGATCTTCTCATCTTTTCTATTTGCAATATGTACTCAAATCAGAAAGAAAATTATTAATAATACCTTTGTTTGCAATTCTGAGTTTTGAACACAGGTGTGGTTGAGATCACTCTACCTAATTAGTTGTACAAACAAATTACAACAAATAAAAACACTTTTTAATTAAAACATGCAATCAAAGACATGCCTCCTTTAAAATAATCATTATTACGTAAAGAAAATTTTAAAGCAAATCATTTGACTTTAAAGGTATTTTCTTTATTTGGATTCCAGATGAAATTTGCTTTGGTTTCAATATTCCCACCAATACTCATGTTGACATTGAATACCGATTGTGCAATATTAAGATGTGGGATGTTAAGAAATGGCTGGATCATTACAGCTCTGCCCTCATGAGTAGATTAACCCAATCGTGGATTAAGGAATTAGTAAATTAATGGACTATCTTGGGAGTGACTTTGTTACAAAAATGGCTCGCTCTGGCTAAGCCTGTCCTGTTTCCCCATGTGATGACTGTCACCTTGGAATTTTGCAGAGTCCATTCAAGAAAGACTTTCACCAGATTTGGCCCCTCTACATTGGATGTTCCAGGCTTCATAACCATAAGAAAAAATTTCATTTTATTTAACATAAAATAACATAACATATTGTATTCAATCACTGCAATATAAAATGGATTAAGACAAAATGCCTTGGTCTTTATTTACAGACAGATTAATTTGCTACCTGGTAAACTAAAGAAAGAAGTTTGCTCAGCACACCTACGAGTTTAATGCAAAGGTCTCTTTTAAAATTTAAGCTGACATTATGCCATACTTTCTTAATAGTAGCATATGGTATTGTTATGTTTTCCATCATTAGGTAGACATATGTATGTATTCTTTTCCTGCCATATTTAAATCTATTTAAAAATTTTTTAAATGTTACTAAGAACCATAATTTTTGAAAAGAATTTTTGATAATTGAAAAATATTATTAAGCAAAGCTATATAAGATATGGAATTGCAAATTATACCTATTTATGATAATCTTTACATATAGAATGGAATTAAAGGTAAACCTACTGCTTGACTTGTTCTATTTTTCTATTTTGAAACTAAATGTATCAGAAATACTATAAAAACTCTGTTAGCTTCTTCTTCTTTTTTTTTTTTTTCCCCAAGCCCTCCTTAACAGTTCATAATTAAGAACTAAAACTGACTTTTGGAAATTGTAAAACCTAAAAACAAAATGAGATCTTTAGAACTAATGAGAACTCTATCCAGCATCTTCAACTATTTGTTTTTCACAAGGAAATTAAAATTTGTTAGTTAAACCAAATATCCCATGATTTGAATTTAAGTAGTTTTATACACTGTTAAAGTACTTTTTTTCTTTCTATTCTATTACCTTTCTAGAACACTTTTTTATCTAGTAAATTATTATAAAACTTCTTGTATTCCTTAATAAATCATCACACATATTTACTAATGTTTTGTAATCATTAAGGTTAGGAAATTGTGTTGGCTCTTCTGTGTCAATAACATATTTTTTTCTTATATTGCAATGTATCTTTTGTTTTTATTGTGGCAAAGTGTGTTATTTACCCTTCAAGATAGTTCCCAATTCCCCTTCTCTGTATTCATGTAATTTTGTAATCCCTTCTCTTTGAGTTTGAGATGCAATTATTAACCTTATTCTAATGAATGTAATATGGCAGAAGTGATGGTATTTCAATTTTAAAAGTAGATTGTACAAATAACATGGCTCTTGCCTTTAAATTATTATCTGTAGTTTTTTCAGATTGCTTCTTCCTGAGGAAATAGGTTACCTTTTCTTGAGGTAGCCATTTGGAGAGGTTCATGTAAAAAAGCTTAGAAGCAAACATCCTTTCCTTCTAAATGAATTTTCCCCATAGGAGCCCTGAGACAAAGCCAGTCTTTGAATGAAACTTTAATTATAGCCTCAGAAAAGACCCTGAGTGTGGACCCAGAAAAATGGAAAGGATTCCTGAACCATAGAAACTATAAGCTAATTAATTTTTATATTTTTGAGCTATTAATTTGGTACAATTTGTCATGTAGCATTAGACAACTAATCCACCAAGAGTGGCTCAGTTAGTTCTCCTAGGTGCTAGGTGGATCACATTCCTAGCCCTCTTTCTATTCAGTTGAAGTCAGGTGATTTGGTTTAATCAATGAAAATTGCCTTTTAAAATGACCAAGACATTATGACTTGGCTCTTAATCTCATACTCTTATAAACCTGTTCTCCAAAAAGGAGTCAGTACTCGGCTCTACACTGGAAACCAATTATTGAAGAATTCAAAGCTTCCTTCAGCCTGAGTTGCTGAATGTCTTCAGAAAACAATACACCTCGAAGATGCTAGTTTGACTTCACTTGAGAAAGAAAGAAACCTGTTTTGAAGAATGACGACTAATAAGATTACAATGTAAATTGTACCAGGGGCCTTCTCTGTTTTATCTGGAAATTTTTATTCTAAGAATAGAGTTTCCACTGCTTAAGGGATAGCTACCTTAAAATCAATTTCATGGAGAATCAATGATTTATCTTCCCCCAAGGTACAGTCCCACCAGAATTCAGATACAAGATATGTCCTAACTCCATAAGAGGACACAGAAGTTCTTCATTAGGAACTCTCCCAGAAGAAGCCTCATGTCTCTTCATTTCATGTTTTCTGCTTTGAATATCTCTTTATAACGAAACTTTCCTCTGATGTGTAGTGTGTTCCTGATTTCTGTGGGTCTTTCTGCTAAACTATCAATCCTCAGGGATTGTGGAAATCCAATGGATTTATGGTCAGTTGTTTATATTTAGGTGACTCAGGGACCTCAGTTTTGCAGCTAGAACCTGAAGAGTGGGAATTCTTAAGGGATTTTCGATTTACTCTGTGGATTTTGAACAAACTCCAGGGGATAAGAATCAACATTACTTTGCAGTATTGCAACTACAAAATATTAATAAGCCTAAGGCTAGATGATTTGAAGGTGAAAATAAAAATTAGAAATATAAATAACATATCAATAAATTTTCAAGACGAAATGAGTTTCTGACTAAATAACAAGAAGGAATAGACTATTAGAATAAATTATTAAACTAAGATTTGTGTTTTTACGATTGTAAAGTTTGTTTAGTTTTGAGCCATCTGAGGCTTCAGCTAGTAGTTTAACTAGAGTAAGAATTGCAAGCCTGTTTTTCTCCTTTCCCAGATCAGTTAGAACCTTTCTCAAGCAGATTTTAGTTCATTCATTAACCCTCTCACATGATTTCTACAGTGTCTCCAGAACTGAAAAAAAAAAAAAAAAAAAAAAAGAAAGAAAGAAAGAAACATTCAACGAGGACTAAAATATACTTAAATCATCCCTTTGTCTTCTCATGACTTCTGTGTGTTGCCTCTCAAAGCCTTGCCTCTTCATTGTCATCCTTTCTTTTATATGTCAGGATATGTAGTTTTTATTTTTCACCATGATTTATGCATGTTTGACTTATTTTTCAATGCTTAGCACTTAATAGTACATAAAACGTCTTCTTTAAATATCTTTTTATGACTTTAAACATTGCATATTTGAATGTTGAACACAGTGGAATGAAGATCACAGTTCATCAAGTAATAAATAAAAAATGAAAGCAGTATATTTACAAATGCATCATTATACAAAAGAGCATGTTATGAAATGTTAAAATGTAAATAAACTAGTATTTACAACAAAGGTCTCCATCATTTTCTCCCTTTGCTGTTTTATCTTATACTACCTCAAAATTTATGATACAAAATAAACTAAGCACTCAGCTTCTTCCCCCCCGCCCCCAAGTGATCTCTTTCTTCCTTTTTTGCTTGCCCAGCACTGGAAAATGTCTGTATAATCCAATGTAAAAGAAATCGATAATTCCAGATTGCTCATTTTTTTAAAGTGAAGCAAATTTTGCAAACTAATCAAAGGAGTAAATCATGAAGGAATAAATATTTAACAACTATTCATCACACTAAGAATTTAAAGTATAAAGTATTAGTCTTGCAATTTTCATATTACCATATTGATTCCTTAAATGCATTGTCGAGTTTGCTTTAAGGGTGCTATAAATAAAGTATTGAAAAAGTTATACAATATCAATATTCATTTATTTTTATTGATTGGTTGTCACTATTTAGTTATGGAACCAAATTATCACATTAAAGAAGATACTTTAAATTCAAGAATTACATTTATTTTTCTGACAACTTTAGGAATTGCTTTCATAGCCTAAAGGAATAAGCTCTTTTACTTCATTTCATAATCACAATGAATTATGTATATATTTTTCATATCACAATGAAGATTTAAAACATCTCATGTATTATTTTAACTTATTCTGTTCTATTTTAATCTACTCTAGTTGTTCCATGCAAATATATTTGTTATGATCAAATATTATCACCTGCTAATAATTCACTACCCTTACTAGGAGAAACACTACCTAAGCAACACAGTTTAACATCACCACTGACCATATAGCTATTAATAATATAATACATGTATTTCTCATATGTCTGTTATGTGGATTCTGAATTTATCTTTCAAAATTAGTGTTGTTACTCCTTTATTGTCATGATAGTGAACTCTTCTGATCAAAGAGTTCTTTTGGTTAAGAGTATGTTACTTGATTCCCATTTCACTTTGCAGAAAAATACCATGATATTTTGACTGGACTACACTGGACCACACTGGACCACAAAATAATGCAGAAACATGTAATTTGACAGATTTTTGATATTCCTCTAAGTAGATAAGTTTTGTTTCTCATCCTAGGTGAAACTTGAACTAGGTAGTCAAAGAAAATGATGGAAAACTCTGAAACTAAGTGTATTGTTATATTCTGTATTTAGGAGAATAAGTCCTTCTAGTTCACTGTCCAAACTGGAAACTCTTTGTACAGTTTTTCTTTTCAATGTTTATTTGTATAAATCTAGGATTTAAAGAAACTTCTTGAAATATACTTGTGAAGTTATTCTAAAATACAATTCAAATATAACAAACATTTCCTTCTTTTGACAGGAAATAAAGTCATGAAATGACTTAATTCTACACACAATGCAAGAAACCCTAACTCTCATCTTCGATTCCTAGTTTAGATTTCTATCAATATAACAGGGATAATTTTAATTATGTCAGTTATAGGAATTTCAAGTTAACTACTTGGTCCAGGAACCCTGTGTATAACTTAAGTGATGTTAAAAATTCCTTTGCAATGTCAACCTTTCCTATTAACTACCTATCTCTTTAGAAGTCCACTGCTCTGGTACCATAATACAAATATGTGGATTTTGCTGTCCCAGGACTTTTTTCCCAAGCAGATTTCAGTAAACTCATTTTTCAGCATCATCATAGAGTCACAAAAAATAACCAATAAAGTGACATGTACAGAAGCTGGTGTTACCCATGATGATATGTTTCTCAAAATGATTTAGTATATTTTGTGCTCTGTCCTCAAACTTAATTTGGGTAGGGGTGACCATATCTCAAAATTTCTTATTACCAGCATATTCTGGTGTTATAATTCAATTGGTCCACTGAATCAAGTTTATAGAGAAAAGCACTCATTTTTTAAAACTTTCATTAGTATAACATTATAATATTCTAGCTTCTTTTCTTCAAATATCTTTGGAGTTTGTTTATAAACTGGCAATTTCCTGATGTTTGTGTTTTTAATCATCCTTATGTATTTATCTTTCACGGAGACATGCTAATATTTGATTCTAGTGACAGTCCTAGGGGCAATGGGAGAAGAAGACATGAGGAACATTAACTTCCCCTGAAGGGAAGCTACTTTAGGCAAGGGAATTACAGATTACTAAAACAAAATATGAGCATAATCATTCAAGGGAAACATTGATGCTTCTGCAGGCCATGAGTTCAGTGGTAATGGAGGTTTAGGGAGCTCCAAGTAACCCAAATTCTCCCACAAAACATATTCTTGTACCTGCATTTTTCCCAATCAATGAAACAATTTCACAGATGCAATCTAGTGGGACCTTCAATTCAGGCAACATTTCAAATCTAATACAGAAGGATCATGGGACTGAGTATCTGATATTCAGGTTTCAAAGCCCCCTGGTGGTCATAAAACTCCCCGAGTTCTACTTTGCAAATTCAACAAAGTAATTTAGCAATTTGTGCTGTGATTAGACAATTAAAGGCAGCTATGCTAACCTTAGTTACAGAACTTATCATTGTATTCATATTGTTCTAAGGCAATAACTACTCAATTCAGTGGAAAATTTTCTTTTAAATAATTGATTCTAGTCGACTAAAGGTTGACTAAAGTATTATCTTTTTCTTCCCTCGATGTCTTTTATCCTCAGTTCTCCCAACAGCTTCCAAAAGTACCTAGAGTAGTTTCTGCTACCCTAGTCACACACTAATGATTCAATCTATTCCTATGAACGTGGCAGAATTGTCTAATTCATGATTCTGTGTGAGTCTCTTCCTATAACTCAGTGTAATTTACTCCTGAGATGCCTTAGAGAGAGCAATTTCACTGCTATTCCAATTAAGAAGTAAGTGCCTGTCATATTGACATATCTTGTTATTGTACTTCAATTTATTATGCTCTGCAGATATTATTGTTTTCACAAATTGAAAGTTTGAGACAATCCCCTATCAAGCAAGTCTATCTGTGCCATCTTTTCAATAACTCAGATAATCGTTAGCATTTTTTAGCAATAAAATGTTTTTTTGAATAAAGTGTGTACATTGTTATAGAGATAATAAAATTCACACTAGTCTACACTATAAACATAACCTTTGTTGTTTAACATTTTGTTTAATTATATTATACATAATAGTGAGTTCAGCATTACTTATTTGTACATTCACCTAATGTATAAATATAATTTGATCAGTATTGTTCCCCAGTATTTCCCCTTTCCCTGTCCTGCTCCTTCACTCTGGTTCCTTTCTTCTACTCTACTGGTCTCCTGTTCTCAATAGATCCCCCACATTGTTTTCCTTTTTCCTCTATAACTCCACATATAAAAGAAAACATATGACCCTTGACTTTCTGAGTATGGCCCATTTTGCTTAATATAATACTATAAAATTCCAAGTGGCATAATTTCATTTTTTATGGATTAATAAAAGCCAATTGTGTATAAAAGCCACGTTTTCTTTATCCATTCATCTATTGGGAGACCCCTAACCTGGATCTACAATTTGGCTATTGTGAAGTATGCTGCTATAAACATGGGTATACATAAACATAAATTTTATATGCATTAAGAAGGTAAAAAATCTTGTACCTTGATTTATTATGATATTTGTCTTGTTGAAGCAGTTTGAAACTGAACCCACAATATCTCTAAGGTAGGTTTGTATGTTGTTTCTATAGAACTTTGCATTGAATTAAGAAATACACAGAAATGTGTGCCCTCCAGAATCTTACCTCATTTGGTTCAAAATAAATGCATAATTTTAAGTTTAATTGTATCATATTTATTTTCAACTGATTATAGAAATGACTATGAAAACACCATAGTTTCATCACTTTATTAATATTTTGACTTATGATTTTTCAACATTATTTTTAAAATAATAGTAAAGGAATAAGAAGTAAAATAAGTTGAATAGCAGTGAATTTAAAAATTATGAAAAATTCTAGAATATTTCAAAATTCAAACATTTTGAAAAGTTTATTACTCTGATATCTTTTTGCCTTAATTAGAACATACAACAAATTAAACAACATTAATGAGATATTGTCAGAAATAAACGACATTTATATTACTCAGTTAATAACAGGCAATTTTCAGCTCACAGATTCAACACTGTTCACTTAAATTTTGACAGATTATTTCTATTTTATATTGGAGAATTTTTTTTATTCAGTATTCTCAACCTTAATCTAAACACTGGATTTTATTCTGAATGTAACAGAATAGAATTTATAGTTGAGTTCTTTTTTATTCATCTTCATTAAAGAAAATTTTCTAGCTGGCAGCCATCAAATGGGCAGACTAAAACACCTTAGATTTTAATTACTTACAATTCAATCAAACATTCTTAATATGAAGTCATATTTTTAGCAATTTAAAATCAACATGCGATAATTTCTCAGAAAAACCATTATTCTTGGAAATTATATTTTTCAAAATAAGATTCAATTACTACTTTGCAAAAAGACATTTGTAAATATCAATGCTTATAAATAGTATAAAGAAGTACAAGTTTTTTACTTTTTTATTTGAAGTTGTTAAAATCTATTAGAAGATAAACTACCAGTGCTATTGATAAAGCAAGAATCATAATATCTGAATTGTATCAAATCTAATTATAAGTCAGAATAATGGGTAACTTATTAAATTAGTATTCTGCTATGATGTTCAAATAGATTTGCATCTTTTTTTCCTCAAATAGTTTGATTTTAAAGACATTGTAGCAATCACTAAATAATGTGATTATCATTGACAACATAAAACACAGAACTCAGGAATATGACAAAATTATTTTTTCTTAAGAATGAAGTAGAAAATTTTTACTTTAATAATCATAAAATATAAGACCATATAGACTCTACATGTATATTTTTCATTGTAAACACAGAATAATATAGCAGTCATCTTTAATAGGAATTATGCATTTCAGGGCTTATGATTTGCAGTATGCTTACAAGCTGGGTGGACAGTATTTATCATCTATCATTCAGCAAGTTTTCACCAATGCAATTTTCAGAACAAATTTGCTGTTACAGAAATGATATCAAGCCATCAAATCATTTCCAGACAGACTCTTTCTCCACTCATTCATGCCTATACTCATAAAACATGGTATGATGCTTATATTGAAAGACAAAGATATCATTGAGTACAAAGGTGGTGGTATCATTGAGTCACTTCTGCCACTGCATAATGTTCTCCTTTCTTTTCCCTATTCTGTGAGGATCAGCAAAAAGTATACCACTCTAGTATACTCACCATAGTTGAATAGGATGATATTCTATCAAATATTTGTTATAAATATATTTATATAGATGTATAGATATATATAACACACATAATATAAATTATCTTTAGAAAAGATATTGAGGATTTTTATGAGACATTAATTATTGTTCTGCTTTTGTATATATTCATATTCCAGATGTCTTGAAGTTGCAGTAGAAATTCCACAAATTTTGACATTTCTGTCATAAATGGTGATTCATAAATGTTTCAAACTTAAATTATCATTTACACATAGAAACTAAGTTGAAAATGTTAAGTTGTAAGGTCATTTTAAAATATATTATTTCTGCTCTTTAATGAATATGACATTATACTTTTAAGGCAATATTGATTATAATGTATCAATTTAACAATAGTGCTTGTTAATTCTAATATTGATTTTTAATATACATATAAAAGTCAAATATAGTGTAGGTTGAATCTCAGAATGCTATTTTGCATTGCATATCCTTGGTGCATTCTTTACTTAGAACTTGATAAACTTATGTGGGTGTGACATAGTTGATCTGTATTTACCCAGTTGCATTATTAGCTGTTTATTTTTAAATTCTACAGTATTATCAGATACCTAGTGTATAACCAAACCTTATATTTTAATATGTTAAATAATTAAAGAAAAAGATCAATTGACGAATTTTTATAAGGTTACGTTATGTAATTTAACCCCCAAATTTACAGGTGGCTTTAATATCTACCCTTTGGTTTTCATTGTGTGTTTTAATATGTTTTTCGACATAAGATACTCAGTTCATAGTTATTACTTAAAAAACATCTCCCTCCTCTTTTATTGAACTACTGATAGTACCATGGTCTGTCAAGTCTTTCTGATTAGGAAATTTATTTGTCAAAGATTATTCTCTTTGATCTCTACACATAAGTTTTCACCAACTCCTGCATGATTATAGCTGCACATGTACCTTGCCCATTCTACCGATTTCTATCCTGGCTTATAAGTCAAGTTCCAAGTTCCTTGTGACCCATACCAAATAATAATGTGTATTTTCTCAGAGTTCTCATTGGATTTTCTTTTGTGTTTTAAACAATTTTTCACTTCTGTAATCTTATTTCAGTTTTTTTGTGGGGAGAGGGTTGGTAGAAGGCTAGAATACACCATGTCTGTGTGTGAAGGAAGAACAGGAGAAGGAAAAGAAAGCACTCTCAAGAGGATGAATGAGAAAAGGAACCTCTTTTTGAAAGAGAACTAATTAGAAAATGATGTCCTTTTCTCAGGGCCAATGCAGGCCCACATCAGGGTCCTTTCCTTGAAGTACCATCCCAACCAAGTTATTTGGTGTGAACGTCAACCTATCTATAGTGACACTGGTTAGAATGGTCGCTTTGTGTCTGCATTAAAATCTCTGATATTCTTTAATACATATTCTTTCATACATTTTGTCAGGAACCTCAAAACAACCACTCTCAACCAAACTCCCGAAATATCATTTTATCATGCAGATTATTTTTTTCCTTTTTTGAAAGTTTTTGAAGATTTGATTTCCACCATATATATATATATATATAGCTTCTCATTCAATATTTGTTTCCACTTTTACTGTCTTTTATTGTATTTTTTGAAAAATAAATGTTTAATTGGCAGATAAGTGAACATCCCTTCTTTCCTTATTATTTATCATTTTATTATACCTTCTATTTTCAAATTTCTTTTCAGCTTTCATACTTCTGCATTGCATAAATAATTCCTTTCACTGCTTTCCCAACTCACTAAAATCAATTCTAATGTGGTCTTGATGCCACTAGCTTCAAGGTGCGATGTGAAGGGCTGCATGTAATGTTTCTTCAGCTTGAAAGAACTTGTTTTCCATTTGCTGAATTAAGTCTCTAGAGCACACTTTATAAAGCCCATACATGTTTTCAAATACAGTTATAATTGTAGAGAGAAATGTGTTTAATGTACTTTTTTTTACTATTTTCACTATGATACTTTATATTTGATTCATAATCTCTATGAAGAACTAGACTTTAAACCAAGAGTTGTCTTCAGTAGAAGTGAGTTTATTAGTGATTCATGAATTCACAGGAGAGAGATGAAAACTGATAAGACATGATTACAATATATGTTAGAAAACCACTAAACAACTTCTTTATAGTTTAGCACCTTATAAATTCAAATATTTCACATGCAACTTGGAAAAAAAGGGGAAATTCATATGATTGGTATAGATGGCTTTTGAAAGCTTTGATTGAGTCTAGTCAATACAAATTGTTGGCTTCTTTAAATACCCTGTATTAATTAATGATAATATCCTGTATTGACATAACAGGTTCTGGTATTTATATTGATTTTATTTGTATTATAACATTTTTGTTATTAGTAATATATACCTTTATAACTCTTAGCCATTTTTAAAGAAGTCCAGTACAATCCATATCCTTTTATTCACACATAGTACATTCTATAGGTGTGGTGAGTGAAGTATATACTGCTTCAGCATGTAGTTGAAGAGTATGTATCCAAGTAACAGAAGATCCCTAAATTAAATGAAGGATGTTTTACTGCAAATTTATCTTGCTTTCTAAAGTGCTAAACTTATTTCTGTAAGGCTCTAGACGCTCAACTTTGTCAGTACAACAAACTGAGTGGCTATAAGTAATAAAATGTACTTCTTATAATCCTGGAGAACAAAAGTCCAGGATACGGGGTTGGGTTCTGGTAAAGGCTCTTTCTGAGTTGCTTACTGCCATCTTCTCACATAGGCACATCACTTGGAAAGAGCTAGCTAATAATCTCTTGGACCTTCATATGAGGACAATACTGCAATTCATGACAGTTCCACCTTGTGTCCTACTTACCTCTTAAAATTCTCAAACTTTATTATCTTTGAACCAAATTTCAATATACAAACTTAGGAGGACACAAGCATTCAATCCATAAAATTACCCTTGGACCTGGCATGGTGACATGTGCCTTTGATCCCAGCAACTTGGGAAGTTGAAGGAGGAGGATCCCAAATTTGAGGTCAGCCTCAGTTACCTAGTGAAATCCTGTCTGAAAAATAGAAAGAGCTAGGAATTGAGCTCAGTGATAAGAGTGCCCCAAGTTTTAATAGCCAGTACTGAAAAAAAAAAAAAAATACTCTTGGATATAAACAACACACAGATATGAAAATATTTTCCCTGAGTAACACAAAGGAATTTTTAACAATATAAGAAATCATTTTTACTCCATACCTGTTACTATTAAAGTCAAAAGAAACAAATTGGATTAAATCATAGAGTTTAACACAAATTGTTAGAGCCATTCATTGAATAAGAAACTAAGATATCTGTTATTTTCCAAGATGGTATTAAGCAAAATGATGATGATAATAATAATAATTATAATAATACCCACAAGAAGTTCTGTATATTAATTGAACAACTCAAACTTTTGTTTTATTTTTGAAGAAGGATATAACCTATAAGAGTGAAATTAGGTGGATGGACTTCAAGGGCTGCTTCTTCATTTGTAACAAATAATTTCTCTTCAAAACTCAATAACAGATTATGGCAAATAAGAAATAGTTCATTCAAAAGGTGGTGGAATGTAATTTTAAAGTGAGAGGAGAGTATTTTTTAAGATGGTAAGGAGTTTAAATCCCACTTTTTAAAATGTACATCACAACACTTTCAGCATTCAAAACAGTATATGTAAGAAGTGTCAAGAAAGGTTAAATCTATTGTTAGTTAATCTAGTGCGTTAGTAATATTATAAAATGCCCAGGTATTTCTCTGTTCTTTTCCCTTCAACTTTGTGAGTTAGCTTTATCCTTATGCTACAAAAAGCTCAATATTTTTGGAAATTACATTTTAAAATGATAAAAAGAAAAGTGCTGTCATTCTCAGACGACCTCTCAATGAAATTTTCCTTTGCCTCACTTATTGATATACTGTATTTTCCCATGATAACCTGAATCCCTGACAGGTTGACTGGCATCAGTGAATTTGAGTTAGGTAATACATGTCTCATCTTGGTGAGACCCCTTGAAGCATATGGTCCCCATGAGTAGGAGCACATCATATCAATATTAGTGTTATGTTCAGAAAATAAGTGTTTTTTAAAATATGTTTTTTGGTCCACTCACAAAGTCTTCTATAAAATTCTCAAACTATACAGATATTTACTACAATAAGAAGTGCAGGCAATTTTGAAGATGGAAATGGTAATTCCAGATTTGAGAAGGAAAATATTAAGCTGACTAGTATTTTACAAGAGGCTATAAAATGGACCTGGTAATCTAGGAGGTGATTTGGCCTAACTATGTAGATTTTAAGTGAAGTCATAATTATGGACTATTTCACTGATGCAGCGTATGACAGGGCATGAGAAGAAGATTGAAAATAAATGTTTAGGAATATGAATACTTATGTCAGACCAAGTCAGCAAAGAATTCTGGAAAGCAGGTATCCAATTAGAAACAGAACCCAATGTGGAAATTGGTTTTGTCTATAAGAATCTGGAGGACATAACAGAATTAAGGTATTTGGAATGTACTGGCATACATTTTTAAAAGTTAACTAGAAAATTATATACCAATATACTCTAATATGTTTTGTTCTTGTATTTAAACTAAATGAGACAATAAAATATATAAACTTATTATTCTTTAGTCATGTAGGATAATATTAAAAATCCTAGTTAGGATTCTTCCATACTGAGAAGATAATTTTATTGTAAGTCACTCTGCTTATTAGTGTATATATTGTCTCCTTTGTCTACTGATATTTTTATAATTCTTGAAATTTATTTTTACATAATCAGCATATAATTTATGATCTTTATTCTTCCATGCAGAGAAAAATATTGGCATATGTTGTTGGCATATGTCGGCAGCACCACTTAATTACAGATTATTCAAAAGTACTTTTCTCAATATGAAGATATTATTTACAGGAAAACCATAGGAAAATATTTACAAATTAGTTATATATGCAAAGTAATCCAAAAAATTAAACTTAACCTTGTATATCCTTAAAACTAACCTTAATGTTAGACATATATATACTGTCATTTATATGATGAAAACTAATTTATCCAAATTTGCATATACAATATACACATGCATACTCTGAAGAAGATTATCATTAGCACAGATTGTGCCACACTTCAATGATCATAGACTTGGTGGTGAACAAGGAAGTAGTGAAATTTGCAAGATTTAATGCTATTGAATGACAGTTTCTTTGATTTTTATTGTTTACACAGAGAATGGTAAATGTGCTCCTAAGTTATGATATAGTTTAAATGAGAACGCATTCAAACACTTTTAATCTTATCGGAATACTTTTCATTATCTATAACTTTGTTTATAAATAAAGTTTTTCTTCCATAATGCCCTTACTTTTGAGGCTGTATCATGTGTAAACTAATGCAACTTCAACATGAAGCACTCACCCAGTTTAGAGATGCAGATATTAAATATATATTCAGCTATTTTGTAACTAAATAAATTCTGAGTACTATATGTACCAATATTTGCTAAATGCCACTTAGATAACAAGTCTATCAGTGAAAAGTCATTGAAAATAAATTTTAGCATATAATTATTACAGAAAAATCACATTTGCATTAATTTTGCCAAATTAAACTGTATGGTCAACAATGTATTATTATGGGTCCATTTCATAAGAGGGAGGCACAATCTTAGTATTTTCTGACTAACAAGATAATTCAGTGCTCATATATAAATGAGTTAGGAAAGTGAGAAATTTTCTTTGGTAAGCATTTAGCTTGCATAAATTTAAAAAGAATATTTATATTCTAATGAAGAAAACAGTACACTTTTGTAGTATAAACATCTTTGAAAAATAACTATTTTGGACAGAATATTTTATAGTTACTACAGAATTACAGTAAGTATCTGAGAAGATGAGTCTGTATTAAAACACGGTATGGTATGTATTTTATGTCACTAATATTTTTAAAGCATTAACTTTTGAGCTTTTCCAGGTCAGAGCTATCTAATGATTAACTGGAAATACTTAACTACACAAGAAAGTTGTCTCTGAATTTAAGCTGGGTTAGTCATCTTTTTTATTAGAATTGTGCACAATATGTATTAATGATTAGAACAGAGTTCCTGATTGATAGCATCTTCCTATCAGAATCTCTGCTTATAAAATACCTGGTATTTTCTTTTATTCTTCCTAGCCTCTTTACTTCTAGACTCATACTACTCAGTTTATCTCCCTGGTACTTTAGTTTCTTTGTCTTCTGCTTTTGTATTTTCTATTTGTCTGAAATTCAGCAACAGAAAAGATTCTGGAAAATAGGTTTTCCTTTCCAGTTTTTAAATACTAACTCATGTTATTTTGAAACATAAGTATACATTAACAATAATCTATTGAAGAAGGAATGGAAGTCCTACAAAAATACTGATTTTGTTATGTTTTAGTTATTGTAAAAATTTACACACTTTCACAGGCACTCTGCTCCTAATTATACTGAGGAGAATGCAATTTCTCTCAGAAAATTCTGGAGGATTTTCTGAACTTATTTTCCTTTTAATCTACTTAGGATCTGAAAAAGATAGTTCTCCTTTTAACTCATTAAGGAGATGTGAAAAAAGTTGGCATGCACATTAAAGTATGTGTTTCTAGTATTGTAAGAACTGTATAAGACCTTCCTTCTTTTTTTTATTGTTTTTCCCCTTGTTCTGGACATCAAACAGTGCATTCCTCACTCTAGTTTCTTAAACTTTAAACAATACTTTGAAATCTGTAGGCAAAATAGAGGATAACATTGGTAATGAATTTTGACACCCAGGAAATTAAGTAATGATTACAAGAACCAAACTGAGAAAGAGATTGTGTATTCAAATCCTTGTTATGACACAAGAGAGTCTGGTTATAACATATTCAATAGGATTTCTTATTTGTAACAAATGAAAAACATTTCCATTTTTGATCTGGAGTTTGATTAATTGATTTCATTTTTTAATAAATTGCCATAATAGTTTATTTTATTTTATTAGTATTTTGACTTCTACAAATCCCTTTTGGGTTGTGATTAAGTATTGTTTTTAATAAACAAACCTGATTATGAATCAACATTGATTATGATTCACTATTGCCTGAAATTGGTCATTTCTGATATTTTTACCATAGTAAGGGAGTAAGAAAAACATGCTGGAGATATTTTTTTAAATTTAATGATTTTGAATATGGTTGCCCTACACATAGGGTTATTTAAAAATGATTAGCCCAGTATACGCTAATAACAAACATTACACTTTATTCTGAGACAATCTGTTTTTCCAGTCCAGGAAATTTTGAAAGAACATAGTAATGTGACATTTTCCCGATAATGGATTTAATCTCATTTGAAGATATTCTGCAAAGACATCAAAGACATGGAATTGCTTAGTGTTGATAAAACCTTGGTTGTGGAGGAAAGTCTGTATTCTGATCCTGAGGGATTTGTTGCTTGGTTTCTCTGAGACTGAAATGCCCATTACAACTGCATAATGAGAATTTCTGTCTGCCTTGCCACAAGGTGGCAGGCAGGAGGTGTGTTTGTTACAAGAGTAGCAAAAGTTGCTAAGCGTAGACTACTAGGTTAAGGATCAAAAATTAATGTATTTCTTGTGGGGTGCAGTGGCACACACCTGTAATCCCAGCAGCTCAGGAGGCTGATATAGGAGGATCACAAGTTCAAAACCAGCCTCAACAACTTTGTAAGGCTTTAAGAAACTTAGTGAGACTCTGTTTCAAAATAAAATTAATAATATGCTGGGGATGTGGCTCAGTGGCTAAGCACCCCTGGGTTCAATCCAGGTGATCTGAAGGTTATTATAGGAAATGGGTTCATTTTGGCTAAATATAGATTCACTACATGTTAATTCTCTTATCCTCTGTTCAGGCTTTTTTTTTTTTAATTTAAAATATTTAAGACTGTGTTTCACCTTTAACATGTAAAAAGCTTAGTCATGCTTTCCCTTACATGAAAAGAGCTGAATGACCAGAAATATGAATGGATTTTCAAGGACTCATCGGAGAACTGAGATTAAAGGGCAAACGTCATGTTGAAATTTGAAGAAATAAGTAAATTTGAAGAGATACAACAAAGATCTGCAATCCTTGATAAGAAAATACTAAAGTTATCAACTGATAGGGTTTTCCAGATTGTTGAAAACTGAGTATAAACAAAAAAAAACTAAAATAAGAATGAGGAAATCATTTTTTGGAGGGGGGTTGGCACTTGTTCCTGGGCTTTATCTCCAGAAATGTCATCATATTCTCAGTATGAAGATCTGAAAATGATCCCTTACAACTCTTGCAGGATAAATCAGAGTAATCATGGTAGTAAAAGATGGCAAAGTAGAGGAGGTTGCTTGCCAAGCAGATCTGTGTAATGAGACCAGAAAGCAGATAAAGAGGCGGGTGATAAAGAGGAGTTTTACTAGCATTTAATACTGAACTTTCAGAACAGCTTATCTTAGGGACTCAGAAGTTTGGATAGAATAAAAGAAAAAAAAAAAAAGAAAAATACTCATCCCCAAAGTGGGAAGCCACTGGAGCAGATCTCTGGGCAAACTGGAAAGGGGAACTAATAAAATTCACATTTCAGGTGTCACCTTGGTGTGTTTTGATATGGAGAAATAAGAGTTCAAGGACATTGATCCTATGTGTGAGTTACACTATATTCTCATGCAGGAAAGACACTGCCCGTCTCCCAGTTGTCTGTGGAGAGCCAAGGCATAAGCCATCCCCAATCCCCCACAGTACAGTGGCCTGTGGCTGTGGGACCAAACCCTGATGCCCAGACTTTTCTAATAATAGCTAGGTCCACAAAGCAGACCAGACAGAGGTCCCCATGTGACTTGGAGTATACCTAGAAAACCAAGAGAAATTCAAACACAGTGAGCATTTTACCCAAGAAAATATGAGACACTCAGACCTGAGAGATCCTAGATCCTCAGGATCCTTTTGAGTCCAGTGGTTCACAGGAGCAGTTATGGTGGGTCAGGAACCTGGTCAAGTGGGTGGGAGTGAGTGTGCACTTTGGGACAGGGCCCAAGAAGTTGAGAAAGACAAGATCTGCAGGTGGTAGAAGGGTCAAAAATTCACTCATCTATCATCCAGCATAGAACCCAGGGGAGACTCTCGAAAAATAGACTGGAGCTGGAAGCACCTGAGGACGAACTAGGAGATCTGCCTCGGGGAAATTCTCTCATAGAATTTTATTGCAACCCCACTCTAAGAGTGGATCAGAAAACACTCTCCAACTTCCCTTACTGCATACTGCCAGGAAGGGAAGGTGATAATTTTTTGAAATCCAACAGGAAATTGAGCAACAGGAAAAGAAGGACTTGACAGTATGCAGCTACTATTTTTGGGCACCATACATACCTCAAAAAAGTGGAAAGAAAGACACTTGGAAATAGACAACCAACACATATTTTCACTGAAAATTTTTGACCACAACAGAAACAATTTCTTAATTTTTCATCAAGAACCTTATTTTTAATTATTCAATTGTGTGCTGAATGATTCATGGACATTTGTACATATACATATTTATCTAACTTTTCTCATTTCTAGCACTTCTTAAAGGAAGTTATTTTTCATGACTGTCCTTTAAGTTTTTGATTAGTATATGTTTTGGTTTGGTTTTATATTATTTCCACTTATCTATTTATTTTTAATTTTTTTTATTTGTTCTAATTTAGTTATACATCATCATAGAATGCATTTATTACCTTTAAAATTTAAGGAGAAATAGACTTTTTCAGAAAAAGATAAATAAAATTTGTAAACATTAGACCTACATGAGCAGAAATGTTACAGAAATTCTTTAACGTATTGAAAATGATATAGGTCAGAAACTTGAATCTAAATAAGAAAAGTACAAATATCATATAAGGAATAAATAAAGATAAAATAGGATTTTTTGGTCTTATTATAAATCAACATCTCAAATACCTTTTTACTAAAAACAATAGAGGTGCTTATCAACTTACATTTTTACAGACACATGACCTACCAAAACCTCATAGCTCAGCACACAAAGCGCTATAATGTCAATTGTATTTATGCTTTTCACTGTATGACTGACAAAGAGGTGAACTCATTGTCACTGCTCAGTATGAAGAGAATATCATACCACATATTTCTAGTCCAGAAAAAGAAAGCATGGTTTTGGTGGGGAAAAAAAAAAAAAACAGTGTATCCAACAATGGAATAGTATAGGGAACTCAGAAATAGAGCAACACAAAGTTGACTGCCTTAAGGCAAGTGTACAAAGTCAACTCAAGGAGGAAAGAATGGTTTTCAAAACAAATGGCTATGGAAAAAAGCAGAGACTGAACTTAGACAAGGATATTACCTGTTGCAAAAAAAAAAAAAACTCTAGTGTACCATAGATCATAACATTACATGCAATGTTAGGGGGCGCAACTTAAGAACAGACCGATCACCACTGAGAAGTCCAAATTTGAGAGTCTTTATTAAGCTGGCCAGCTGACTGTCTCACACAATGCCTCAAAAAAGGGCTATTGGGAGAACAGCCCTGACCACAGGGTTGCAGGGGTTCTTATACCAAAAATTACATTAATCATAAGTGTCTGTTGCTATAATTCGAAATTACAAACTAGTATCATGAGATCATTGACAGAGGGTAAAGTGGGTCAAAATGACCTAGGTACAAACTTAAGAATGGTTACTAACATCCACACAATCACTATTTACATGGTACATTGTTTAAGAGCAATACGAATCAAAAGAGAGCAATTCTTTACCGCATAGGAGTTGCCATTGTATATTATTAAACAAGTCACATCAAGTAACTGATGATGGGCACAGAGGTGAGGTATTCCATGGGAGAAGTTTATTTCCTACATAACATGGAGTCTCAGAGCAAAATGGAGTCTGTTTAGTCAGTTCCCTTAGAGTCTGGCCTATAACATTCTCATGGAGTCAGATCTGTCAACCCATCACAGCAAAGTAAACAAATAATTAATTGAACATTATTAAAATTAAAAATTCTAGCCAAGTGTGATGGTGTATGCATAATCCCAGCAACTTGGAAGGCTGAGGCAGGAGGATCCAAAGTTCAAAGCCAGCCTCAGCAACTTAGAGAGGTCCAAAGCAACTTAGTAAGCCCTTATCTCTAAAACAAAAAAATAAAAAGGACCAGAGATGTGGCTCAGGCACCCTTGGGTTCAATTCTTAAATACCAAAAATAAGTAAGTAAGTAAATAAGTAAGTAAATAAATAAATAAATAAATAAAAATAAAAGTAAAATTAAAAACTACTCTACAACTCTACAAAAGATACAAGAAAGAGAATAAAAGAGAAGGCCCAGTTTTTTGAGAACACAGTTACAAAACTGTGTCCTATTTAATTAAAGACTTTTATCCAAAAATGCATACAATAAATTCTTAAAACTCAATAATAAGAAATGTCATAATCCAATTTAAAAACAAGTAAGAGCTCTAAACATCTCCATGAAGAAGATATGCAGATGACAAGTAAATATATGAAAGGAACACAATTTATCTTTAGGGTAATGGAGATTAAACACAATGAGCTAATGAGATACCACCATCTATCTAGTGGAATACATAAAAGCAGCAACAGAAATTCTGCCATGACCAATTTAAATTGCAATAAATGTCAAGAAGTCAGATAATCAAGAACTGCTATTCATTGCTCACACAAATAAGACATTGTAATTTCATATGAGTATGAAGTTTCATATGAAACCAGTTTAGAAAATTGTCTGGAAGTTTACATGCTGAAAGAGCTAAGCAAGTCTTATCATATTATCTATCAGTTATGCTTACAGTTTAAATAAGTGACTTAAAAGCTTATTTCTACACAGGAGTGTATTCACAAACATTTCTGGGCTCTGTCACCTGAGAAAGCCTGGAGGCAATGATACCTCTGTATCAAGAAACCTAGAAAGGAACACATTTAGCACCTATATCTTGATTACTTGTATCATTTGGCAATGAAAGGAAACAGTTCTGTGAAAATAGGACTGATTCTAAGATTGAAGCAGAGAATACACAACACAAGCTTGAAGAATCTGGAATTCTCAGAAAATGTTAAAGTATTAAAAATAATATAAGGTAAGCCAAAGAGACTCAGAAGACAACTGACAGAGCTCTCAATGTCCAAGGATGGAAAAATTTTAACTACAAACCAAACTACTGATAAATAATTTAGAATATAAAATAGATACACATTAAGCCCATGCAATGCAAACCAAACTGAAGTCACTTGTTACTAATTGGAGTTCTAGCTTAATAATTGACCTCACTTCTACCTTTTCTGGTTCTACATTTTATGTTCTATATGGTCACCATAACTGATACACTTTTTTTTCAAAAGCCTTATCATATTTACTTTCATCTCAAAACATATTAATGGCTACCCCTCTCATTCAGATGGAAAGACATTTTTAACTTACAGTGGCCTATTAGTACATAAGGTCTAGTCCCCCAATACACTTTAAATTCCATCTACCAGTTATGTCACTCTTACGCTAATATATATACATTGGCCTCTTTACCTTCTTGTTCCAGAAATCTTACATCATAGTTTTCTATTTGTGCTTCTGTGGTAGAAATGTTTTCCTTCAACTACCACATCTCCTACTCCTTCATCTCATTCAATTACCCTTGAGTACTTCTCTCAACAAATATTTAGAAATTCATTTTTTTCCTACAGTTTCACTACTTGATTTTCTTGCTTTATTCTTTATTTTCACTACAGAAATCATATAATTTATATCACATATTATTTAGAGGCTTATTGTTTTCTGCCTCTCCTCACAAGAATGTTATCTCCAAAGAAGGGTTTGTATTGCTACTTTTTGTTATTTTTCACTACAGTATCATCTAAAGCTACCACAAATAATACATTGATGTTACTAAGATGTCAATAATCCTTTGTTGGATGAATGGATGAATGAATGAATAAATTAATTAACTAATGGTATTAGGTTTCTATTATCAGAAGGATAAGATAAAATTAGTTCTTGCTCAAAAATTTCCATCTTGTTTCTTTTTCTTATTTAAGTTTTTGTCAATGCACCTTAAATCCTCAATTATTTAATAATTGACTTATGTTTCAGAGGAAAATTAAAGAAGAAAATAAAATAGTGGAGAATCTATGCAACTCTATTTTGCATGCCCAATCTCAATTTCTACCCTTTGTAAACATAATTCTAGAGAGACCATCCTAATTTCTTTCATTTCCTCATGAAATTTTTTTTTTTTTTTTTTTTTTTTTTTGTCAAATACCAACTGTCTGTCAAATATTGTAACATACAGGTATCCTCTTGTTGCTTATATTCTATGAATAAAGAAGGTTATTTTGGAAGAAATAATATGAACAGTGGCTGAAATCACAGTAAATTATATGAAATAACAGAAGCTGAAAATTGCTAAAGAATGGTAACTAGAATAATGTAGATTGGGCATCTGAGTAGGAAATGGAAGTGGGTGATTACAATATGCTCATATGAGATATTTGAGGAAAAACAGAAAAACAGGAAGAATCAGGAAGCAAATGTAATGTGTGTGAGCATTCTAGGTAAAATAATCATTCCTCAGGAAAGGCTACTATTGGCTGAATAAGCTATATAAACTTGTAGAATAATATGAGGTGTTAGGTTTTATGTATTAGCAAAGATTTGTTAGGAAGTTGTTTCAGTTACAGAGATGAAGAATAGCTGTGGCTGCAAAGTAGTGCCAGTATATCATGTTGTGCCTATTAAGGTATTCACCATATTCTTATTTCTCTCCAAAACTTTTCCCTGTCCGTCTTTTTTTTTTTTTAAAAGCATAGTTTTACCACCCACAGAGGTTTGAAAACAAAAGTCATTTTAATTGCTGTCATTCCTCACAAATAATATATTCTGCTAATTCACATTTAGGAGCATTTTTTGCAAAATAGACATATTTTAATCTTGTAAATTTATGTTTATACTTCTTAGTTCTTTCTGCAGACCACCCTTACTTACAATACATCCTCAACACTGAACCTAAAACCACACACGCGCGCGCACACACACACACACACACACACACACACACACACACACACACACATATTTGGCACCAAGGATATAACCCAGGGGTACTTAACCATTGGACTAAGTTGCCAGCCCTTTTTAAATTTTTATTTTGACACAGGGTCTTGCTAAGTTTCTAAAGACCTTGCTGAATTGTTGAGGTGAACTTGAGATCCTCCTGCCTCAGTTTCCCAAGCTGCTGTAATTAGAGGAATGAACCACTGCACCTGACTCTGGAACCAAATTTCTAAAACAAACCTTTTATACTATCTGCTTCATATACTTCTCTGGCTATTTATATATGCCTTTGAAGTACTTGGCTCTAATACCAAACATCTAACTTTTATATAAACTATACTTCAGTACAACACCAATTCTCATTATAATTGGGTACATTCTTTTCTTAGCAATATTATTAATTTGTTTTATTGAGCATTAATAACTTCACACTATTTAAATATTCCTACTAGATTACTACTTAGGAATTGACACTATAGTATAGTGTCAATTTTCTCTTTTGGTGTCTATAAAAATACCTTTCACTAATTTTTTTATTCAAGAATAACTCATTTTAATAATGAAATATTATATCAACTTAGATAATAGTTTTCATGTTTATTTTGCGATGAGGTTTTATTATGTTACTCAAGTTGGCCTTGAATTCCTGAGCTTAAGCTATCTTCCTGCCTTAGCTTCTCACATAACTAGGACGACAGTCATATGCCACTTCACATAGTAGATTCAAATGTTTTAAAATTACTCTATCAGAAATATAGAATTGTGTCATTGGATGTCATATTCTTGAGTATTAGCAAAAGAAAAACAAAAACAAAGCAAAGAAAATTCAAATTTAAAATAGTTTATGATAAAAAAACAGAACCAAAATGCAAGTTATAAACTATGTCCCCACTTTTTTAAACTATGCTTTATACTACAAACATGCAAATGAGTAACAGAAACATGTTTTCTATGATGTTACTAAATATTATTTTTGTTATTGATAACTAAATCATGAGTCTTTCTCACCTACCAAAAAAATATATAGAAAAAGAATCTCAGCAAAAAAAATTTTAAATTTATTTTTATTGTAAACAAATGGGATACATGTTGTTTCTGTTTGTACATGGAGTAATAGCATACCATTTGCATATTCATACATTTACATAGAGTAATGATGTTTGATTCATTCCGTTATTTTTTTTCCTTCCCCCCCACCCCTCCCACCTCTCTTTTCCCTCTCTACAGTCCCTCCTTCCTCCATTCTTGCTGCCTTCCCACCCTCATTACGTGTCATCATCCGCTTATCAGTGAGATCATTTGTCTTTTGGATTTTTGAGATTGGCTTATCTCATTTAACATGATATTCTCCAATTTCATCCATTTGCCTGCAAATGCCATAATTTTATTATTCTTTATAGCTGAGTAATATTCCATTGTATATATATACCACAGTTTCTTTATCCATTCATCAATTGAAGGGCATCTAGGTTGGTTCCACAGTCTGGCTATTGTGAATTGAGCAGCTATGAACATTGATGTGGCTGTATCTCTGTAGTATGCTGATTTTAAGTCCTTTGGGTACAGGCCAAGGAGTGGGATAGCTGGTTCAAATAGTAGGTCCATTCCAAGTTTTCTAAGGAATCTCCACACTGCTTTCCAGAGTGGCTGCACTAATTTGTAGTCCCACCAGCGATGTATGAGTGTACCTTTTTCCCCACATCCTCGCCAACACCTATTGTTGCTTGTGTTCTTGATAATTGCCATTCTAATTGGGGTGAGATGGAATCTTAGTGTAGTTTTGATTTGCATTTCTCTTATTACTAAAGATGGTGAACATTTTTTCATATGTTTGTTGATTGCTTGTAGATCTTCTTCTGTGAAGTGTCTGTTCATATCCTTAGCCCATTTGTTGATTGGATTATTTGTATTCTTGGTGTAGAGTTTTTTGAGTTCTTTATAGATTCTGGAAATTAGTGCTCTATCTGAAGTATGAGTGGCAAAGATTTTCTCCCACTCTGTAGGCTCTTTCTTTGCATTGCTCATAATTTCCTTTGCTGAGAGAAAGCTCTTTTGTTTGAATCTATCCCAGTTATTTATTCTTGCTTTTTTTCTTGTGCTATGGGAGTCCTGTTAAGGAAGTCTGAACCTAAACCAACAAGGTGAAGATTTGGACCTACTTTTTTTTCTATAAGTTGCAGGGTCTCTCGTCTGATTTCAAGGTCCTTGATCCATTGTGAGTTGAGTTTTGTGCAGGGTGAGAGATAGGGGTTTAGTTCCATTCTGTTGCATATGGATTTCCAGTTTTCCCAGCACCATTTGTTGAAGAGGCTATCTTTTCTCCATTGCATATTTTTGGCACCTTTGTCTAGTATGAGAAAATTGTATTTATTTGGGTTTGTGTCCATGTCCTCTATTCTGTACCATTGATCTACCTGTCAATTTTGGTGCCAATACCATGCTGTTTTTGTTACTATTGCTTTGTAGTATATTTGAAGTTCTGGTATTGCAATACCCCCTGTTTCATTCTTCCTGCTAAGGATTGCTTTAGCTATTCTGGGTTTCTTATTCTTCCAGATGAATTTCATGATTGCTTGCTCTATTTCTGTAAGGTAAGTCATTGGGATTTTAATTGGAATTGCATTGAATCTGTGTAGCACTTTTGGTAGTATGGCCATTTTGACAATATTAATTCTGCCTATCCAAGAACATGGGAGATCTTTCCATCTTCTAAGGTGTTCCTTAATTTCTTTCTTCAAAGTTTTGTAGTTTTCATTGTAGAGATCTTTTACGTCTTTGGTTAGATTGATGCCCAAGTCTCAGCAAAATTTGAACCTTTGCAACATTGTAAGGTTTTGTGAAGAGAAGAAAACATCATGGATAGGCTAAAAAGGAAGATCATATATCAGAGTTTTGTTTCCCATCTTATCAACATGTGTGACCCACATCTGAGATTAGAAGTATTCACAGCTTTGACTTGGATTGGGGAATCAGGATTTGCATATTTTCTCAGAATTATACAAGGAAAGCTTATCCTCAACAGGTTATTACCTAAAGTAGATTGCAAGATAGAAACACAAAGTAGCTGAATAGGCATCTTAAGGAATTTTTCTTCGACAACTATGTCTTATATATTGGGGAAGAGTACACTCTTCTCAGTTAAGACCATCAACTTACTTAGATATCATGTGACCTGTAAGAAGTCAGGTAGAGAAAATAAGACCTGTGTGGCTGGAAATGTTATGTGTACAGTCTCATAGTCAGGTCCCCATTGTGAGGAACCATCACTCAAAGAGCCCTAGAGCTTTAAATATCCTTCAAGTTACTAGTTCATGGCACGGACTGGTTTGTTAAAAGCTCATTGGGAAAATGCCTAGAGGACAAATTGTGCTTGATGTGTAGAATCACACTTCCCTCTGTGCTGTAAAGTTGTATAAGCTACAACTTAGAACAACTTATGCATAAACTATGAGATTTTTATTTCAGACTAAAAGAAAATAGTGGCAAAAATCTGAAAAGCTATTTGTCTGTACAATATACAGTTTGTTTTCAAAATTCTGAACTACCCAAAGAAACTATTCAAAGTAAATTAGTCTGACATAACTGTAGTAGATTTTATGTACCCCTCCATTTGTGTCAAATCCAAGAGATATCATCAATTGAAGAAAAACATAATAAAAGTACATATACGGCTTTACCAATTTTTCACACACCGTGGTAGTCACTTAGCTGAAGGTAAACCCAAGAAACCATGGTGAAGAGGTACTTCACAAGCCCAGCTTCTCTGATCCAAGTTGTCAATACCTCATGGGTAAGGGAAATTGAATTCCTCTAATCTCCAAACCCCATGAATATATTATCTTATATGGAAAAGGGAATTTAAAATGTGATTTAATAAGGATCTTGAAATGGAGAAATTATCCTATTGGAGTTGATACCATCGCAAGGATCCTTACAACAGAGAGGCAGGAGATCCAGTGCTAGTGGTGGAGAAAGTAGGAAAATGTTCAGTACTGGCTTGGAAGTTAGAGTAAAGCAGATCTTAGGTACTTGAAGGATCAAAGCAAGAGTTTCTCCCCTAGAACCTCCAGAAGATATTCAGGCCCAAAAACACAGTTTAGATTTCTGACCTCTAAAATTCTGAGATAATATTTTGTGTTGTTTTAAGTTATTAAGTTTATGGTAATTTGTTACATCAGAAATAAATTAAAAAGCTAATACGAGTCTAGAATTAGTTTTCAGTATTATCAGTGCATAACTGGGAATTTGGTTCCCATTTGTCACCTAGCAAAAGGACGCAAATCCATAGTAAAACAGAAGAATGAATCCTGGACCCTATCCATTTTTTCATTGGTAGCAAAAAACAAATCAATACATGGATGAGAGATTATATACCTTCAGTGTTCAAAGTAAAATACCCAACAAGAGTAGAAAATTCCAGTCTACTAATAGATAAGAATATTACATATTGTCATATATAACAAGTCATGTTTTATCTAAACAATGATTCTTGTTTAGTACAGATTATTCTTATGATAAGATTTGAAGGAAGATTTATTACATATTCTTCATAATTTTACCTTTTTTCATACCCAACAATGTTAGAACACATTAATTTCAGGGAATAAGACTGCAGATTACTTTTACAGGAAAATTGCTGAAACAATCATGTAGATTTTTATGAAAGAAAAAAGAATATTTGCAACAAAAACAAAGGAAATCAAATCTGGTGTGTGTATTCATAGAGAGATTATAGTACACTAATTTGTTAAACTATGAGATTTTTGTTTCAGATATGGCCATGTAGAGATTTGAATTATATTAGGTGAATATCCATCCTCATTATGAAGTTATTGATTAATACTGAGTTTGACTCTTTCTTGAGATCAGAGAAAGGAGTTACTTTGAGTAAACATGCTTTAAGTCATTTATGAGTTAACATAGATTGGATATAATTTACTTCAACTTTGGGCTTTGTGTGTCTTGACAAAAATATTGGATTTCACCTGCCCCACAATCTTATTAAGGGCAAAAGCCTGGGTTTATATTTGTTGGATTCAATGACCACTTATGAGTGCCAGCTGGACTTATAATGAAGTGTCTGCCATTATGCTCCCCATAGTAAGCCTTCTGCTAAATTTAAAGCAAATTAATGAAAGTTGTTCACTGAAGGGAGACACTGGCATTAACTTTTGGCAGGTGTTATTTGTCACCACCGCAGGGTAGAGTTAGTGTTTTATTTTCCTGTAACGCTGTGCTGTTATAACAAAAAAATTCACACTATTATTTAAACATCTGTCTAGTTGATGAATAATCACTTTCTCAGCAATAAACAGATACATGAAATATGTTGGCATGTGCTTAAAAGTAAAATATTCAATTTATCTATTCTATAAAATTATATTTGTTACATTTCAAATGCAGTGTACTCCTGTGAGTACATAATGTTTCAGAACTTAACCTTCATAACAATCCTTAAAACAGTTAATATATGCATTTTATAAAAGACAAATGAGTTTAGTGATTGTCTTGCAACCTAAGGAAGTGTAAAGTTAAGGCCTTGCCTCTTTTAATTCTACATTAAAAGATATGATATGCTACATCGAAAGACAGAGCGTCACAGAGGTTAATTAAAGATCAATGCACTCTGTGGTAGAAAGCAGAAGAAAGCCCATGAATGTGAACAAGAAAGGGATTTTCAAGGATGAAATTTCAGTATTACCAAAAAGAAAGAAGAGGATTGGATTTGTGCTTCTCAGTCTCTGGATACTCAATATCAATATTAAATATCAGTATTTATCTAGTACACATCATTTATTATCTTGTATGGCTATCATAACTGGTTTTTTTTTTAAGATATTTTCTTATTTATTTACCCATTACCTGTACATTTCATAGTGACCTTCTGCTTTATTACTATTCTTTCCAAAGTACCTCTTTCAAGGATGTTTTTAGAAACAATCTTAAATAACAATGAATCTCACCACTATGTATAATTGAAATGCTCCAATTGAAAAAAATGGGGGAAAAAAAGAAAAGAGCTTAGATCTTATATTCAAATGACATTGTTACCCAATACACATACTTTTTATTTAATACATTTATTAGAATGATTAAAATTAAAATATAACTAATCAAAGCAATTGCTGGTAAGGAAAGTAAGTAAAAATCTACTTCATTTTGAATTGGAATGCAAGTGGGAAACATTATGGAAGTTCTTAATTGTTAAACAAATACATAGTATATAACATAGATATTCAGCACCTGCATATTTCCCAAGTTAAATAAAAATTTTTCCAAGCAAAATTTGTACTTGAGTATTGTGTGTGTGTGTGCGTGCGTGTGTCTATAATCAGCTTTCTTTGTAATAATTCCAAACTGATAACTAATCAAAAGTCCTGTCAACAGATGAATGGATAAACAAATCAGGATATATGCATTTAGTGGAATACTATTTAGCAATAAAATGAAATGCACTATTGATTAATGTGAAAGAATGAGTGAATTTTAAAATGATTATGCCTATACAAAAAGCTAGGCAAATAACATACTGAAGTAGAGTGATTTTTATAAGACTCTAGATAATGGAAACAATTCAGTTGTTTATTGAGATTAAATTGTGTTTATCTGCAAATGGCTGGTAGGTGATAAATGATTGCACAGAGAAAGAAGAAAACTCTTGGGGGGGGTGATAGAAATGTCTGTTGTCTTGATTGTGGTGATGACTTCTGGGTGTATGCATTTGTTACAATGAAAGTGTATTAATTTTATTATACTTCAATTATATTTCCAAAAGTTGCAATTCTTTTAAATGGTGATATACAGTGTCATTTTCCTACAACTCTATGAAGGATTTAATATTTGCTAATTACTTACAATGTTATTATTGAAAAGTTTGGTGTTATTTTGATTTTTGCTCCTTTTTAATTTAACTGTCTATTCAAAAATATGTTTCCTTTTATTTTATTTAATCACATCTAATTGAAATATAACTACATGTGTGTTTTATTCAGCTTTGTGTTGCTGTGATGAGAAGACAGAAAAGAAAATCTAAGAGAAAGAAAAGTTTATTTTGGCTCCAGGTTTCAGAGGTTCAGTCCAAGGTTGGTCAACTCCATAGCTCTAAACTGAGGTGAGACAGAATAACATGGAAGAGCATGGTGGAAGAAAGTAATTCCAAATGCGTTGCTGGTTCTTACATTGTCATTTGGTCTCCTTCTCCAAAGATTAGAACATGAACAGTCTTCACTCCTTCCCCCCCCCTCCCGCCCCATTTCTCGAGTTTAGAAAAACATTGTTTTTTTTTGTTGTTGTTGTTGTTTTTTCCCCTGCCAGTCATTTTGAATTGACAGACACCCTCAGGTAAAGAATGATTACAAATGTTGGGTACACACCTATCTTCTTTTTCTTAGATTTTGATCCTGTAATTCTTTGCTCTGGTTTTTCTAGTTTATCTGATTTCTGGTTTCTCCTTGCTTTTTTTTTTTTTTTCCTTCCAGGTTTTCTGGTTGCTCTCATTAGAGGAGTTAGTATAGATTCCTAGTCCACTAGTTCCATAAAGTACCCATGACTGAATAACTTTTCAATGCAGTTTATAGTTAATTAACTCTATAAAGGAAAACAGTATCTCAAAAATAGTAACTTTTATTAATTAAGTTGAGAGTATAGAAAACAAATTTTACTTTAAAAATGCAAGGAAAAAATAATCCATTTTAAATAAATTAAAACAATTATTAAATTTCTCATCATGCTATTTGCATTTCTCTTTGTGCAGTGAACATAATTATTTCATGGATTTACTAAAGTCACTTAAATGATTACTTCTGGGAATAATTTTCTTCTAGGTATAATGACATGAGGAAATCACAACACTTATTACTGAATCATAAGAAAATTAATTATCGATTAATTAATTTAATTAATCGATAATTAATTGATTAATTATTAATTAATTGATAATGATCATTGATTAAATAATTGATTAATAATAATTTATTTGATTAATTAATAATTTAATTGCCAAGCAGTATAAAAATAACGTGTGCAAGAAACTTTTAAAACTTCCTGACATATTTAGATATATTCGTATAACATGCAAAATTCAAATATTTGCTGAAAATTTTTCAAAAACATTTAACCTATCAATTTAAAAATAATGATTATGAATCAAAACTTTATATTCTGAAAAGATAAAAATCAGTATTTGCAAGTTGACAATTTTTTAAATATTCAAATATTTATTACTTTTCACTTTGAATTTTTACTTTCCTATTTTGGACTTTGAATTTTTATTTTTCACTTAAGTCTCAAATAGTCTTTTTTCATGATAGGAAACATAAATAACAAATTAAATACAAATATTTTTATTAATTTTAATCTAAGAGCTGCTGTGGACTTAAATTTCTTCACATAAGAAAATGACTGTAGAAAAAAAATCTGTAAAGAAAATTATATCCAGCATATTATTGCGCTAGTGACATTCTAATCATTAAGATTTATAGTACTCATTGCTATGTTTATTTATGCTGTGGACAATTTTCATTAAAATACAAAGAAATATCTTCTGTTATCACTAACTTATGATTGACAGTAGCCATGATCCTCTTTTTGAAACTGTAATTTTAACATTTTTAATAAACATTTGGACAAAATTTATGGAAGTCATTGATTCTCATAAGTTATATCAGGGTGGATACATATCACTTGATATGATTCACAGAAAACATGCTTGATGGTGTGTGGGGAGCCATTCTTATCTAGCAGAATCAGACTAGGTTGAGCCAAGGGACACAGAGGTTTTGCAATATAATATAAAGCTGCCCCCCCCCCTCCCGCCCTTTCCGCGGCAGTCATTTCCTTGCCTCCCTACTACTTGTCAGTCTGTGAACATCCTAGCTAGCTATTGGTTTATCAGTCAGTTTGCAAGTATCCTTCTCCGTTATTGGTCCTGTTAACCCCAGAATTTGACTGCTTAAGGATAGCTCCCCACCATTTTTCTCCTTCTCCTCACTTTCATGCTCTCTCTCTTCTCCTCTTCTCACTTTCATGCTTCTCTTTCTCCTCCTCACTTTCATGCTGTCTTCTCCATTTCTCTCTTTCCTGCGCATGTGCCCTTTCTCTTTTCCTCTCATTTTTCTCTCTTACCTTGCAGGGAGACACTCGTCTGTGTACTTAATAAACTCCCTTATGTGTGTTCCTGTGTCTGGCATGGTTTTCTGGGTTCTTACAGGTTTGACTTCCAGGAACTGGTTACCAAGGAGGACTGTCCCAGATTGCCAGGAAGTATGTGGCCATTGTGTGGAAGTGGTTCCCTGCCTGGTTCTGTGGTAGTTACCCTGAGAAAATGGCTCCTCTAACTCCACCCCATCCTGTTTATCACAGTAGAGGCTCTTCTTGGTCCTGGCTCCCTTTAACTGTGTGATTATAAATAAAAGGGAGTTGGGCTGCTCCATGTTGTTAGAGGCCAGATCTGGTATGGCCCAGCTCGTCATGCCCTCTCTAAAAAAGTATTAGCTCTCGTGTTTTTATTGATTAGTTAAGTTTATGGCTAATTGATTTATAGCCAACATCATCCTCTGGCAGTTAATAACCCTTTTCTCATCCATGCGGGATGTGACTGAGAGATTCCCACATTTGGCTTACAAACAGGGACTGTTCAAGAGGATTTTAGAAGAAAAAATTAAGGTAAGATAAGATGTTGACCCTTTCCCATGGGAAGCATGCGTGTGTGAATAAGCTTAAGAAGGGAAGGGAAATTAATTGTGTGACATTAAGCCTGGGGAATTTGCTCTCTCCAGAGAGAGAAATAAAAATAAATCTATTCAGCTATATTCAATATGTAGCCAGAGTGAAAATTCAGTGGAAAGTACACAACTCCTACAGTTCTTGAAATGTAAATGGAGACCTGATTGCTTTAAATACTGCAGACTTGATTAGGCAGGTCTCCCTGCATCCTGGTGACTGTAGGAGACTACTTGGCTGAGATAGATGCAAAAGTTTAGAATCCTGGGAAGAAAAGATCCTAATCAGGAATTCAGGAAAATCTCTATCTTAAGAAGGGGAAATTACTTGGCAAGTTTCCTAGTTTAAATATGTGTGCTCCTGCCACAGCTTCCAGCCCTCCAGAAACAGCATGGTTTCTGCTCTCTGGCGGGGAAAATGGGAAACAGCAGACTGGAAAGCCTACTAAAAAAAACAGGGCTGCTCCCTGCCCAGGCAGAATCCCTCAGGGCCAGACCAGATGGGAATTGGATAATAGCACAGGGATTAGAAGCACCATGGCACAGGCTATGGAAATTAAAAGAAAAAAAAAAAAAATGCCTAGGAGCACAATTGAAAATGTAGAGAGAGTTTAGACTGTAATAGAAACGTGCTTTTATTTGGACCAAGATGTGGATTTATGAGTCAGAAATATTCATTCTCCAGGACCTCTTTGTAGTCTGGGAACATATTAGAAGAGTTTCTAGTAGTTAAGCAGTTCTCCAAGGACAGAGACACTGAAGGGTAGGGGCAAAATCTCTATTCAGAAAACTGGAAGGCATTCAGATTTAGAGGAGGATGAGTTAGCATGGGACCTCTGTAATTTGCATTTGAACTGTTCTCCAGTGACTCACCTTGCCCCAACTGTAAAGAATTCAGAGACAACATGGCTGAGACAAAATAGTGGAACTGCATGGTTTTCACAGACTCATTTCTAGTCCTTCTCTCTGTTCCCCTACATTTAAAAGCTAACTCTTCTTAATTTTACAGCACGAGAAGAAAAGGAAAATTGAAATCTTAGCTACAGTCTTCTACTTCTCTACTCCCTGGAATTCCTGCTCATGCCAGTAATTTTTTCTCAACTTCTTTCAGATCTCAGTGAAGGCTTACATTGAAATGTAAATGGAAGAAGCTGCAGGCTCACTAGGTGATAGCTCTCAGAACCAAGAGGAAAAAAAAAAAAAGAAAATTCTAAACTTAATAAAAGATGTTCTAATTGTGTTTTTTAATGGATCAATCTTTTGCTTTTTAGGGATGATTTTAAAGGTGATTAATGATCATCAGGACAAAAGTTGGCAACCCAAAATATTTTTAAGTTTTTCTTTTTGTATCTTTTTTTTTCTTTTTATATCTTAAATTTTTTGACAAATTAAATCAATGTTTATACACACTTGTTCATTGCTGTGGAGATTCTCTTACACTAAATTCCAAAATTTTCTTTTTATGACTGATTCACAAATGTGTACACACAATAACTATATTTACATGATTTCAAAATTTACTTACAGTTCAATGAGAATGCTCACATTTTAAAATTAAAATTAAAATGGATCCATATACTTTAATTCATGTGAATTAATAAGGAAAACAACTGAAAAAATAATAAAACTTCTTTATAATTATTAATTCTCATTTTTCCAGATGTCCAAATAAATAATAAAATTGCTAAATTCTGTAATATTTAAGTTCTATATCCCTTGTTTCTAATGTTTTTTAAGTAGAAAAGAAATTAATATTATCTACATTTATTTGACATCATGACTTTTGCAATTAAGAATAAATAAATTTATTTTGAGGTAAATGAAATAAATTATCTAAGTTTTTATTACTGGAGATACTTAATTGACTTACAAGGATGGGATGCTAAAAGATTGTTGATTGGAACATCACCTACTAAATATGAAAACCTCACTTTTAAAATATATTCAAACATCAGACATTTTTGTAGTTTGGTTAATATAAAAAAGGTCTAAAATTTCTTTATTCTCCATGTTCTCATTGAGAACCAAGATACTAGCACTTAAAGTATTGTAAGGCCCCCAAAAAGGAAACCCCAACTCAGTCCCATGGATCCACGGCAACCCCAATCAACCTCAGGAGGTGTCACTTGATGAAAACTGCAAGAGGTGTTTATTCCAGTGTGCTGGGACCCAACTTGTGACTCACGCAGGAGTCGAGGAGTTGAGTCTCGAGCAAAAATCTTGTAGGTTTATAAAGGCAGAGACCACACATCGGGAGGGGTGGCACATGAAAGGGAAAAGGGGAACAAAGCTGCCGGGAAATTTAAAAGGGGTCTGGGTTTGCTGATAACATACAACATGTTTCACAATGTTTTACAACAGGGCGTAGATTCTGGTGTCTTAACTGCCTGAATACTATCTTGCTCCAATTACTCTTTTACTCTCTGTTTGGGGCTGTTTCCTGGAACAGCTTTAAGGGCTTTGTTCCCATCACTGGGAGGGAGACCTTAGGGAGTTGAGATAAAACAGACAGCTTAAAAAAATGTCCATTATTTCAGTATCAGGTGTGATATATAAGTGTCCAAAAAAACAATTTTTTTTCACCTGATAAAATAGAAGACTATAACATGTTGAGTGAATTAAAACAAAATTTATACAAAATGATTTTCAAAAGATTTACATGTAATTAATTTGGCTATATATAATTGGCTATATATAATTAAATTGGCTATATATAATTAATGCAATCAGCTAAGGTTATTTAAAGTTTTTTATTCTTTTAGTTCTACTAAGTTTCTATCATAAAGGGTATTTACAAATATAGATACAATCTTTTCACAAACCACTGTTAATTGGGTCTTCTAACTGAATGGCTCCCCAGAATGGTGATTATCAAGAAAAAAAAACAGGAATGAGCAATTTAAACCAAATGTTTAAAGAAAACATTTCAAGAATATCAACTCTTCATTTTTAAAAAGTTTAAAAAATAATTAGTCTTTCAGTAACAGGATGAAGTTTCCAAAGGTAGGAAACAATTTTTGTTTCATGCTATTAATTTGTTTTATATTCCAACAACATTTGTGAAATATAGGAGATGGTGATGTTAATGCAATACCTGAATTTTTCTATTTTACCTTTCTCCTTGGTGTTACATTTCAGTATAGTATTTTGGTATGTATATCTTTGATATTATAAAATAATCAATAGACTGTGTTAGTTCAAGTAGCTCTTTTATTAAGATGAATTAGAGGGAAAAGATAACTTAGGAAATTTCTTTTTCCAAAGTATGAGCATTTTGTCCATATGCATATCCATGATCACACATACACACACATACTCACACATCTGTGTGACTTTATTTTTAAGGTTGTTCAGTTGTGTATGGTATGTTTAAAATAAATCTCTATGATTTTTACATGGAAAGATATTTCTAACATTTTGCAAAATTGTCATTTTGCCACCTTAAAATATATCGACATTTTTAATTAGCAGAATATATACCATATTTTGGAGCAATCAAAAAAGAACAAAAGAGATTGGTCATATTTTTTAACTGAAAACTATATTTAAATCATAATGTAATATAACCTATCACCATGTTAGTTACTAATGTAAAATGGCATTTTAGGTTATCGAATTTAAATTCAAGTATTATAATTAGATTTTTGTATCACCATGGTGGTAATTTGTGCTCTTACATCTTTTCCAACATTAAGAAAAATCACTTACTTAAAAGTATGTTAGTAACTTTTTAATTATTTTTTAAAACTATGCAAAAATTTTAATTTAAAAATTATTTTCAAATATTCAAATAATATTTTCAATTAAATATTATTTAGAGAAATTATTTAAGAACTTTTGGAATTCTAATATGAATATAAATTGAAGTTTTAAAGTTTATGTGAAACATTTTAAGCAAATAACATGTATTAAAACTATGGCTGTTTAGAAGAAAAAGTCATTTTAGTTTAAATTAGTTATTTGTTATTTTGAATTCATTTAATTCATATAAATATAGTAAATCAAATGTTATAAAATGTTACCAAAATTTTACTGTATTTATTACTTTTTTCAGGAATATTTGTCTTGTTACTACTTTGTTCAGAAGACGAATTGCCATTGCCAGTAACTACTGAGGTTCCATAATCTATTTTACCAAATTAAGTTCACTTAAGCTCTCATTTCTATGGTGTTCAGAAATGTGGAATGAATTATATAGATCTCACATTGCCTAACACAGAAAGCAAAATAGCCAACCATTCACATAATTTGATTAACCTTGGTTAGTTACCCAAAATTAACTAAAAATAATTTTGATTCACTTAATCTTTTTTCAATTGAAGTACCTGCAAGATTAAAAGAATGAACTTTCAAAGCAAAATAATCAAATCCATCTATTTTGTCTATTTTGTTCTAATTATTTTCTAAGAAACTGTCAGAATAACTGTGCAATCAGTGCCAGTGATATATGTATATTTAGAATCTAATCTTCATTTCCTCTAGACTGTTATTTTTAAATACTTATTGCAGTTGCACCTGACTCTATTGATCTGTTTGAAATTTAAAGTACAAATAAATGTAATTGAATGGTGTAATTAAACATTCTCAGTCAGAAACAACTTGATTAAATAAGTTATGCTGTGTTATACTAAAATAAAACTTAATTCATGTAATTGGTTTTGTTAGTATAGAATCATAGATAAAAATATTTTAAAATTCTGATATACTTGTTTAATGTTTTATGATTTTCATGGTACTCTTATATGTAATTTATTAAATTTGCTAATAAGTAAAACAAAAAAACAGAGTATTACAACTCACTTGTATCAGTGTTTCTAATAGTCTATATCATACTTGGTCTATTGAAAATGTAGTATAAACATCCTAGCTATTAACACACACAAGCAAGAGCTGAGGACAATAAATATGTTTTCTGTTCAAATTTTGACAAACCGTAACAAAAAGATCAAGTTGATGTATTTAAGTACTTGAATGTAATGTAGTTCATAGGTTGAGTCTCGTCATATTTTGCATTAGTTATCATTTCCTGGATATCTATTACATGCCCAGCACTTTATACATTTTCTTTTATTTTAAAAACATAGTGGTAAGCAGAAATTATGACTTTCATTGAATAGGTGAGGAATTTTGCTTATGTTATATGTCCCAAATTATAGGAATAGTATATGAGTGAACTGGGTTTAAAGATTTGCCCACCCTATTTCTTCTACAACAATCTCTTTCCCAATTATTTTCATATGTTTTATGAATACAAGACTGCTTATCTGATTGAAATTAGTAGTTGGGAGACATTTTCTCTATATTTTGCAGATAAATATGTGGTTGCAATGGTTATAATTAAGTAGTCAGACATTCATGGTCAAAGGTATAAAACAAAATTTTCTCTTTTTTCTTTCTTTTAAATATTTTATGCTATTAAAATATATCAAATATACAACTAGGTGGAGCTTAAAAAGATAACATATATGAAATTGGTTTCTTTGAAAATATTGTTTGGGGTCCAGGGTATCTTAAAAGTCAGGTAATATTTTTATAACAAGAAGCATGTTATAAACATCATATTCAGAATCATTATACTTTTTATATTTTCTAGAGTCATGCCACTTGTCTTCAAAGCTCCAGGAAGTATTTTACATATTCCCACAAGAAGCAGTGCATTGACAACTGCCATAGTAAGATGTAGACAAAGTCTGTAGTTATGAAATATGAAATATTGAATCTTTAGGAAAGAAAGGTTCAGATTAGATAAATTAATAACAATTTTTATTTTTGTAAATAATTCAGAATTTGAATTATTTCATATACTAAGCAAGACTCAACATTCATATAGCATGTGGTCAATAGGCCCAAATACCTGGAATTAATATATATTTATTTTATTTGATCTGTGTAGGGCTTTTTTTTTTTTTTTTTTGCAAGGAGGGAAAAAGGGGGTAGTAGGGATTAAACCTAGGGGCACTTAACCACTAAGACACGTCCCCAGAACTTTTTGCATTTTATTTTGAGAAAGGGTCTTGCCAAGTTGCTTAGGGTTTCACTAAGTTGCCGAGGCTGCTTTGAATTCACCATCCTCCTGCCTCAGCCTCCTGAGCTGGGATTATAGTTGGGTGCCACCATGTCTGGCTCCATGCATGTTTTATAACATTGGATACATACCACAGCCAATTTAAAAATCTATCCCTAGGATCTATTTATTGTCAACTATATGCTGTTTAATTTCAAGAGGTTTTAATTGGTTTCCAATATTTAATAATCAGAAGATTTAACATAAAATGTTTGGATTTCTGCTTTCCCTTGAAAATTCAGAACTTATTCAGTACTTATGATACTATACTTTGGAATAGTGAAAACTCACCAAAAAAATATAGCATATCCTGCCTTCATATTCTGCCATATATTTTGCTGGTCTTCATAGACCTCACAACTCCTTCTTGTTTTTATGTGACTTAATTAATTATTTATATTATATGCCTTACCAAGGAAATGGCAATTATATCTGGGACTCTTAATACATAGTATGGTCTATAAGTTAGCCCCAAATTAAAGCTTCCTTTGTATCCACATAACAAAACTTTAAAATAAAGACACAAAAAGACCCAACTGATTTCAAGTACTTTGATTGAAAACCAGAAAAAGTTCAAATTTTATAGAAATGCAATACACTTAGCAAACAAAAATGTAAAATGTGAAATATCTAAATGTCTACTATACATGAAAAATTTCCAAGCTTTCAAAGGTGCAGAAAAATGTGAAACATATCAGAATCAAAATTGATCAGTAAAAACACATAATTAAATAAAAGATATGACAGAATCCATAACCATAGAAACTAAATAGGTATTGCAAATGTCTGCCATATGTTTAAGACAGTAGAGATAAAACCTGACTATTATGCTTAAAAATAAAAAGTTCAAAGTTCAATGAAATTTTTAGAGATAAAAATTCAATATTTGAAGTGAAAAATAAATTAATTAAAAACAAACCATAAAGAAGATGCTTAAAGTTATAGAGAAAGAAGAATCAAGAGTGAGAATTTTTAAAAATGCAAAAACTTTAAACATGAAATAAGAAAACATTAGGAACATTAGCATGTGGGACAATGCTGGAGTCCAACATAATTTTATTTAGAATATCAGGAAGAACAGAAATTTATTGAAGACAAAATTGGTCAACATATTTCAAAATGTATTGAAAACTATACCCACAGAGTTGTAAAAATATTATAAATCTCAACTAGAATTACTATAATGTGATACAAGTGGTATCATCAAAATCACATTGCTGAAAAACAATGGTTAAAGAAAATAAAGACCACCTCTCAGCTGATTTAGGAAAAAGACATTATACACAAAGGAACAGTGATAAGAAAGATGGGGAAATTTTCCTCAGAACCGAAGAAAGCTAAAAGATGATGAGATATCATTATTAAAAAGAAAAACTGTTTCCACATAGACTCCTACACACAAAGGTAAATAAATGATAAATGAGACCCGTTTTTAGGTAACCAAAATTCAGAAAACTTATTTTCAGGACACATATAATGAAATAAAAAAATAGATGAAAATTTGTGTCTATACAAAGGAGTAAAGATGGAAAGAGTCCCTCCCTATTCATGGGTTCACTAAGAAGATTTGAAAATACTCAGAAAAAAGTTCTGAAAATGTACAGAGCTTTTAAATATAATTTTTTTCTAAACAACATATTGTACTAAATATCTATATAGCATTTACATTATACTATATCTTATAAGTAAGCTGGAGATGATTCAAAATATATGCAAGATTATGCACAGGTTATATAATAATACTATGCCATATTTTAAAAGGAACTTAATAATACTAGGATCTTTATATTCACGGGGGTTCTAGAGTCAATCCTCTATGAATACTAAAGGATAACAGTAATTAGAAAGTTGACAACGTAATGATACATATTGCAAATATTAGATAATTAAATATGATAAGACATAGCAATAAGTCAATAGTTGACTTAAAATGGAATCATTAAAATAATTTAATTAATCAAAAAGAAATCAAGAAAAGAAGTTGTGAAAATGAAAACAGATGCAAAAAAATAAGATGAATGACACTCCATGGCATATTAATAACATTAAATTGAAATAATTTAAACAGAAGATAAAGAGAAAAATCTTAATATTGATGAAAAATAAATATTATGTAAAGACACAGATTAAAAATAAAAGTTAAAATAAATGCACCATATCAATATTAATTAAGGAAAGCTATGTGGATTTAGTGTGTTTAGAAAAAAGTCATATTTCAAGTTTTAAAACATTATTGATGTTTAAAGAGAGGCAGTTCAATGTGAAAAGTCAAGTCTTTTAAAGGAAGTTAATAAAATAGCATGTCTTTTAAAAATGAGATATTTAAGTACATGCAACAAAAACTTTTAAAATATAAAATAGATATAAAAATTCATAGTTGTAATCAGAAATGTTAATATTCTCCTCCAAATAAAAAACAATTTGATACTTTTAAAACACTACCCTTCCCCAGAGCAGACAAATGAATCTGGCTTTTCTAGTGGACATGGAGTATTTACCAACATAAGTTATACTCTGGACCATGAAACAAGTTTTAATAAATTTAATTAGACTGACATTACACACAGTATTTATGTTGATCAGAAAGGAAGTAAATTGAGTTGATGTCACATACTGTATCTCTGGTATGTAAAGGATACTTAGTACTTCTGTGGTATGGATGTCTATCTATATAAAGCTGTTTTTAAAATCTGGAAACAACCCAATTATCCATCTGTTGTTAAATGGATAAATAAATTTTGATTTATATAACCTACTTCTGTATTCATATATGATAGCACATTTTTCCATAGTAGAGGCTGTTGGTAACCCTAACATGAAAGCATTAATAAGACAGACAAAAAGCATGTTGGGGAGTATGTATTGTTAATTTCCATTTTTCATTTAGACAAACTTTGTTCTTTAGGTTTTAATTCTATTTCACCATCATTTAATTATATGTTGCTGAAAGATTAATTTTTGAAGGTCAGCTTGTAGGTTTTGAATTATATTCAGTATCTAATTAAATCTTTCAAAATCAGTCTCACTATTTCCCCTAGTTCTGACCTCTTCCAAGGCATTGAAAATTTTTATAGGAAAGAAAGGAAAAACCCTACTGATTTAACAATGGAAGAAATAAAGTCCTCTGTTCTTTTTTTTTTTTTTTTGATTCACCTAAACAAAGGCAAAAAAAAAAAAAAATCATACTTCATATTCTGCCTTCCACAAGGTAAGTTATTTATGAAAATTAAGTAATATCTGTCCAATCTTGGAGATGTAAAAATAAAAAGAAATTTTAATTGAGCAAATATGTTTCATCAGGTTCATATTACCAAATGAACAAACTGAGGTATAAAGGTCTTATTCAGAGTCAGAGGGCAGAAAGTTGCTGAAATCAAACCTTGAATGAATATGTACCTTTAGATTCATTTTTTTTAGTTTTAACATACCCTATTGCAGAATATTTACTTAATAAAATGAAATATATACTTGATAAAACAGTACATTCTATTATATTGAAAAATAACTTGTGTATAACCATTATAACAAACAATACCCAAAAGTATACCCTATTTTATTGAAAATTCATTTGTGTACAACCATTATAACAAACAGAATGTGAGGGTTCCTTGCCAAAGTAAAAATAGAGTTATCACGTGATCTAACAATTCCATTACTGGTTGTATGTCCAAAAGAAATGTAATCAATATGGTTGAAGAAACATCTACACTGCCAGGTTCACCATAGTACTATTCACATTAGCTGATAAATGGAACCAACCTTAATCTTCATGAATGGATAAAGAAGATGTAGTACATGGCCACAATGAAACATTAGTCAGTCATAAAAGGGATAAAATTTTGTCATTGGTGATAACATAGATGGAACTTTACAGGTCATTATGTTAAGTGAAGTAAACTCCACACTAAAAGACCATGTGATCCACCAATATGTGGAATGTAGAAGTGTTGTTCTAATGTAATTTGAGAGTAGAATGATGGTTTCCAGAGACTAGGCAGAGAAGGGAAGAAAGAGAATGGGGAAAGTTTGTCAATGTATACTAAGTTATAGTTATAAAAATATAGGTTGTAATGCTCTATTGCATAGTAGGGTGATGACAGACTGTGATAATGCTCTGTGTATTTCAAGAAAGCTGGAAAGGAATAAAAGAATTTCAATATTTTCACCACAAAAACTAATGTGTTTGAAAAGATGTATTTACTCTGATCTGAACATTAAAAAAATATATATACACCAATATATATGCCAAAACATCACATGGCACCCTATAAATATATATGATATTTATGTGTCAATTAATTTAAAAAAATTATTAGTCATTTGTTCCCTGCATACTATTTAGAAACCCTATGAATTAGTAAATCAAGAGCAAAATGACACCGTTAAAGTGTATAATTTATTTGGTCTATTTGATGCAAGTCAAATATTAAAAAATTCATTACACACATCCAAGGATGTATTTATAATAACAAGATTATTTTTCATTCTAATATATTGTTCATTGCTATATATGGAATTTTTTTAAAAAATGCAATAGCAAGAAACATTATTTTATAGAATAAGAATCAGGTATTTCATTTCTGCTGACATGAAATATTATTCCTTTTCTTTTAAAGAAAATGTTACTTTATTACAAATAAGAAAAGATATGAAACCATAATATTGAGAAATCAGTATCACCAATTAAAAGTCCAAAACAAACAATGAACCCATAAAAGATGGCTTATCTACTATTGGTGAAGGTTGTGCATTTTCTTTCTTGACTGTGAATGCTTTTTTTAGGATGAAGATCTCCACAGTTGTTGACATAAACGATGGCTGAGCAATGCATGTGGTATGATAATACATCTGCTTCCTGACAACATTTAGTGCATTGTCATTCAAATGTCACATCGATTTTTTAAATTTTTAGTACTAACGTTTCTTCTCTTGGCAGGTACCAGGATGAAATGCTTGTGTATAACAATAATGTGAATAGCTAGAGATGAATTTAAAGAAATATTTTTAAATGCAAAGAAAATGCAAGGCACTGTTTTTGTTTCTGAACTTTAGTAAAATAAACAAAAGGTGATAGTGAGGCTACTCATTCTTTTTCACAACAGTATTGCTTTCACTCTAAATTAGGTTTTCTGGCTCTTTTTTTTTTTTTTTTTTTTACAAGCAAATTAAATTCTACACAGCAATCTCTTTTCTATCACAATTGAATATGTTACTGAGAGATGGAAAATGATATTGGAATGATTGGGGAATAAGCAATATGAAGTAAATTATTTTCTAAAATTAAGATGCCAGTAATTTTAGTATATTTAACATTTGCTCAATATTTATATCTTGAGAGCTCTTGGAGAGCCTGAATGAACGTATGCCATTTCTGAGGAATTTTCCTTTCCCGGGGCTTAGACCATTACTCTCTCTGAGAGAGTTGACTTTCACAAGTCTTATTTGTGCAAACAAAGGGTTATTAAAATTTCCCTCAAGTATCATTATTAATTCTAGCCATAGAAAAAGGGTCTGCGCTAGGAATATGATACAATACAAATAGATACCTTCCCACAAAAATTAGGTGCTGGAACAGTGAGAAATTTTAATCAGTTTCAGTTGAGGTTTGTGATTATGTAGATCCAGTTCTGTGTCCAAGTTAAAGTCAAATTATGCCTCATTGAAAGAGGGAAAATGGAAGGAAAAAAAAAAAACTAGTGCAAAAAATCAGAAAGATAAATATTCAGAAGAAAACAGAGATTAGAGAATAGAATATAGTTGTTCTAGTAGGATTTCTTTTTTTGTTGTTGTTTTGATCCTGAGAATTGAACCACCCAGGGTACTTTAATACTTAGGCACATTCACAGTCTTTTTGATTTTGATTTTGATATGGGGGTCTTGCTAAGTTGCTTAGGACCTCATTAAGTCATTGAGGGTGGTCTTGAATTTTCTATACTCCTGCTTCAGACTCCCAAATTGTTGTGATTACAGGTGTGAGCCAGTGCACTGGGCTATCAATTTCTTTTGTTGTTAGTCCCTGCTATAGTGTTTGTATTTTAGTCTCCATTTTTAAAGTTAGAACTTGGTTCTCTTTCTATTAACGAATTATTCCAGATGTACAGGTAAAGCACTGAATATTTTATATTCATTTAAAAGATACAAATGTTTTGGTCTTATTTGTTATATTTTAAGTTTTGAGTATTCTAAACTTGCTCTCTTAGAACTAAATAATTAGTTCCATTGCTTAGTCTTAAGAGTGTCACTAAGGAACAAAATGTTTGAAAGTGAAGAGTAAAATCTTCCCTTGCTTGAAGGTATAGAAGGATATAACTCTAAGCAATGTAACCTTGAAAAAGTTTAATCTGATAAAGTGTTGAGAACATTCTCCAATTCCCAGTCTTCTATTATCTTAAAAACCATCAAACCCAAGTTGAGGTACCTTCTACAGATGGTTTTTCTTTCTTTCTTTCTTTTTCTCCCTTCCCCCCACCCCTCCCACCCCTCTTTTCCCTCTATACAGTCCTTCCTTCCTCCATTCTTGCCACCCTCCTTAACCCTAACCCTAAACCTAACCCTAACCCTAACGCTAACCCCTCACACCCCCCCCCGTTATATATCATCATCTGCTTATCAGCGAGATCATTCATCCTTTAGTTTTTTGAGATTGGCTTATCTCACTTAGCATGATATCCTCCAATTTCATCCATTTTCCTGCAAATGCCATAAATTTGTCATTCTTTATGGCGGAGTAATATTCCATTGTATATGTATGCCACAGTTTCTTTATCCATTCATCAACTGAAGGGCATCTAGGTTGGTTCCACAATCTGGCTATGGTGAATTGAGCAGCAGTGAACACTGATGTGGCTGTATCTCTGTAGTATGCTGATTTTAAGTCCTTTGGGTATAGGCCGAGGAGTGGGATAGCTGGGTCAAATGGTGGGTCCATTCCAAGCTTTCTGAGGAATCTCCATACTGCTTTCCAGAGTGGCTGCACTAATTTCAATTCTGAATAGCAGAGCAATTTGGAAGTGCGACTTCCAAATCTCTGCCACCTTTACTCCCCCATTTACCTTTCTACATATGACTTTATCTAATTGTTTCACAGCACATCTGCCTCTTGTCCACAATGCCCAAGGGAATAGCAATGTTGGTGAATATAATATTTTTATGTGAAATAATATGAGAAATACAGCCTCAATAAAACTTTAAATGAAATAGGATTTGTTTTCTCAATATTTTTTAGTAATAGGAAAGATCAAAAATTAACTTGTACATTTCTATGTCATACTTTGATTAGGTTTTTTTTTTTTATTTGCTTTTGTCTTGCTTACATTCCTATATCTCAGAAAACTCTAAAATATTGAATTGAAAACTTGATGACAAGGTTGTATTTGAAGAGATTATATTTTTTAGTAAGTAATAGCTAAGATTTCCTATATATCATCAACATGTTTTTATTATACAAATATAAACCAAATATACTTAGTATTTTTAAATCTTGCAAAGGTACTTTCAAAACTAGAAAAAATAAAATGTACAACACTTTTTGTCAATTGTGTCACAAGGAGATTTGGCTCTAGAATAATTCATATGCTATAGTTTATAAATTGATAATTAAATCCCTTAAAAATGGCAATAAATTATTTATTGCAACACATAGTACTACACATAGTTTAAAAATTATCAAATTCTGTTATATTTCAGTTATTGCACTACACAGTACATATGCATATATAATTACGTTTTATTGCGTATGTTTATGTATGGTTCCACTAATAAATAACTAATAAATATCAATAAATAACTAATAAATCAAATCTCTGAATGTTACCAACACTTTGACTACTCAATATGTTTTCAATTTCACATAATGTCCCCTTCACTATCAGAAAATAAGCTGAAATGCTATATGTTGAGAATTCTTATAGTGCCACTACTTATTTGTGCCTATTTTTAAACTATGCATAAATAGCATAATGTGTGATATAATATAAAAAGGCTTTTTAAAATGTAACACTATGATTATAAAGTCTATATTATTATCAATATAAAATAAATATTCAAATTGTTGAATCAATTTATTGCATTTACATCTATAATATAATCCAGTCTTTGAAATACACCCAAAATCATTTTTACATTCTATTGGAGCATGGCATGGCAAGTGTGTTGTGACTTTTTATTTCTTATTGCAGAAAACTGTGTTCTGACTGCTCTTGAACATTTGTTCTGAAGCACATGGAAAGGAGTTTTCCATAGACATATAGTAGGTTTAACAGCACACATATGTTCAAATTGAATAGTAAATGCACAATTTATTTTCTAAAGTGCATACAGGAATTTACCTTTTAAGAGTAAAATTATAAAATCTTTATATTGTAGTCTATAGTTTTCTGCCAATCTGTTGAGAATATAGTTGCATCTCATTATGGGTTTTAATTTTCAGTTCCCTAATTATAAATTATGTTGAACAATTTTCTTACTTTATTGACCATTTGTTACATCTTCAGTGTAAGGTCTGATAATGTATTTTTGGTCATTTTTCTTTGTTTTTCTTTTATCAATTAATGGTAGTTGTTCATGTATTTTACATAGAAATTATCTGCCCATTATAAATACATAGATACCTTTCCCCAGTTTTGGTTTTCTTCTTCACTAAATTTACCTTTTATACTCAAGAAAACAGTTCTTCACTTTCTACATAGTTATATTATAGATTTTATTTTTCTTCACATTACTATTTTCCTTCCACAAGATTACATCAGTATTATAGTATTTCTGACAGATTTTTGAATATATGACATTCAAAAACAAATTAGTTATCTATCTTGAATTAATTTTTCTGAATAGTATAAAGAAAAGATAAAACTCCACTTACTTGCCACATGCAGTGGCACACACGTATAATCCCATCTGCTCATGAGGCTGAGGAAGGAGTATTGTGAGCTCAAAGTCTGCCTCAGCAAAAGCAAGGCACTAAGCAACTCAGTAAAACCCTGTTTCTAAATAAAATACAAAATAGGACTGTGGATTTGGTTCAGTGATCAAGTGTCCCTTAGTTCAACCTCTGGAATCCCCCCAAAGAACCCAAAAAACAAAGAAAAACTCCATTTACTTTATATGGTTAATGAAACTTACTGGTAACATTTACAGAATATCATATTCTTTTCATATATATATATGAACATACATATACAGATATAGATATGTATGTATATCATATATTCAACAGCAACCAAAGGGTATATGAGGATTTAATAAATGTGTGAACATTTCCTTATTGTTATACAGGAATAACTTTGAATAAACTACATTTATTTAAATATTGAATCTAAACAAATAGTTCATTAATATCTAGAAGAGTGATCCAAGATGGCGAACTAGAGGGTGACTGCATCTCCAGTCGCTCCAGAACCCAGGATTCAAGAAGGGGAGGTATTGAGAGACTTGGACTAAAATAGAACCACGGGGTGAGTCTCCCCCACCTGGTGAAGCTCAGCCCGGGCGGCAGGCCCGGATTCGGGTGGCTTATTAGAGTAGGGCAGGGCAGCTAGAGTCTCCCCCAGGCAGCCCTGAGCACTCCGCCAGTGGGCTCCTCCCACAGGGCCAGATACTCCAGCTACTTGGAGCAGGCCCCCAAGTGAGAGCCTTTCTGCACACAACCAGCTCTAAGTCCCTGATCCAGCACACTGTGAGCTCTGGCCCGCCCACACTGCTGCTTCAGAGACCAGGACAGGGCAGCCAGGGACTTCCCCAAGCAGCCTGGCTCCCTCCGGTGGGAAGTGCCTTTTTAGGCTAGCTTCTCGGAGCAGACTGCCCAGTGAGAGCCTTTCTACACAGAGCCAACCACAAGTCCCCAAGCCAGCAAAGACCTCTGACCCGCACACAAGCAGCCTCTGGGACCAGAGCAGGGCGGCCAGAGACCTCTCCTAGTGGCCCTGCCCCCCTCCAGCCTGCAGGCTTTTTCAACAGGGCAATCCAAGATGGCTGACTAGAGGGTGACTGCATCTCCAGTCGCTCCAGAACCCAGGATTCAAGAAGGGGAGGCATTGAGAAACTTGGACTAAAATAGAAGCACAAGGTGAGTCTCCCCCATCGGGTGAAGCTCGGCCCAGGCGGCAGGCCCGGATTCGGGCAGCTTATTAGAGTAGGGAAGGGTAGATAGAGTCTTCTCCAGGCACCCTGGGCACTCCAGTGGTGGGCTCCTCCCACATGGCCAGCTTCTCTGAGCAGGCACCCGAGTGAGAGCCTTTCCACACAGAGCCAGCTCCAAGCCATGGAACCAGTAGCAGGCTAGGGGCAGCTTTCTTCGGAAGTACTGCATTATCAAGTTACTCCAAGACTTCAGGCTACTGAAGGATGGGAGGTGATACACTGGAAATCTACAGGGACACTATAAGCATAGAGGAAATCTGCAATATCATAGAGTCCCACTGATATCTGAACAATATGAGAAAACAGGGAAGAAAATGTCCCAAACAAATCTCATTGACCGCTAATAATTTTTTAATCTCCTCCCTGATGTTTTTTGTTATCCATGTTTCATTCAATAGCATATTATTGAATGTTGGAGTAATTTCCTTTTTTCACTTTGTCATTGATTTCTACTCTCAGTCCATTATGATCTGATAGAACCCAAGGCAGTATCTCTATTTTTTTTTAATTTCCTAAGGGCTGCTTTGTGGCATAACATATGGTCTATTTTCGAGAAGGTTCCATGTGCTGCTGAGAAGAAAGTGTATCCACTCGTTGATGGATGGAATATTCTATATATTTCTATTAAGTCTAGGTTATTGATTCTGTTATTGAGTTCTATGGTTTCTTTGGTTGGATTTTGTTTGGAAGATCTATCTAGTGCTGACAGCGGTGCATTAAAGTCGCCCAGAATTATTGTGTTGTGGTCTATGTGATTCCTGAAATTGAGAAGGATTTGTTTGATGTACAGGGATGCACCATTGTTTGGGGCATAAATATTTATTATCATTATGTCTTCCTGATTTATGGTTCCCTTAAGCAGTATGAAATGTCCTTATTTATCCCTTCTGACTAACTTTGGCTTGAAGTCCACTTTATCTGATATAAGGATGGAAACCCCCGCTTTTTTGCTGGGTCCATGAGCGTGGTAGGTTTTTTTCCCATCCTTTCACCTTTAGTCTGTGGAAGTCTTTTTCTATGAGCTGAGTCTCTTGCAGGCAGCATATTGTTGGGTCTTTCTTTTTAATCCATTCTGCCAGTCTATGTCTTTTGATTGATGAGTTTAGGCCATTAACATTCAGGGTTATTATTGAGAAATGATTTGTATTCCCAGTCATTTGGCTTATTCTTGGTTTTTAAGTTGGCTTGGTTTCTCCTTTTAGTGGTTTTCCTCTAAGGTAGTTCCTCCCATTGCTGACCTACATTGTTGTTTTTCATTTCCTCATGGAATATTTTGTTGAGAACATTCTGTAGTGCAGGCTTTCTATTTGTAAATTCTTTTAACTTTTGTTTATCATGGAAGGATTTTATTTCATCTTCAAATCTGAAGGTTAGTTTTGCTGGGTATAGGATTCTTGGTTGGCAACCATGTTCTTTCAGAGCTTGAAATATGTTGGGCAAGGCCCTTCTAGCTTTTAGAGTCTGGGTTGAGAAGTCTGCTGCTATCTGTATTGTCTCCCCCTATATGTAATCTGATGCTTTTCTCTCGCGGCCTTCAAAATCCTATCTTTATTTTGAATGTTAGGCATTTTCATTATAATGTGCCTTGGTGTGGATCTGTTGTGATTCTGTGCATTTGGTGTTCTGTAAGCCTCTTGTATTTGATTTTCCATTTCATTCTTCAGGTTTGGGAAATTTTCTGATATTATTTCATTGAATAGGTTGTTCATTCCTTTGGTTTGTATCTCTGTGCCTTCCTCAATCCCAATAATTCTTATATTTGGTCTTTTCATGATGTCCCATAGTTTTTGGAGATTCTGTTCATGATTTCTTACCATCTTCTCTGTTTGGGCGACTTTATTTTCAAGATTAAATATTTTGTCTTCATTGTCTGAGGTTCTGTCTTCCAAGTGGTCTAGTCTATTGGTGATGCTTTCCATTGAGTTTTTTATTTGGTTTATTGTCTCCTTCATTTCAAGGATTTCCGTTTGGTTTTTTTTGAGAATCTCTATCTCTTTTTCAAAATGATCTTTTGCTTCCTGCAGGTGCTCTTTCAGCTTATTGGTATTATCATTCATTGCCTGCATTTGCTCTCTTATCTCATCCTTTGCTTCGCGAATCATCTTAATCATGTATAATCTGAAGTCCTTTTCTGACATTTCTTCTAACGTACTGTCATTGGATTCTATTACTATAGAATCTAGATTTGTTTGGATCATTTTCTTCCCTTGTTTTTTCATGTTGTTCATGTATCTTCCCTTCTAGTGCTGCAGATCTGGGGTATTGCAGATTTCCCCCTATAGGCTTATAGTGGCCCTATAGGTTTCCAAAACCTTTTCTTTAAGGGGAGATCAATATTAGCAGTGCCAAAATCAAACACTATGCAATCCTAGACCAAATAGCCCCTATGGGGACAATAACATCATGTAAATAAGGGAGAAAGTGACTCTGAGGGAACAGGTAAACAGAAGGAAAAGAAAGCAAGAAACGTAAAGAAATAAAAACTTAAATATTTTTTTAAAAAGGAGAAAAAAGAAAATCTACTGTATAATAGTCATATACTAATGAAACCTCCCAGTGTTCAGTAGCCTGATGTATGAGAGGTACCTGACAATGAGCTTCGAGCCTCCAGCAGGCGTCTCAGGATGGGATTTGCCCCACCTGAAGATCAGAGCTCCGGCTTCCAGGATTATCCAAGATGGCTGCTTTGGCTTCCAAATGTGTTGGCAAATGGGGAGCTGCAGCTCAGGGGTGGACATGGTCAGCTGGAGGTCCTGGAGACAGGATGCAGTTGGTCTGGCAGTGGTCCTGGAGGTCGGGTGTGTTTGGTGTGGTTGTGGTGTCCAGGAGGCCGGGTGCAATCAGTTGGTCTGGGTTCCCGGTGATAGGCACAGTCAGTTGGTCTGGGGGTCCTGGCAGCAGGGAGCAGTCAGTTGATGTGAGGGCCCCAGAGGCAGGGAGTGATCAGTTGGGCTGAGGGATCCTGGAGACGGGACTCAGTCAGTCTGGCCAAGGGTCCTACAGGGCCTGGCTGTTGTCTCAAAATGGCGGCAGCCATGTGTAATCAAACCTGCAGGTACTGTAACAGTGAACTTCCAGGCAGCAGCAGGCAGCTGGTGCTCCACTGGCGGTCTGCGGTCAATCTGCTGGCAGCCGTCGGATGATTGGGAGGTGAACCTGGAGCGTTTGGTGATGGATAGGTGTAAGGCAGGCAATGGACAGGCGAGAGGCAGGCAAATGGCGAATGATAGATGCCTGAAAATGAGAAATCTGCTCTCAAAAAAGGTGTCAATATGCTGGCTCCAATGCATTTTTATACATAAGTGATGAATCTTCAGAAAGAGAAATTAGGAAAACTACCCCATTCACAATAGCATCAAAAAAAATAAAATACTTAGGTATCAATCTCACAAAAGAGGTGAAAGACCAGTACAATGAGAACTACAGAATACTAAAGAAAGAAATTAAAGAAAACCTTAGAAGATGGAAAGATCTTCCATGTTCTTGGATAGGCAGAATTAATATTGTCAAAATGGCCATACTACCAAAGTGCTATACAGATTCAATGCAATTCCAATTAAAATCCCAATGACGTACCTTACAGAAATAGAGCAAGCAATTATGAAATTCATCTGGAAGAATAAGAAACCCGGAATAGCTAAAGCAATCCTCAGTAGAAAGAGCAAAGCAGGGTCTATCGCAATACCAGGTCTTCAACTCTATTACAAAGCAATAGTAACAAAAACGGCATGGTTTTGTTACCACAATGGATAGGTAGATCAATGGTACAGAATAGAGGACATGGACACAAACCCAAATAAATGCAATTTTCTCATACTAGACAAAGGTGCCAAATATGCAACGGAGAAAAGATAGCCTCTTCAACAAATGGTGCTGGGAAAACTGGAAATCCATATGCAACAGAATGAAACTAAATCCCTATCTCTCACCCTGCACAAAACTCAACTCAAAATGGATCAAGGACCTCAGAATCAGACCAGAGACCTGCATCTTATAGAAGAAAAAGTAGGTCCAAACCTTCACCTTGTTGGCTTAGGATCAGACTTCCTTAACAGGACTCCCATAGCACAAGAAATAAAAGCAAGAATCAACAACTGGGATAGATTCAAACTAAAAAGCTTTCTCTCAGCAAAGGAAACTATCAGTAATGTGAAGAGAGAGCCTACAGAGTGGGAGAATATCTTTGCCAATCATACTTCAGATAGAGCACTAATCTCCAGAATCTATTAAGAACTCAAAAAACTCTACACCAAGAATACAAATAATCCAATCAACAAATGGGCTAAGGAAATGAACAGACACTTCACAGAAGAAGATGTACAAGCAATGAATAAACATATGAAAAAATGTTCAACATCTCTAGTAATAAGAGAAATGCAAATCAAAACTACACTAAGATTTCATCTCACCCCAATTAGAATGGTGATTATCAAGAACACAAGCAATAATAGGTGTTGGCGAGGATGTGGGGAAAAAGGTACACTCATACATTGCTGGTGGGGTTGCAAACTAGTGCAGCCACTGTGGAATGCAGTGTGGAGATTCCTCAGAAAGCTTGGAATGGAACCCCCATTTGACCCAGCTATCCCACTCCTTGGCCTATACCCAAAGGACTTAAAATCAGCATCAACTTAAAGGACTTAAAATGAACTACAGAGATACAGCCACATCAATGTTCATAGCTGCTTAATTCACCATAGCCAGACTGTGTAACCAACCTATATGCCCTTCAGTTGATGAATGGATAAAGAAACTGTGGCATATATATACACAATGGAATATTACTCTGCCATGAAGAATGATAAAATTATGGCATTTGCAGGCAAATGGATGAAATTGGAAGATATCATGCTAAGTGAGATAAGCCAATCTCAAAAAACTAAAGGACGAATGATCTTGCTGATAAGCGAATGAGGACATATAATGGGGGGGTAGGAGGGGTGAGCGTTAGGGTTAGGGTTAGGTTTAGGGTTAGGGATAAGGAGGGTGGTAAGAATGTAGGAAGGAAGGACTGTATAGAGGGAAAAGTGGGGTGGGAGGGATGGGGGAAAGGGACAAAAAATAGCAGAATGAATCAAACAACATTGTCCTATGAAAATTTATGATTTTTAATAAAAAAAGGAAAAATAATAAAATGTCACACTCTTCAAAAAAAATATCTAGAAGATTGTCCCACATTATCTCTTATATCATTTTCTTGATCATTTTTCCCCCTTTGCTGGATCTAACATATTCTAGGCAAATACTCTATCACTGAGATACACCCCAGCCCACTCTTCACATACTTATGTCTGTGCTTAGTGGTTTATTAAATCATTTATAAATTTCATTAAAATGTTTTATCTAATTCACTTTAATGCTGTAGATCAAATGGGACATGATAGGTATCTTTTTATGATTAAAATCTTTACATCATCATTATGACATATCTTCCCATAATTTCCTATCACTTAAGTGTCTTTCATCATTTAACTGAAAAGAATACTTCAATGATTTGTTTATTCGATTATACAACTCTATTACAGAATCTTTGGTTTCAGTGGTTCAATTACCAGATTGCTTATTAATAGTATTTACTCCAAAAAGTCCAATGTAGTGTGAATGAAAAGATTATTTTATATAACTGAAATCACAAAAATGGTGTTTCTGAAATCAAAGCAAATGATTATGATATGAATCATTCATTCCAAATTGAGTCAGACTGGAAACGGATGCTGACTGTGTTGATAGAAGTTTTCAGCTTAATTAACTTTACTTTCAAATTCAAAACTTGAAATTTCAGGGTAAATCCTAGTTTTACATTTAGTTTCCCCTTTTAGGAAAGCAATACTACTGTTTCACTGGAAAAAAAGAGTTTAGGGAGACTCTACATTGTACTTGACCCCTCTTCAACTGCAATATTCAATCTTCACTATGGCTGAGTGGCCATGGTCATTAAGCTACAGAATTTCACAGTCAATAAAAACTTCCAATAGAGAAAGACTTTTTGGACTTATGACTTTACCTTTCCAAGATTTAATAACTTCATAATTTATCAAATATAGATTTTCTATTTTGAGAAAATGAGAAGAAAAAATTATAAATGACAACATTTACCACTGTTTTTTGATTTTGTCTTTAAATATAGGGTTATATTAATTCAAAGTGATTTCATTTCTATTCATTTAGTGATATTTCAAATAGCATAAACTTGTCTAAATCTCTTTAATTCTTATTGACTTCTATGGAAAAGTGTAAATTCTATTTTCTAGAACATGACTATCTGTAAAATCAAGCTATTTGCTGGATGTTTGTGAAGAGCAATTCATGTTTTCTATTCGCTTGTAAATAAAGACAAATATCCATTGAATTCTCTGGTCAAGGACATGATTAGGTTACAGAAATAAAGCTTTATGAGCAATTTTAGCAAATACATCAGAATAATTTATTTTTATATGCCAGACACAATGACATGAAAAAGAGGCATTATTATAATCATTTCTATGAAAGCCTTAATAAATTTTCAGAGACACAGAGATATATAATAAATGGCAGCACACTGATTAGAACACAGAAATGTCTGAAGCTAAAGCCTTCATTTTTTTGTTTAGAATGTTGTTTCATACCATACATACTTATATTTCTAGAAATGATTTTCATTTAAGTATCTCTCTCTTTCCAGTCTGTATTTTATTATTATTATTATTAAATTTTTATTGGTTCTTTTTATTTTTACATAATGATAGGTTTCATTCTGACATATTATAGAAGCATGAAATGTAATTTTTTTCTAATTCATTCCCCAGTACTTCCCTAACTTGGCTATTATGAATTTTGTTGCTATAAATATTGTTATGTCTGAGTCACTATAGTATGCTGATTTTAAATCTTTGAGATATATGCCAGGGAGTGGGGGTCAAATGGTGGTTCCATTTCTAGTTTTTTTCAGGAATCTCCATACTGTTTTCCAGAATATTTGCACTACTTAACAGTCGCACCAACAATATATGGTAGTAACTTTTCCCCTACATCTTCCCCAATATTTGTTACTTGTATTCTTGATAGTTGTCATTTTGACAGAGATAAGATGGAATCTCAATGTAGTTTTGATTTGCATTACTCTAATTGCTAGAGATATTAACATTTTTCATATATTTGTTAACCATTTATATTTCTTCTTTTGAGAAGTATCTATTTAGTTCCTTTGATCATTTATTGATTGGGTCATATTTTTTTTGGAGGTAAACTCTTAGAATTTTTCTTCATATATCCTGGATATTAATGCCCTATCTGAGGAGCAGGTGGCAAAGATTATCTCCCAGTCTATAGACTCTCTCATCATGCTCTTGTCTCCTTTTCTGTGAAGAAGCTTTACATTGGTCATTATATTTGATTGTAATAATTTTTAAATCATTAGTTTAATCATATAAATTTACAAACATGGGGAATAAATTTATGAATATACCTTGGGAAAACTTACTTAAATTAAGGAGACACATTCTCAGTAGTGACAGAAATAATATCTGCAGGCATATTAAAAAATTAAGTAGAGGAGGAAAGATGCATTTTGTCTCATAGTTATAATTGAGTTCATGGGTGACTGTCTCCAAGGTAGATAACTTGTGGCTAAAGGGAAGGAAGGAAGAAAGCTTCTCAGGTTATGGCAAAAAGGAAACAGCAAGAGAGGAAGGGACTGGGGAGGATAAAATCCTTCCAGTGTATGCTCCAGTGATACACTTTCTCCATCTAGTTCCCAACTTCTGGTAGTTCATCCAGCTATCAATGAATTAACACATCAGATGGATTAATCCATCTGATGTGTTAATTCATTGATGAGGTAAGAGTCTTCATGATCCAATCATTGCCTAAAAGGTCCACCTCAGAAACCTGTCACATTGGATACCATGTTTTTGATGCACTCGTCTTTGGGGTACATTCTAGACCCAAACCATAATAGATGGACTTATCCTAAAGTATACTTTAAGCCATTTTTAAGTGGAACTAATATAAATTTCATTTTCTAAGGTTGTCATAACAAAGTACTGCACACATTGGTGATTTAACAGAAATCTACCTTCTATAAACTTTGGAGGCTGAATGTCCAAGATCAAGAGGATCGCCTTTGTTGTGAATAGTTATCCTTTCCTCGAATCTTCACATTAAACTGACTGCGCCTTCCCCAATTCATGTGTTGAAACCTAATCATCTAGTCAATAGTATTAACAGATGGGGCCTTTAACTGGTCAGTTGGACATGAGGCATAGTGTTCATGATTAATACTAGTGTCCTTGTAAGGAGGTTTGAGAGAGCTGGTTTGTTCTTTCCATCATGTGAACATGCAAGAGAAAGATGCCATCTGTGCAACAGAGCAAGCCCTTATTAGACACTTTATCTACCTGTGCCTTGATCTTAGATACCCCAGCCTCTCGAACTATAAGATGTGTATCAATTATCTAGTCTTAGGTAAGTTTTTATAGTAACAGGAAGGAACTAAAACAATGTTTCCATTTTTCTACAGTGTGTTGTTCTATTTTAATCTGATATTTAAATTACTATTCTTGTAAGCGATGGTATTAATAAGTAATTATTAAAATAATCTAAAATGTAATTATTATTAACATCCAAATAAATAAAAAGAAAATACCATGTTATACAAGTTTGTATGTATAAGAATTAAAATTATTTAAAAAAAATAGAGCCAAGGAAAATACATAATTTGAGTTTTAGTATACCTCTGGGAGAACAAGACAGTACAACTAGAAAAGAAAAAAGCAGTACTAGTAATATACTAGATCTTAGATTATGTGGTTAAGGTATTCTCCTGTGTTCATTTTATTGCTAGTATTTAAAATTACACATGTGTTTTATATACATATATATGTATAAATATGTATATTTGTATATATGTATATATATAACTTAATATCAAATATTACCTTATAAATATTTTTATTTACAATGAAAATAATACAAAGTTAATAAATATAAAATAATGCTATATTTCAGAATTGGTTATGGTGGAATAGAATGAAGGATTAATGTTAAGAAGACTGCATATCACTTTAACTAAAACAGATAGACAAGAAGCAGATAGGTTCCATACAGTAGTAGTATATTGACAGAATTAAATCAAATATTGGAAAAATGGCAAAGAAAATGTATCATTCACACACACACATGAAAAATACAATATTAGATTGCCAATGACAGTTAAGGACTGTTGAAGAATTTTTTTTAAGGATTCTGTCAATATAAGCAAATATCTTATTCTGAAGCAAATATGAATGACCATGGTCTGAGAACTTGGGTATAAATTACTCTGAAAGACATGTTCTGCCATGGAAGAGATTACATAAACTCTTATATCCACAGAGCAAGAAAGGTCATGAATCAAATATATTTACCAAATGCATCAATTAAACATTAGGTCAGTAGATTACAACAAAGTGGGGGAATCTTTTACATAGGTTTTATACTTTATGGCCTTCTTAATTTTAGAGATGATAAAGACTAGAGGTCTGTTAAGGTTAGAGATACCAAGTGTTTTTCATAATAAGCACAAGGATTGTAGGTCAACTGGAAATTGAAAGTAAATGACAAGAATTAGATAGCCAAAAATAATTTTGACTCTCAACCTCCAACTTTCATTCTATCCATAATCATAACATTTTACTTCTCCAAAATCAAGAAGTTTGACGTTCAACATAGATGCAGTTTCTTCAGAAAATTTGTTTCACTATTGTTTCAAATGTTTTAATATATATGTCTGTGTCCATCAGATTTTTTGCAGTGATAAAATAACTGAGAAAGGCAACTTAGAGAAGGAAAGATTTATTTCACCTAAGGATTCCATAGGCTTCAGTCTATATGGTCAGCTGGTTCCATTTTGCTCTGGACATGAGGCAGAACCTAACATCATGGCAGAAGGGTGTGGCAGAGGACTGATGCTTAACTGATAGCAGCCAGGAGTTGGGGTGGGCAGCACAAGACAGAGTCATGCCCCCAAAACCCACTCCCTTCAACTAGGTCCCACTTTTAGTTCCCACTACTTCCCATTAGTCCATTCAAATTATGAAACAATACATTAATTCACTGATGAGCTATAGCCCTCATGATCCAATCATTTCCTGTAAGCCTCACCTCTGAATGAATGCCTCATCTCTGACCAATTCCTCACCACAAGAACTTTCAGGGGACATACCAGATGCAAACTATAACATTGTGTCTGCTAGATTAAAACTTGACACTTAGACATTTATATTTAAAACAAGATACTTTTACATGGTATTCCACAGTGTTGCCAACTAACAATGCGAAAAATTAGACTCTTAAAATATGCTTGTGTGTATGCATATCATACAAATACATTTTTACTTTTCAAGTGTCTATACAACCAGTGCTAAGTACACTACAATAAGACCATAAAATCTAGATTATTTGGCATCAAAAAAAAAAAAAAAAAAAAAAAAAAAAAACCCAGAAACAAAAAGATCCAGGATTCTACACTCTCAGCTTGAGAAACAAATGGCACCACCATTCTATCCTTCTTCATTCAGGGACTGCTGTAACAGGGAAGCTGATTGTATTAATTAATTTATTATTCCTTTCAGTTATTTCTGACAATAGATTGTATTATAAATATATAAAGCATAACATATTCTATTTAGGATCCTATTCTTGTGGTTGTACATGATGTGGAATTGCCCCGGTTATGTATTCAAATACAAAACTAGAAACATTATGTCTGATTACTTCTACTATGCTTCTTATCCCACACTCACTTCCCTTTGTTCCCCTCTCTCTACTTCAATGGATTCTATTCTTCTCCTCTCCTCTCCCTCATTTTGGATTAATATCCACCTATCAAAGTGAACATTCCACCTTTGGTATTTTGGAATTGACTTTTTTATCTTAACATGATACTCTCCAATTCCATCCATTTACCTGCAAATGCCATAATTTCATTCTTCTTTATGGTGGAGTAATATTCCATTGTGTATATATACCGAATTTTCTTAATCCATTCATCTGTTGAAGGACACCTAGATTGTTAAACACTTCACAGAAGAAGAAATAGGAATGGTCAAAAAGTATATAAAAGAATGTTCAACATCACTAGCAATTAGAGAAATGCAAATTAAAACTAAACTGAGATTCCATTTCACTTTAGTCAGAATGGCAATTATAAAGAATACAAGTAACAATAAATATTGGTGAGGATGTGGGGAGAAAGGTACTCTCAAACATCACTGATGGAACTGTAAATGGGTGCAACCACCATGGAAAGCAGTAGGGAGATAACTTAGAAAACTTGGAATGGAATCACCCTTTGATCCACATATCCCACTCCTTGGTCTATAACCAAAGGATGTAAAATCAGCATACTACAGAGATGCAACCACATCAGTGTTTATAGCAGCTCAACTCATAATAGACACGCTATGGGATGCTGATTTTTTTTTTTAACCAAGGAATGTCATGGGTAGTTGGACTTTTTAGTTTAAACTGAAGTCATATCATCAAGGTATAGTTGGTACACTCAGAGCTATAGAAAAATGAGTACAAATTTTATAAACTTTAGATAAACTATCTTCCAACCAATGCATTCTAAATTCTGTCATCAATAAAATGATACCTACCAATTTTATACATTAAACATATCCTCTTTTCTTGTTTGCACATCATAGATGGTGCATTTTTTATTTATCATTATGTTCTACTAAAGCCATGGTTTTCTGGATTTAGTTTTGAATATAATCTCAATGATGAATAATTTTAATGTGCATATTAAGACATTTGGAAAAAAACATGCCCCATCTGCATTTTTCCAATGCTATATTCATCTGGTGCTTAGTTAAGATGAATATTTCATTATATGCCTTTATTTTTTATACAATGTAAATATCTCTATCATAAGAACTGAATATTTTTTCTTAGAAATATTTGTATATCTTATACTTAATTTTAGTTAAAAGACCTTGTCATATTTATCATTTCAACCTAAAAATGAGTACAGTTCCAAATACATAAGAATATGTTGAAATGGTATTAAAATAGGTATAAAGTCTTAGTAGGCAATTGAAAAATGAAATAAAAACTGCTCAGGGTTATCAAGTGACCCCCAATAAATACATCTGCTTTTCATGTCTCTATCTTGAAAAAATTAAAAAAAATAAATACATAAATCAATGCATTACCCTCAATTTTAGCAGAGATACAGCAAATGATATAAATTAACTGGAGTTATACTAGGCCTAGACTAAGAACCTAATAAGGAATGCACAAGAACTGAGGCAGGCCACTCAACAAGTTAGGTGGATGCAGACTAAGTCTAATTAATTAATGGTAAAGGGAATATAGTACCAAGAGATAAAGAAAAAAAAAAATAGACCTGGCTGAGCTATGCATATTAACTCTACTTCAACAAAATCTTATCTACTAAAAGTCTCTCTATCTATATCCATGAACAGAGTGAGTGAGAGAGAAAGTAAACCACAGTGTATTCTGGGAATTTTTTTACTTCTTGTAAATAAAGAATAGTGGAATTGATGGAAAGTGAAGAAATGAGAAAGAAAAACAACCATGAAATTAGGTCAAAGCTAAATTATCAAATGAGTGACCTAAGTATTGATTTAAGAATCAGAAAATCTTTTGTGACATTATTTGATATTTAATTTTGTGATATCATTAAAACAAAATTTTTGATGATTGGTTATCCATTGGTTTTTGAATAAGATAAGAGAAGCACCATAAAATCCTCAGTACATGTCTTTAAATGTTATATCTTGTTCTGGTCCACACTGAATTTAAATGCAGTTACAGTGAGAAAAGTTAGAAACCAAGTATTCATAGTGGCCACATAATCTGTGCATTTGAGATAAAATTAGTCAGAATTCATAATTCAACTGATGACTAGACACCTAAGAGAACTGCTAATAAGCAAAAGCAGGAATTCAGTAGTATATATTTATATACAAAATAGAGGATAATGTTGTCTGCAATATTAAAATTATTGTCCAGTATGTACAACCTAGCACCTTTGTAGATCCTAATAGGAAAATTTTACTGGTTTAAGATTTATTTTAAAAATCCTTATGTAGATATTCATTGCTAGGCACTACCATGTATTTGATTCATACCCTACTTACAAATCTTTTGTGTGGAGATAAATATTCAGACTCTTAACATCATAGAGAATATGAATCGATTCTAACTTAAAGCATCATATGGATGAGCTTTTCCATTTTACATAATATCTGAACAGTAGTGTCTCCTATAATTCTTCCATTATTTCTAATGTAGATGCTATCCACCCCAAATCTAAAGAAAATGCATAATAACTGTAACACTGGTGAAGATAATTTAATTTATCTAAATGCAATTCATTCAGTCTCTGATTTATTCTGAGTTTCAGAGCATTTCTAAATGTAAACAAGCACAACCAATGACAGACTATTATCCATCTCTTTTGGACAGAATTTTGTCCCCCAAATTCATGAATAAAAGTCCAAATGCCCAAGATCTGTTGTGGTTTAGATGTGAGGTGTCCCCCAAAAGCTCATGTGTGAGATGTTGTAAGAAGGTTCAGAGAAAAAAATGACTAGGCCCGGCACATGCTTATAATCTCAGCAGCTTGGGAGGTTGTGGCAGGAGATTGTGAGTTCAAAGCCAGCCTCAGCAATGGTGAGGTGCTAAGCAACTCAGTAAGACCCTGTCTCCAAGTAAAATACAAAATAGGGCTGGGGATGTGGCTCGGTGGTTGGGCTTTGAGGTTCTTAACATAATCAGTGAATTAATCACCTGACGGGATTAGTTGTGTGGTAACTGAAGGTGGGTGCAGTGTGGCTGGAGGAGATGGGACACTGGGGGTATGGTTTGGGGTATATATTTGTGTCTGGCAAGTGGAGATCTCTCTTTCTCTACTTTCTGATAATCATGCGATCTGCTTCCCCCGCCACACTCTTCCGCCATGATATCCCGCCTTACTGGAAGCCCTGAGGAATGGACACTTGTGTGTGCACTGAGAGCAAAACCAAGAGTTCTCAAATAGATGTTTCCTACTTTACCGTTGTACTGGTCTGGTCTTTTAGTTGAAAAAGTGAACAAAGCAGTACCCCAAAATGTAAGTATAATATAATATTAAGCTGCTCCCCCACTCTTTATGCTTCAGTCATTTCTCCGCTGCCCAACGTACATCCTAGCCTGTCAGTCTGTGAACATCCTAGCTAGCCAGTCAGCTTGCAAGTATTCTTCTCCGCTATTGGTTCCTGCCAGCCCACAAGAGGTTCCAATATCTGGGAGAAGCTCCTACGCCATCCTTCTTTTCCTTTCTTTTAAGCCCCTAGCAGACGCTCTAGTCATCAGCCCAGTAAAATCTCTGGTGTGAGTTCCAGTGTCTGGAGTGGCTTTCTGGGTTCTGTTGCTGGAACACGACTCAGACCAGGCACCCAGATTGCCTGCTTCCCTGGATTTAAGGGTCTGAGCTGCCTTGGGACCTGAGCTGAGCCTATTTTTCTTACAGTAAGTATACATGAAGTTTAGGGCCTTCAAAGAGAGTTGATTAAGTTAAAATGAGGTATTTGAGAATTGTACATGAAGGTGCCTGCTCTTTTTGTAGGAAAAGAAGACTTACAGGTACAAAGAGACTCCAGAGTATGCACAGAGGAAAAGATCATTTGAGAACCAGTGAACAGGAGTCACAGGCAATGCAAGGAGAAAGGCCTCATGGGAAACCAAACCTGTCCAAACCTTGTTCCTGAAATTCCAGCGAATCTTCAGCATTGGGATAAAATTAATTTCTGTTGTTTAATTTCTCAATCTGCGGTGTTTTGTTTCGGTAGGCATGGCAAATTCAAATACCACCTAACTGCATATCAACTCCATTAGAATAACAATGGTACTGCTATTATGACACATTCTTTTCCAACTATTCCATTTACTGTCTTGCAATAAAAAAAGTATGGTTTATTGCCTCTTAGCATGACTAACTGAACAGTTAGTATAGAGGATTATAAAACAGTATATGTGGTAAAAGTTGTATTAGAATTGTTCACAAGTTTTTAAATGTTTCTTACTATCTCTAAAGACTTGTCATCTTAGGAACAGATGGCCTTAACAAGACTCCTAAGGCTCAAGAAGTAAAAAAGAAAAAGAAAAAATCAATAAATGGGATGGTATCAAACTAAAATGCTTCTTCACGGCAAAGGATACAATCAAGAGCATGAAGAGAGAGCCTTCATGGGAGAAAATTTTTGCCATGGCACCTCAGATAAGGTGTTAATTTCCAGGATATACAAAGTTTTCAAAAGACTTAACAGCAAAAAACCAAATAACTTAATCAAAAAATGGGAAAAAACTAAACAGATACTTCTCAAAAGAAGAAATACAAATGGTCAATAAACACATGAAAAAATGTTCAACATCTCTAGCAACTAGAGAAATCCAAATTAAAACTACACTGAGAATTCACTTCAACCAGAATGGTAATTATCAAGAATACAAGTAACAATAAATATTGTTGAGGATGTGGGGAAAAGGGTACAGTCATATATTGTTAGTGGGAATGCAATTAGTGCAATCATTCTGGACAGAATGGAGATTTCTCAAGAAACTGAATTGAACCACCATTTGAAGCAGTTATCCCACTCCTCCTTATATAGCTGAAAAAGTTAAAATTAGCATACTACAGTGATGTAGCCACATCAATGTTTACAGCAGCTCAATTCACAATAGCTAAACTTGGAACCAGCTTAGATGCCCATCATCAGATGAATGGATAAAGAAACTGTGATATATATTTACAATGGAATATTACCCAGGCATAAAGAAGAATGGAATTATGGCATTTCCTGGTAAATGGGTAGAACTGGAGTCTTTCATGCTAAGTGAAGTAAGGCAATCCCGAAAACCAAATGGTCGAATGTTCTCTCTTGATATGTGGATGCTAACCCACAGTAAGGGGTGGGAAGGGAAGAACAGAAGTTCAATGGATTTGACAAAGGGGAATGAAGGAAACAGAGGGAGAATTGAAATAGTAAAGACAGTGGAATGAATCTCACATAACTTTTCTACATACATATATGAATACACCACAGTGAATCTTACATTGTGTATATCCAAAAAACTAGGATCCTAATTAGAATAAGATATATTCCATGCTTGAATAAATATATCAAAATAGATTCTACTGCCATGTAGAACTAAAAAGAACAAATAAAAATTCTAAGAAAGATAATTAACAGCAGAACTTTCCAATTTGGTGTAAGAGATAAACAGTAGGAGATATTTTCTAGACAAAGAATATTCATGTCTAGAATCAAAGCTGGAAAGTGCCCAAGTGAAGAGCAATGTTGACAAAGACATTTCACTCACCCTTTATTGCTTTTTCCGGTGTATGCTTGTGTAGATATCATTGATTCAAAGAAAAGAACATTGAAGCAAAAGCAAAGAATTGCATTAAATGTGCAGAATAAAATTCATTTCTGAAGAAATCCCCTTTTTGGCCAAGAAGTAGAGAAATAGTACTAAGTATTGACTTTGACTCTTTATGCTCTAATAAGGAAAAATGGATAAGGATAAATGTAGCTCAGAAAGACAGGAACAATGACTAAACTAGAAACTACAAGATACTATAAAGTGTCACACAAGAATTAAAGTAAATATTATTAAAGACAGTACTATGAGGAGGTAGAATAATGGCATTATTGTTTACATTGGACAAAGCAGTAGTGTGTGCATGAATGATGATGGTGCAAATATGAACTGTGAATAAAAATTTCCCAGGTTTTTGATTCAGCAAATAAGACAAATTCACTGTGGAGGTTTCAAAAAAAAAATTGGGTTAAGTTTTGATGAAGTAAACAAAAAATAAAACATCCAGCTACATGTCTGGCATCTGGGAAATTAGATATCTAGAGTATGGTGATAAATTGAGAACTTAAACTGACACGATTGAATACTCCCAAGATAACCTGAACTTTTACAACCTTGAAGTGTCAATTGATTACATAATTTCAGAGTTTTAGAGAGTCACTTGTTAAGATTCAGCCACAAAAGAGAGGAACTAGGTTTTTTTTTTATCTGATCAAAGAATCTGCAACTGTTAAATGCTTAGGAGTTATTCTTCCACCCAGGACCAAGATACAATTCTCACAAGGTAATGAAAAATAATCTTATTTCTTGCAATTTTCAGATTATTCTTGAGTTCCTTTTTCTGGAGTTTTTTATCTCTACTATTCTTTTCTCCTCCTTTAATTTCCTTGTTTTGCAGCTGCTGGAAAAGTTAGAATTTACAATTTTAAACATAAATATTTAGTTTTATGATCTTTACTCCCTTTACTATAAAGGAAAGAAAACACTGATAACTGATATATTATATGAAATAAATATGTCTGTTTCTTAAGCAAATAAATGAAACATTTAGTGTCGCCAGATGAAAAGCTTTCCTGTGCTATAAAAATTTTAAAAGAATCTTTTTCTATTCAAAAATGACATGTTGAAGAACTGGGTATTATTCTAAATCCCAAAAGAACCTTTTTACTTTTTCCCCTGTAAATAGAATGCTTTTAGAAATGAAAACTAGCAAATTTTACCTGCAAGAAAAGGGCACTTGGGCAAAATGAGCTTTCAATATGATATCAGCAGGAATAAAGGAAACACCCATTCACTTTTGTAAACAGGATTACTTGAGCACAAGATAATTAGAAAAAGCCAGACAAAAGGCCATCCACACTTGCCAAACTCTCTCTTGTATTAACTACCCTCATGAAAAAGAGGAAAAAGAGATCCCAACATGTCTTTAAGTGGTTTATCTGAAGAATGCTCTATGTTCATGACTAAAAGGTAGTGACGATTCAATTTTTTATTTGAACAAAGCACACTACTCATTAACAATTTCTTAATCAGAATTCACATGTCAAACCACTTGGTAAAATGAAGTGTTTCAGTAGAAAACTAAAAGTTGCTTGATAGGATCAAATTGTGAGCAACAGTGAAAAATATCCAATGCCAATGCTAATTTTGGGTTACAAAGAAACTTCACCATGTTTTCAAATTACAACCGAAAATAATAAGCAGTGGGTAACACATTTTTTTTTTCCTGATTTTGGAAACTCTAAAACTTAGCATGTCTTAATTTAGAACATCATTGCATAGCCTCCACTAACTAGAAAAGGTAGATTCATATACAACCTGCATATTGTATCAAAGAGATGTGTAGAAGTATTTGAATGTAATTGCACACAATTTACATGCTGCCATTAAACTGACTGATGTCATGAAAGCTGTCATTTGATATAAAGGGCCAGGATATCTTTATATCTGGCTTTCTTTCCAGAAAAGAGTTTTCTCCAAACATGCTTCCTTTTCATTTGCTTTGTCAAAGTGAAACAAACAAGCAAGTAGTCTTTTTCTTTATTCCCATGATAAGCAAAAAAGTCCAACTGGGAAGAAGAAGATTGGTTCTACAGAGTATATTACCCCAAGTCATTGTTGATTTGTTGGGGTAGGGGAATAATCCTTAAGCTCCACGGGGTAAAACAATTCTGCCTTGTAGATTTAATGTTATTCAAGGATAATATATTTGTAGAAAATAAGGAAATGAAGTCTGAAATTTTGAAAATTTTATGTAGAATCTCATATGCAATACCTAATAACAACCTATAAACTGAACTACAAAATAGGTAAATTGAGTTTTTTATGCATTGCATGATGCACTGAAACATAACATTTATTTTTTGAAAGAAGCTGATTGTTTTAGTCATAGTTATTTTTTACATTTTTTCAGAAGTTTTAAAGATGTATGAAACAATATATGAATGAAAGAAAACTCCCAATCTCCCTATTTAGAATATTTTTTTTCTAAGCGTAGTTATCTTACATGCATGCATATATGATTGTTGCTGTAGATGATTTATTTTCTTATACATAACCATTAAGCACATACAAATGTTAAATGATATAAGAAAAACAAGGTGGTCAGTTTTATTTACATATACATAAATACAGATACACACACACACACACACACACATATACTATCAAAAATTAGAACAAGTTAGAATGTTGAGTTTGTTGTGCATGCAAAAGAACAGTTCATATACTGAGAGACCTCTAACTGAAAAATGGCTTAAAGTATTTTGTGGGGCCTTAATCCCCCTTGCTCTTCTCGACCAGTGACAAGGGAGGGGGATACTCCCCAACAAAGTCAGGACTGGGATAGCTAGGGCCGACTGACCCCCCCCCACCCAGCCCTCCGAAGGAGGACAATCAGATGTGTCAGGGAGACCAATCACAGCAGGAACTCGTTTATTGAGGAAGTCACACAGCTTTTATGTAGGGTGGAGGCTAGGCAGGAACCAATCAGCTTAAAGGTCAGCAAGGCATGGGGGGGTTATCACAGGCGAGAGTCCCATAGGACTATAGGGTAAGCAGGAGCTGATCACATTCGCGGAACTGTTGTTAACCAATTCCTGAAGGTGGTCCGATATATCGTCATTAACTATTGAAACCACCTTTGAGGCCTTGATCTTGCTCACTCCCAGGGAGTAAGGAGTCAGCCTGAGTTAGTTAATGTGTCATTAGTCCCAACGGTATTTAGGCCACATCCAAATCATGAATAAAATAGGGATGGTGAAGTTGAAAGTATAAGATTATAATAAAGTAATATTTAAATGTTTTATCAAATTTTGCATAATAGCAAAAATAATATAATATGTATAAATTCTTGTTTTCTTTTTCTGGAGTATTACTTTGTAGTACAATGATTTAAATAAAAGGATTCATCTCAGACCAAGTGAATTTAATCCTGATATTGCATTTAATCACAATAATTTTTAAAAAACTCAGTTCATAAATTTCCACTTTCATTGATATCAGTCATTAAAAATTAATCAGTGTGTACTATACTTTAATAATTTTATTTTATTTTTAAATCCCACTTGAAACTTTCATATAGAGAATTATTTAAAAGCTTATGATGCTCATTTTCAGAGTCTTATGAAGTATCATGAGAGTTTTTATAGGTGAGAAGTTATGATGCTAGTGGAATCCCTATGTGTGATTGACAGAAATACGGCAATGAACTGAGGTATAGAATACAAGTACCTTTTTTTAGTTAAGAATACAAAATTTGGCTACAATAAGATTGACATCAAGTAAGATCACCCCCAATTCATTGTGTAAATTTTTATTGCACCTCCAGCACATTCATGTTATACCTCCTAGTAGAGGTAAAACCCAGTGGGGTCCCCTCTGGGTGCTCCTAGGAGATGGGACAGTTTAAGTGTACCCATTTGTTTTTCCAAATGATCTTCTAGGTGACATAGAAGATCAAGCCAAGGACAACAGATTTTAGAATATGCCTTTCTACATGGGTAACCAATATTTAAACCTGTCATCTCTTTTGTATGTACTGTGGTCATCTCTTGCAACTCTTTTGAAAGTTGTTTGTGCTTTGGCTAGGTTATGAATGATTCAGATTATATCCTGCACATATAGTATTTTCTTCAGGATCATGTGTTAGTGAGGTTTTTTTTTTGTTGTTTTTTTTTTTTTTTTTTTTTTTGCTGCTGTGACTAAAAGGATCTGACCAGCACAATTGTAGAGGAGGAAAGGTTTATTTGAGGGCTCAGGGTTTCAGAGGTCCTAGACTTAGTCCATGTAAGATAGGCTCCATTCCTTAGGGCTTGAGGTGAAGCTGAACATCATGGCAGCTGGGGGTGGCAGAGGGAAGCAGCTCACAGCACAGTGATCAGGAAGCAGAGAGAGACCCCACTCTCCAGATACAAAACCTATACTCCATAGCCACACCCCAATTCCCACCTCCTCCAGCCATATCCTATCACTTTAATTAATCCCATCAGGGATTATTCACTGATTGGTTTAAGACTGTCACAACCCAATCTTTTCTTCTCTGAACCTTCTTGCATTGTCTCACATGCAAGCTTTTGGGGGGCACCTCATATCCAAACCATAACAGATCATATGCCAGATAATTCCCAGCAGAGGGAAGCAGCTCACAGCACAGTGATCAGGAAGCAGAGAGAGACCCCACTCTCCAGATACAAAACCTATACTCCATAGCCACACCCCAATTCCCACCTCCTCCAGCCATATCCTATCACTTTAATTAATCCCATCAGGGATTAATTCACTGATTGGTTTAAGACTGTCACAACCCAATCTTTTCTTCTCTGAACCTTCTTGCATTGTCTCACATGCAAGCTTTTGGGGGGCACCTCATATCCAAACCATAACAGATCATATGCCAGATAATTATTTTTATAAATATTCAAGTCAAAACTACCATTTCTTCAATGATAGCAACTAAATGTTTAAGTATATAGTTTCTAAAACATCACTAAAAGTATTAAAGTTGTAAAACATTTCATTTATCAATAATCTAATGATGACAATAACTCAAAGTGGATTAAAGACTTAGGCACTAGAATAGAGACCCTGAGCTTAATAAAAGAAAAAGTAGGACCAAATCTTCACCATGTTGGCCAAGGACCTAACTTCTTTCACAAAATATCTAAAGTGCAAGAAGTAAAACAAAAAATCAATAAAGGGATGGATTCAAAACAGGCAATCAATAATGTGAAGAGAGAGCTTACAAAATGAGAGAAAATCTTTACCACACACACTTCAGATAGAGCACTAATCTCCAAGATATATAAAGAATTCAAAATACTTAACACCAAAAAAAAAAAAAAAATAACCCAATCAATAAATCGGTCAAGGAACTGAATAGACACTTCACAGAGGATAGACAATCAATCAACAAATATATGAAAAAATTTTCATCATCTCTAGCAATTAGAGAAATGCAAATCAAAATTACTAAGATTTCATCTCACTCCAATCAACATGGCAATTATCAAAAATACAAGCAATAATAAGTGTTGGTGATTATGTGGATCAAAAGGTACACATATATTGCTGGTGGGACTGAAAATTGTTGCAACCACTCTGGAAAGCAGTATGGAGTTTCCTCAGAAAACTTGGAATGGAAGTACCATTTGATCCAGTTATCCCACTTCTAGGTTTATACCCAAAGGGCTTAAAATCAGCATACTACAATGACATAGCCACATCAATGTTTATAGCAGCTCTATTCACAATTTTAAAAAAGAATCCAATGACAAAAAAGTAAAATAGTAAAAATTTGTTGTGATAAAAATACAAAATTAAAAGAAACTTTGTTGTTAATCCTCTTATTTACCTCATTAAGTATTGAGAAAAATAATGAGAAGTTACAATTGTGTTCGAAGAATTCAGAATGCCAAACATACATAGGGAGGGAAAAAAAAGATGAAAGGAATTTATGAATAGAGGCAAAAATGGCAAAACGGCCAAATACATAGGGCAAAAAGCAATTGAATTTCACTGAACCCAATTTGTTTTACATTGGGCAAGACTCATTTTAATTCATATGTTTCCTAATACTTTCAATTTGTAAGTAGCTTAGATACAGTAAAAGGGATAGAGACTGGAAGGTGTGCACTAACCTGTGCACTCAGAGATGTTCACAGTGTTTGTTGACATGAGCAAATGGAATAAACACATTTTAGAAATATGTGTCTTTGCTTAAAACTTTCTAGCAAACTGTGTACATTATTTCTCAAAATGTGAATTCTACTTAATATATGGACTATTTTCAGGTTTTGATTTTAACCACAGCTGTCAAACCCATGTATATTTGATTTACACATACAGTTTTTTGATGGATAGATACCTGAAATTAAAACCACTAGCCGATTTGTATGCATATGTTTATCTTCTGTAATTAATGTTAAATGTTTATTTCAAAGTAGTTCCATTCACTTAAATAGCAACAATAGTAAATTAGAGTTTCAATTTTTTCACAACTTTATCAACAATAAATGTTAGTTTTCTCCTGAATTTTAGGTATTTTGACAAGTACATATTAAGATAAAAGCTGTTTTGTGAAGTTGTCTGGACAATTTTACCCTTTTTGATTTTTCTAGTTCATAATCATATAATCTCCAGATATTTAAGATATTTACCTTCATCTCTTCAATTCTATTAAGTTTCTTTCTTTGGTCAGTACTTCTAGAAACATGTTTCTGAAGAGCAATTAAATGCTTCCTACTGCTGACTTCATAGGAAATGCTTGTAGTGTTTTCTCATTCTATATACAACTATAAAGAGATATATTTATCATATAATACATATGACATTTTATACATAATTTTAGACTGTTCAATGAATACTGTTTTATCCTTTCTTATTTTTTTTTGGGGGGGGGGGGTAGCAGGGATTGAACTCAGGGATGCTTACCACTGAGCCACATCCCCAGCCCTATTTTGTATTTTATTTAGAGACAGGGTTACACTGAGTTTCTTAGTGCCTTGCTATTGCCAGGACTGGCTTTGAATTCATGATCCTCCTGCCTCACCCTCATGAGCCGCTGGGGTTTCAGGCATACACCACCGTGCCCGGCTATTTCTTTATTATATAGTGATGTTAATTCATTGCACAGAAACTTCATCACATAGCTTTCACCAATATAGGGGTGATTATACAGTTTGTCAACATGAAAGTAAATGACACATTAGAACACCAAATTAAGAACTTTACATATTGTATCATGCCTTTGTTTTCATTTATGTCTCCTCCATCTTCTGAAGACAAAGTACTCATTTCAAAATATGGGTACAAAATATCTCCCACAACGGTGCCACCATCCATTCTCGTCTTATCTATTGTCCTTCTATTAAATTGTTTATATTTCCCTCCAGTTTTATTGAAATTACTTTTTCAACGAATTTCTTACCTTTAGGCTATTGGACATATTACTTCCCCTGACTTAAAAAATCATCTCTTATTTTTCTCAAATCCAGTTGAAATACTGCATCCACCTGAAAGCCGTTTTCAGCCTTTGTTTTGGTCTTCGGTGCCCTCTTCTCTGTTCTCAAACCTTGATTCTGTTTCAGATAATCATTAACCACATTGTTTGGATTTGTTGGATTGCATGGTTAAATCCTTGTTTGAAATATAAGTGTTTGAGATAAATTGTGAATTGTGCCTCTTTTCAATTCCAGTTTTTAGTACTGATTTTTAAAATTTAGAAATGTTTTAATGTCTTATTGAATTCAGATAATTTCTGAGAACCTTTTCCGCATTTATTGATCAGATCCCAGTCCATCTGCAAATTGGATCTTAACTTAGAATGTTTAGACTAAGAAAAAATGTAGGACTTATGAGCTAAGCCAGGAACCACAATTTTTGGGAAATAAAGTCTGCATTTGATGAGACTGTAACCCATGTATGTGTGAAAAGGATTTCATTAATGAATTTTAAGGGACCAATCTGTAATTTCAGAAGACATTATATAAAAGTAACTTTTGAGAGATTAAATGCTGAGGATATTTTTTTCCCCATGAAAAACATAAATGTAGTATTTTCCTTGGATTCTACTGTAGTCATGTGAACAAAGAGGTCAATATCTTCAACAAAAGTTCATTGGAAACTGCCTACTACATAATAGAAAAAATTATAATTATGTAAAACATATAGTAGACTCCATGACCGTTCATATTCCTACAGTAAGAATTAGTTCATATGCAACTAATAGTTCATTATAATTTGAAAACATCACCAATATATGCACAGTACATTGTTGTCTCACCAAGACCCAGCTGCTAATGTTACTTTCAGTAATTCAGGAAAAGCAGAAGAATAGCTCCTGTAACTCTTATTTATTCCAAAATCTTCAATGTTCCGTTTTAACTTCATATTCTGTTTTAAAAGAGCTTATTCACAGTTCTCTGTAATTAGTGGGGAAGGAATCAAATTCAATACCAAAAAATAAAAAACAGTGCCCTCCATCTTCACTGCCACTAATTCACCTAGAGCTTCTAACTGCATATTCACTTCTAACTTCTGGATATAATTCCCTTCTGCCTTTGTACAAAAAGCTCCACTGTTGGCCAGGTGCAGTGGCGCACACTGGTCATCCCAGTGGTTCTGGAGGCTGAGTCAGGAGGACTGCAAGTTCAAACCAGCCTCAGCAACTTAGAGAGGCCCTAAATAACTTAGTGAGATCTTGTCTCAAAATAAAATAAAACAATAAAAAGTTGGGGATGTGGCTCAGTGATTAAGCGCCTCTGGGTTCAATCTGTGTACCAAAAAACAAACAAGAAAAAGCTTAGCTGTTCATATCTTTCTTATGTTCCTTTCCATCAAACAGCTGTTACAGTCTGTTTTGTGAAGACCACTGTTTATTTTAATGTTTCTGTTTCTGCATGTGTTAAAATTCAAATATGTTAGATATTTATTTGTATAGTAATTGCTTTCATTTGTATTCTTTTTATAGAATTTGCCCTATTTGTACTTTTACTCACAGATGTGTTTGTACTTAACAGTGTTTTCCACAAATGTATACCTAGTGTTAGAGAAGCTTTTCTTTGTCTATAATTTTAATATGCATGAGCTAAAAGCTGTAAAATAAAATTTTTAAAGTAAATATCAGAAAAATTATAGAGACAACAGTTCAAAAGGAGAAATATTACATATATACATTGATGTCTTAAACTGACAATGTATTCAGAGCAACATGTCACTGCCCCCCAAATTTGTTAAATGTACACAAACTCTAAATGGACAACAAATTCAATGGCTTGCTATTATTTTCATACATTTATAAAATGTTCATGTTCAAGAATATTTAGAAACAAGAAGGTGAAAGTCACAGGAAATTTGCTCGAAGAGCTAATTATAGGTCACTGACTGATTATATATGTATATATATATATATACTTGATGTGTCATATGTACATGTAAAGGTTTACAATTTTAATTTTACATGATTATACTCAATAAAATATTTTATTTTAAGACAATTTCAGATCATATCATAAGTTAGATACTCTAAAACAGATGAAAGACAAATGCAGAATATGACCACCAAATCAACAGATCTTTAAAAAGCAATTAATTCTTCACATATGCACCAAATGGATGAGATACACATTAATATGAAAGTCATAAATAAGAAAAGTAAACAGAAAAGAGAAAATAATTGCTTTTCAGCAAAGCTTTAGCAGGAATAAAGCAAAGCAGTCACAAAGAAAATCCTGCAGCTTACAAAACAATTTGCCATTGCAACGATTAATTTCTAGTTTATAATGGGTTTTATTTTCGCACTTTGAAGTAATACATTCATTTCATGCCCAATTTATACCAAAGTTATGTACAGAATCCCTTATAAAGATAAGGCAGAGATATATTTCATCTTATCTTTTAAGCTATATAGGCATGACATTGTGTAAAACTGGAAGATACTAACACAATATACCAATAAAATCTGCTCTAGGTATCTGATGGACTTAAAAGATCATCATCTTACGGCATATATAGCTTTTGATCTCCTCAACTAATGTAGATGAATATTATCTTGGTCAGTTTGTGTCAATTCCCAAGATTTGGATGACACTAAATTATATACATATATATGAAGTCTTTATTATCAAAACAGTACATGAGGGTCTTTAGAATGTAGACTAAAAAATATAAAGCCTGATTTGTCTGAAATTTCCTTCTGGTTGTTGTTCATCTGGTAAGGATTCTGTGCTTGTAAAGTCCTAATTTTATTACTACTACATATGCACTATGTATGCCACATACGTATACTATGAATGACCAGAACATATATGGATTTTTAATAATATTTTATAATATTGAAATGACTGTTTTTTTCTTAAATTCACTTGATGGTGACCATTTTTTAATAGATCCTATTTGTTATATTTCTATGCTTCCAAAATTTTATTAGTAAAAATGGCAACAAATATTTGTAGGGTGAATAAACGAAAAAACATGTACAAAGCAATAATATACACATTAAACTAGAAATATATGTAATTAAAAATGCTAAGATTGTTTCATTAGAGACATATACACTTTTTACCTAATGAGTTTTAGAAAATATAAAATAGTATATGTGTATTAATTTGCTTGATACTCTTTTAATACAATGCAGATCAATGCTGGAGCAATTGGACATACTTAGGGGAAAAGTAATAAGTCTTATAACCAGCACTGAAGTCGCACTGAAGTCACATGGTATGCAAAAGTTAGTTGAATACTGATCATGAATTTAAACATGTAAAGTTATAAAAATTTTAGAAGAAAACAGTACTATATACATTAGTCAACTCAAATTTATTTCTTGACTTATCAATAAGATTATAAATCTCTTAGAAGAAAAATGTGAAGAAATTTTTTGATACAATCAAAGCCTTAGCCCATCATGGAAGGAACTGGTAAATGGGTCTTCTTCAAAATTAAATAGTTTTGCTTTGCAGAAGTCTCTGAATGGAAGATAAAAGAAAAACAATAAATTGGAATAACATTGGCAAACCACATATCAGAGAAAATTCTTATATCTAGAAAATATGAATAATTCTCAAAACTCAGCAATTAAATGTAACAACTCTGTGAATGGGCAAAAGACTTAAATAGGTTTTTCCCAAGAGGAGCTATAGAAGGAAAACGCATATATGATAGCATCATTAGCCACTTGAAATTTTAAACTAAAATCATAATGCAATATTAGCATATACCTATAGGAAGAGCAGATATTTAAAAAATTAAAAACCAAAGGAAACAAAATAAAAAGTTTATGACAATGCCAAATGCTGGCAAGGATATGGAGTAAGTGGGTACCTCACATGTTGATAGCAGGGATATACAAATGTGTGGAAAATATTTGATAGTTTCTTGATAAACTAGATATGCACTTACCATACACCTGAACAATTATACTTTTGTACATTTGGATGTTTATCCCAGAAGATAAAATCTTAAATTTCCACAGAAATCTGCACATCAATGTAACCAGCATCTAAATCAAGAGACAAAACATTATCTATGGGAATCTTATTCATAACTTCCTTCTCCCACATGAAAAGTTTGATTATTATCTTGTTATTCTGTTTTTACTTACCTGATCAGTCACATTATGTGTAAACGATGCCTGGTTACATCTATTGCCTTTGTGTATCATCTTGGGTTCTGGGCTTGGGCTCACTAACCTTCACTGGGCTCCCTGACCCTGTGAACATCCTCACAGTTCACAGATGCCTTTCTACGAATGTAAATGCAAGCAGTAAGTAGTCTATCTGAACTTTACACAGAGCCTCATAACACGTCTGAAACACACAGTGTATCCCAATCACTGTATCTTCCTTTCAGAATTGACTGTTGTCCTGCTAAAACAAAATAATAAAATACGTTAATACTGAAGAGTATCCAGAGCATTGATGACATAGCTTAAATCCTAGATGAATTTGAATCCACCTATCTTAGCTAATGTGTTACAAATTCATTTTGCCCTTTACATTACCATTCTTTCCATAGTATACTCTCCTGACCTTAGTGTTGGTCCTTCCTCTTCTCTTAAGTAACCTCTCCTATCTCCTATTTCTAAAGTTATCTCACTGCACCTTCTAGACTTTCTGTCTTATGGCAGACAAACTCAAATTACTATCTTCTTCCTTCCACATTCCCTTCATCTCCTTGTCATGATGGCAACTGGCAATTAGGTTCTTCCTAACCTGTACTCTTAAGATTATTTTCCTCCCATACTCTGTAAATAAAAATTGAATGTTGGAGTATCAGATATGCTTGATATCCAAAGTTGCCATTCTGTCTCTTCTCTTCCATCTTTTTTATAAATTAACCTTCTTCTTTAGTATTCTTGCCACCCAACTACAGTACCCCTGTATATCTTCTCATTGATAGGTAAATTTGTCCTAAATTACTACAGAATTCGAAACCTACATTGTTTCATTTCCTCTGCACTTATATACTTGCCCACATTTTTTCTGACTCAATCCAGAATTTCAAAATTAAAATACCACTTAGCAACTAAATAGTATCGGACTCACTGAATCTTTCCCCATATCTATTCTGATGTGAACTTTTAATAATATGAGCTTCCACATCACACCCATACAATGTAATATTGCCTATACATCCCATCTTCCTTCTCAATTACTGTCACTACAAATTTATTTGATCTACTGAGAACTGCAATTCTAAATTGGGCATCTCAGTTGCGTCTTCCTCCTCTTTCTGTAATTATCAATTCCATTTTGATATTTTTAGATCTATAACTTAATTGTTTCATCTCCCATCACCATTTTTTTTTTCAACCCCCATTTTTTTTTTTTTTTTTTTTTTTTTTTTAGTTTTCCAACTATTGCTACTTAATTCATCACTCAAGTGCTGTCATCAAAAACTTTAAATTCATTTTTCCTGTTGTCCATTTTTTTAACACTTCTGGGAAACCTTCAGTCTTTGGGAACTCCAAATAGTCAATCTCTTTGTGAGTCTAAAGTTGCTGAATACTGACCGCTACAGTAAATCATATGAACTTGAGATTGTTGTGACCATAAAATTTAAGTGTCCAACCTCATGTTTGCCCTCAATATTACAGGACAACCTTCCACTTCTCCATCAGGTCTCTTTCTCATTTTTCACAACAGCTATTTCAAAAGTTTCCAACCACTTTAAACTTCTGACCCTACCAACTCTAGCACCTTAGCAAACAAACTTTCCACATACCTAGAAAATAGATACAAATTCCCTGCCATTAGAGCTACGAATTTGCTTGTATTGACAGTGGTTAATCTACTTTATGTTGCTTATATTTTACTCCTGTGCTGAATGCCAACTTCCACCTAGGAATTTATTGAATTTTAATATTTAACCTTTCATATTTTAGTTTTAATTTACTTCTTATTACTCAAGCATAAGAATAAACTTGTTTCCCATCGTAAGTAAATGCAATTCATGCTTCTTGATTAAAATATACACAAGGAAAAAATGGTATAAAGGCATTATTGGGAACATTGGTAAAATTTGTATAGGTACTATGTATAATTAATAGTATTTTATTGGCAATAAGTTCAGCAATTTTTATGATTTTTTAAAATTCTTACAATTGATCATAGCTTTTGAGGTAGGAAAATATTCTTTTTCTCTGGCAAAATAAACATAAGTATTCATGCATGAAGACATGCTAATGATTGGTGGATTTACATAAAATGTTTACAGATACTCTTTTTAATATTCTATTATACATTTCACATTTTGCAAACAAAAAATAGAAAGTTAATCTTTCTTGATCTGTATTATTCTACCATTTTTTTCTTTCTCAGAGGCAAACTAAATAATTTTTTTATATTTGATACATTGCTATTTATTTACCTTATATATTGTGGTAATATAAATCTATTCCCAAGGATTTAGTGAAACTCACCATTCATTTACTTATTGTTATAGCTTGTTTCAAATCCTATTTAATATGAAAATTGATTGTAATAGTTGTGAATAGTGAGGTTGCTGATTTTAATGGTAGCCACAGAGAAAGTGTGCTTCTAAAATTCTTCCCATGATAGTTGAAGAAGTCTGCGCTAGGGCTCTCCAGATAAACAGAATGAACAACGTGTGTGTATATGTGTGTGTGTGAGAGAAGAAGAGAGAGACAGAGAGAGATAAAGAGAGAGTGAACCATAGAGAGAAGAAGATTATAGAGAATCTGATTTTAAGAACTAGTTCAAGTGATAGCAGGTAGAGGGAAATTTGTGAAATCTGTGTGCCATGATCACAGGATAGATACCCTGGAAAGAATATATATTTTAATCTCAAGTTTAAAGGCAATCTCAAAGTGTAATTCTTTCTCAGGTGAACTCAGTGTTTGTCTCTTGAGGCCTTCAATATATTCATGAGGATGAGGCTCACATATTTTATATCTGTTTTACTCAGTGTCTCCTGATTTAAATGTTTATCATATCTAAAAAATATCTTTACAACAACATTTAAATTGGTGTTTGACCAAATGCCTAAGCATCATACCTATCCAAGCTGACATATAAAATTAACCATCTCAAATGTTTAATTTTTTTATATTTTGTGCAAAAATTAATTTTGATAGATTTCAAGCGATGGGAATAACTTCAGTGTGCATTTGTAGCATTACCATAAACAGAAATCCTAGCATTTCTTTTATGAATTCTGTTATTTTCTGTGTTGGGTAGTTAGCCTGTTATTTCTTTATATGACTAAATTTGTAAGGTACTCTAGTTTCAATTTAGTTCATATAATTTTGTATCAGAGTTCAGTGAATAGGGAATTGACACTTTTCATTTGTTTTGTAGGAAATAAAACTATATAATATACAATATTAGGTAATATTTTTTAAAAAAATTAAGAATAACTTTTCTACATTTGATTCCTATTCATGTAATACAAAATGATAATTTCAGACTAAAATGTTTTGTATTGTACTTCTAATAGTTAGTCTAAAGTAATGGGGTACATGTTCATATCAAATAATTAAAGGTACCAATGTACCAGTTTAATATGTATAATGTGTCTTTTAACCAAAATTTTACTGACAGGAATCAAGTCTTCAACCAGAAGAATGACAAAATAGTGTATGTAAGTAATGGAGCTAGATGGAAGAAACTGAATGATTTTAAATGGACTAAAATATATTTTTTTAATTTCTTAGTGAATACAATGGCAAATATAAGGCTAATAGGAGTTTAAGATATTCAGGAAAGTTTATTACCGCTTATTTTTTTTTTTTTTTTAGATAAGAAATAACTTTTATTTACAGATTCAGTCATCAAGTAATTTACTTTTTTTCTTTTAATCACCACTTTCATTATTAAAATCAAAATTTTTGCTCTTCAGAGACTAATAATATTTTATGACAGGGTAGGCCCAGACTCTGCTGTCCCACATGGTACTGCAACGTGTATATTTGAGCTTTCTCCAGCAATCACTGTTTTTCTATGCTAAAATACTGTTTGGAGAGCTTTTTCCACTACTGTGACTAAAGGATCCAATCATAAAAACTGTAGAGGAGGAAAAATTTACTTGAGGGCTCACAGTTTCAGAAGTCTTAGTCCCTAGAAGGCCATTTCTTGGGCTGTCTACTGGTGAGGCTAACCATCACAGCAGGAGAGGGTAGTGGAGGGAAGCGGCTCACATCCAGTGCTCAGAAGCAGAGAGAGAAAAATTCCACTCCCCAAATTCAAATATACACCCCATAGGCACTCCCCCAACGGACCACCTCCTCCAGCCACACCCCACTGCCTCCAGTTACCACTCAGCCAATCCCGCAGGGACTAACTCACTTCTTAGGTTAAGGCTACAACCCAATCATTTCTCCTCCAAACTTCCTGAGCTCTCTCACACGTGAGCTTTTGGGGGAAAACCTCACATCCAAACCACAACAAATATCTTTGCTTCTTGCTGCCATTTCTTGGGATAAATGTGGGGTTTTTGTTGTTGTTTGTTTGTTTATTTAGCTTCAGTTAATGAGTACTGAATGGAAATATGTTTTTTTTTTTTGAGAGTTGGAATATCAAACACATTTAGTGACTGCTTAAATGTACAAATTTACATAGAAATAAAATCTTTCTTAATTAGCCTTTCTTTACCCTTCTACCCTTATTCAATATTTTTGAATAAGTTTAAGAAGATGGATAGTCCTCATATAACATAAAACTATTTATGAATTTAGATAATGCTAGTGTTTGCTATATATAGAAAATCTTATTCTAGGTACCTATTATATATACATGGTCTTGTGCTATTGCCCTCAGCACTTAAAAATGATGACTATTCAATTTGTTAGTCAAATCAATAAAAACAGAGAAACATTTGCAATTAGGTTTTTCAGGTAAGTAATTTACTTGTAAAGTTAGTGTTAGTTAAATTAAATGTCAATTGGTTCTTCCAAATAGATTGATACTTTTTGTGTTTAACTAAGAAATATGTTAGACGACTTGGAGAGAATTTTAGTTTTTAAGTTGATATGATCCATTTTATATAAATGACTATTTTTAAGTTAGCAAAAAGAATAAAAAACTCATGTTTAATTTTAATCCACTATAAATTGTGGAAACTAGTGATATAATATTTGTTAGAAATAATTATGTTTTCATTGCTTAGCATAATATTATCAATTGCTGACTCTCAAATTCTTATTTTAAGTAAAAATGAATAGAATTATTTACTTGCATGTTACTATTTTTTCAGCTAAAAACATTACTTTAGAATCATTTGCGGCAAGTTTTGAATCAGTTGCTAAAAGCTTATCTCATGTGGACGTTAAATATTCATCATCTACTTGAGTAGTCTAGACAGAAGTCCTAAATACAAATGTTGAAAACCATCTCAGTTTTAGCACTGTTTAGTTTTTAAAATATGTTTGTTATATGTATTGTTCTAAAAAACTTCAGTAGTAATATTGAAATAGCAATATATATTTATATTAGAATTTGATGTTCTCTAAGATTAAGATGTGAAGCTCACTGGTCTACTTATTTTGTAAACTACTCTTTCTTATGACCGCCCCCCTTATCTACTTCTATCACAGCAACTATGTTTTTTTTCCCATTACATTAACTGGCTAGTGAATAATTAATGCTCAACTTCTGAAGCTTAAATGAATGAGTGAAACATTTTCCTGTTGCAAACACAAATATTTTTAATGTTATTTTGCAACCGAACTGTCACACCACTAATTTTTAATATCCTAGAGTCATTAATAAAGACTATCAAACATTAAAAATCCACTAAATCAAAAGTCTAGAATGACATCTGTTCAAACTGAAATATGTATATACCATAGCATAAAAATGTAAATTTTACTTTAAAATACTGTACCATCTGTTTCTGTATTGCCTTTAAATGTGTATACATGCATGTATGTATTAAGGAAAGAAGCTAAGGGAGAAACTTCACTAAATGAGTCTGGAGTGCTTATAAATTCAGAAATGCAAATTCCAAGGACACAGGTGAGTGGCACAAGCTTATTATCTAAACTACTAGGGAGGCTTAGGTAAGGATTACTTTGGCTCACAAAGACTTCAAGACCAGTCTGTACAATGTAGGGAGAGCCCTTCTCAAAAAAAAAAGTAAGTTGCAAAATTGTGTTACACTAATTTATCAACAATAAAAGGTCTAGTGGTTCCAGTCGTGAAGAGAAAAGAGGAAGCTGCTGATATGAAAGTTGTATTAAATATGAAAAATAGTTTGAGGTATTTTGATCTTTAGAATTTATTGGTAATAAGCATATGTAATGTATGTAAGTTTCTATTAAGTATATTGGGTGTAACTGAAGATGATAGTGTTGGACTGTATCCTAAGGAATTTCTGAGACTTGTGTGTTCTTGTGTTTGTGTATGTATCAGTGTGAAAAGTATAAAAATTTGTGTGTATATAATCAAGTATGCATGTGTGTGTGTATGTATGTATATATGGTTGTTTGTAATAAGTGGCCCTGAACTAATTTGTTAACCTTTATAGTAGCCTAAGAAGCTTATATGATAAATGATTCTCATATGGAGGATAACATGATACTGTGTTGGGACTAATGACACGTTAACTAACTCAAGCTGACTCCTTACTCCCTGGGGAGTGAGCAAGATCAAGGCCTCAAAGGAGGTTACGATAGTTAATGACGATAAACCAGACCACGGTCAGGGATTGGTTAACAACAGTTCCGCGAATGTGATCAGCTCATGCTTGCTATATAGTCCTACGGGACTCTCACTTGCATGAACCCCCCATGCCTTGCTGATCTTTAAGCTGATTGGTTCCCGCCTAGCCTCCACCCTACATAAAAGCTGTGTGATTTCCTCAATAAGCGAGATTCCTGCTGTGCCTCCTGTGCTGACAGACCTCCCAGCTTTGGTGTGTTTCCTTTGCTGCCGACACCCATCATCCTGCTCAGCCCTGTATCCTCAAGCAGGCCCTGAGGAGGTAAATTGGGCCTTGTTGCCCAACAGGGAGCAACAACTGGTGCCCTGTGTGAGGAAAGACGAAGTCATCTACAGGCCAATTGGACTCCAGGTGATAAAATAAGGGACAGTCCAATTCCAAGCCTGACCCCTCCCTTGACTCCCTTAGGATTCTCCTTAGAAGTAGAGGTTTGGAACTCTCAGATAGCCAGGCGTTTCAGATCTGGAAGGCTCTCACTAAGGCAGCCCCTTGTCTGCCTGAAGCAAACTTGTTTGACTGGTCCACATGGATCGTGTAGAACAACTTGGTAGGAAGAGGGAAATCAGTTTAGGGGAGGGTCCCCCATTGGGAATCTGCCCTACTTTATCCACCCTTAAGGCCTACTTCTCTCCAGGACCTCCCAAAGGGGGCTCCAAGTTTCCCCCCAGAGAACTGCTGCCTCTGGATAGCGGAAAATCTTCCCGGCACCCATTTTATGATACTGGGCCAAGAACTCACTGACTAACCTCCCCCATCCCTGTATGGCCTTCCCGGTAAATGCTAAAATGTTAGTTTGGGAAGGAATGACTACCAATCACAAATTGGCCTGTACAGGGATGAAAGATTGCTCCATGGGAAGGTGGATTGTGGCTACCAAAGATATTGGCACACAGCTTCCGCAAGCGAGTGGGCAGATGAAAAGGGATTCCTTATCTTCAACTCTCCTCTTTCTCATGCTTCTATGCTCTTCCTGAAAACTCCAACACCTCCTTCTTCTCCACCTCTTAATCCCTCCTCCTCCTCCTCCAACTTTGACTCAGCTGTTTCTGCTTCCATTCCGCAGCCCAGCCCACCTAGTCCTCCTGCCACGAGGTCCCACAACTCCAGTGTGGAGGGAGTAACCAGCCCAACCATCAGTGGCATGTCCCAGTAAGGAGTATGATGAAGTAGCCCCATTCCCTACAAGTAGTGGGAGATAATTGTTTCACAATTTTCTGCATCCAAACCTGAATTGAACCAGGAAATAAGGGTTAAAATGCCCCAGGCCCCTGAGCTGACAAACCAGTACCAGCTGGTGGGAAGTCTACAGCCACTAAGAAAGCGACTCCTGAGCCCCAGCAACATGGGAGGGATCCACAGTCAAAGAATGATGGACATCTGCTAAATGCCCAAACCCCAATCCAGACCAAGATTCAATGAGAATTTTCTTCACCTTGGTATGGTTTACCACAAATAACTCTAATGCCAACTTTAACCTCATGTATCATCTTCAACTTGATGGATAGTTGTTACCCTAATAGCCAATATTGTACCTTCAACCCACATGAATGTATTTCTTCTAATGAGTTAAAGCACATTAAAATACATCTTTATATCTTTATCTTCCTAGATCTAGTTTATACTTATTCTTCTTACATTGTCTGCTGCTACCTCAAATACCCAGATCCATGTATTTCTCCTTTCTACCTTGGGCTTGCTTGCTTTCTCCTACTCTTGTTTGCCCAATCTTTTGTCTTCCCTTCCTTATAGTCCTCATTTCAGGTGACAGCACATGTACTAATTTTTTACCTGTTCTAAAACTTTACTACAAGTTTATACCTAGATTTAAACTGTGGAGAACAATATCAACAAGTTTTTTTTCATAAGTTCAAATAGTATGAGGCTTAACTCTGAAGTGATTGTATTAGATAAGTTTCAGTGATATTTCTGTAAATGGTGCTGATACTGGGATCAGCTGAGGTCACATATTGACTTAAAGCATCAATATCTGGATATTCATCTAACACAGAGTCCATGAGAGAGAAGTTCACAAAATACTCCCTTTCTTCCAGAATGAAATGATAATAGTAAATGAGCAGACATACAAAAAATATGAAAAAGTAAGGTAACAAACCACCCCAAATATCACACCATAAAACTTAGATGACTAACTCCACTGACACCACAGTGTAGGAAATGTCAGAACAAAATTTAGGAAGTTTATAGTTAAAATGTTATATCAGATTAAAGAAGATGTAAGGAGTGAAAATAGAAAATATAGGAAATGAAAGATACTTCAGTAAAGAGATAGAGATTCTGAAAAAGAAATGGAAATCCTGTAAATGAAAGATTCAATAAACCAAATTAATACTTCCATGGAAACATCACCAATAGATTATACAACGTTAACGATTTAAGCCTGGAAGACCAAGTACATAATCTTGAAAATAAATTTGACTATAAAGAAAAAACCATGACCAGAATATTCAAGAAATCTTAGGTAACATCAAGAGGACAAATTTAAGATGACAGTAAATACAGTCACTGAAATACAAGCTAGAGGGATGCACATTTTTTTCAATAAAATTATTTTAGACAAATTTACAAGCATTTAAAATGAGATGGAAATTTAAATACAAGGTATATGAAACTTCAAATATACAAAATAGCAATAGATCAACCCCAAGACACATTATAATGAAAATGCCTAACAGAGTATATGGATAGAATTCTTAAAGCTGCCAGAGAAAACCAGCTGGTCATATTTAGGAAGTAAAACAATCCAGATTTCAAACGATTCCTCAACCCAGACCCTAAAAACCAGGAAGAGTTGGAATAATATATGATAAGCACTGAAAAAAAAAAAAAAAAATGGATGTCAACCTAGAATACTGTACCCAGCAAAATTAGACTTCAGAATTGAAGATGAAATATAAAACCTCCATGAAAAGAGAAGCTAAAAGAATTTATAACCAGACATCCTGCACTGTAAATATACTCAATGATGTATTTCATGAAGAAATAAAAAATAAAAATGAAAACCACCACAGAGATGAATTACCCTAGAATAGTTAATTAAATAAGAATTGAATCCAATTTAAACATTAGAAATATATCAAAATGGCACAAAATAAAGGTCATCTCTTTCTAACAATGTTGAACATATGTGGTTTTAACTCTTTAACCAAAAGACATAGGTTTGACCAGGAATGGTGGTGCATGCCTGTAATCTCAGCAGCTCAAGAGCCTGAGGCAGGAGAATCGAGAGTTCACAGTCAGCCACAGCAATATCTAGGTGCTAAGCAACTCAGTGAGACTCTGTCTCTAAATAAAATACAAACAAGACTGGGAATGTGGCTCAATGATCAAGTGCCCCTGAGTTCAATCCCTAGTAAATGCCCACCAACCCAGAAAGACACAGGTTGGCAGATTGAATTGAAAACCAAGACCCAAAAATATGCTATTTGCAGAACAGACTTATCTAACAGGCAAAGACATCCACAGGCTAAGGGGGAAAGGTAAGGAAAAAATATACCATGCAAATGGTATTTATAATTAAACAGGGGTAGCTATTCTCATATCAAACAAAGTGGATATGAAGCCAACACTAATTAGAAGAGACAACGAAAGTCACTTTATACTGCTTAAGGAAACAATGCAAAAATAGCATACAATGATTATAAATATTTATGCTCCAGTCAACAATATATTTATGTACATAAAACAAACCCTTCTCTATAACACTGGGTGATTAAGAAATACCTCCTTCACCACTAGAGAGATCATCCAGATGTAATTAAAATTCTAGAGAACTAAAAATTAAAATTAATAAAATGGATCTAGCAGACAGACATCTATAGAATATTTCATCTATCAAAGGCTAAATTCACTTTCTTCTCTGTAGAACATTGAATGTTTTTCAAAATAGGCTATATTTAGGTTGCAGGGCAAATCTTAGCAAATACAAAAAAAAAAAGGAAATCAACAAAAAGATAAAAACAATATTTTGAAGATTAAATAATATGCTTTTGAGTGATGAAAGAAGAGCAGAAGGAATTAGCAGAGAAATAAAAAAAAATACTTAGATGTAAATAAGAATAGTGATAAAACATACCAAAAATTTTAAGATAGTATGAAGCAGTTCTAAGAGGAAAGTGTATAACATTGAGCTCATACATTAAAAGAACAGAAAAATATCAGATAAATAATAAAACATTACATTTCAAAGCCCTAGCAAAAGAAAAACAAACCAACACCAAAATCAGTAGAAGATAGAAAATAACATAAATATGAACCAAATTCAATAAAATTGAGAAAAAAATGAAAGATCAACCAAAAAGTTGGGTTTTTAAAGGATAAACAAGATTAATAAACCTTTAACCAAACTAACAGAGAGAGAGAAACACTCAAAATAATCTAAATGTAAATGAAAAAGGAAATATCATCAGAAACTTTTGAAAATTTAGACTCCAATAAGTTAGAAAATCTTGATATTGACAAACCCTAGAGACATAGGACCTATTTAATTGAACCATGAGAATCTAGAAAACTTAAAAAAATCAATATCAAGTAATGAAGTTAAAATGTCTACTGAAAAAACCCCAAAAAAGAAAAACTCAGGATGAGATGGATTCTCAGGTGAGTCCTATCAGACTTTAAAGAACTAGTACCAATCCTCTTCAAATTATTTCATGAAATAGAAAAGGAGGCAACACCATCAAATTTATTCTGTGATAAATTACTCTGATACCAAAACCAGTCAAATAAATTTCAAGGAAAGAAAACTTTGGGCCAATATCTTTGTTGAACATAGATGGAAAAATTATTAATATAATATCAAACTGCATACAAAAACATACTAAAAAGATAATGCACTATAATCAACTGGGTCTCATTAGAAAAATGCAAGGTTCAACTACAGAAATCAATAAATGTAATTTACCCCATAAATAGACTTCAGGACAAGGATCACATAATGATCTCAATAGATAGAGAAGAAGCATTTGACAAAGTACGCCACTCATCCATGTGTTAAATAATAGAAAACTGGGGCTAGTAGGAACTTACCTGAACATTGGAAAAGTCATATGTGACAGAACCAATGTCAACATTACACTCAAGAGAGAAACTAAAGCATTTCTTCTAAATACTGGAACAAGACAAATATGTCCACTTTAACCTCTCCTTTTCAATATAGTCCTTGAAAATCTAGCAAGAACAATCAAACAAGAAAAGGAAATTAAAGAAATATAAGTTGGAAAAGAAGAGATCAAATTATCTGTCTGCTGATGATATGATCATAAATTTAGAAGATCCAAAAAGCTCCTCCAGAAGACTTCTAGAACTGATAAATGAATTCAGCAATATAGCAGGATATAAGAATAATACTCACAAATCAATCACGTTTCTATACTCCAGAAATGAACCTGTGAAAAATAAAGTAGAAAAACTATTCCATTTATAATAACCTAAAAACAAAACAAAACTTGGGAATTAATCTAACGAAAGACATGAAAGACCTGTACAATGAAACCTATGGAGCACTAAAGAAAAAATTTGAAGGTCTTGGAAGATAGAAAAGGATATACAGAATTATTAACATCAGAATGGCATACTACCAAAAGTGTTATATGAATTCAATGCAATCCCAATGAAATATCAATGACATCCTTTACAGACTAGAAAAAGTAGTTCTGAGATACATTCAGAAAAATAAGAGATCCAGAAGAGCCAAAGCAATCCTGAGCAAGAAGGCAAAACTGGAGGCATCACAATACCAAAACCTAAATTATACCTATAGAGCTACAGGAACAAAAATGGCATGGTACTGACACCAAAACAGATATAATGAGCAATGGAATAGACTAGAAGACACATAAATACAGTTATTTGAACAATGAAATTTGACCCATGTCTTTCACCCCTCAAAAAGTCAACTCAAACTGGATCAAGGATCTAGGCATTAGACCACAAATTCTCCAACTGCTAAAAGAAAATGCAGGCCCAACACCCCAGTATTTTGGCTCAGTAATCAACTTCCTTGACAAGACCCAAAAACACACTATAAATAATTTAAAAAATCAATAAGTGGGATGACAACAAATTAAAAAATATTCTTCACACCAAAGGAAACAATTGTAGAGACAGCCTACAAAATGGGAGATCTTTTCCATCTGCTCCTAAGTTATGTTATTAATATTCAGAATACAAAAATGTCTCTAAAACATTAACACCAAAAAACAAATAACCCAATCAATAGACAGAAGAGTCAAACAAGCATTTCTCAAAGGAAGAAATACAAATGATCAATTGATATATGAAAAAACATTCAACATCTCTAGCAATTAGGAAAATGCCAATCAAACTTTCAACTCATACCAGTCAGAATAACAATTATAAAGAATATCAATAATAAATGTTGGCTAGGATGTGGGGGGAAAAGTGCACTCATATAATGTTAGTGGGACTGCAAAACAGTACAACCACTCTGGAAGGTAGTGTGTAGATTCCTCAAAAACTAGGAATGAAACCACCCTATGACCCAGCTGTCCCACGCCTTGGTGTATGTTCAAAGGATTTAAAATCAGCATAGTGCAGTGATGCAACCACATCAATATTTATAGCAGCACAATTAATAATATGGACCCAACCTAGGTATCCCTCAGCTTATGAATGGATAGAAAAAATGTGGAATACATACACAATGGAGTATTATTCAGCTATAAAGAAGAATGAGATTATGGCAAATGCTAGTATGAATGGAAGTGGAGACTATCATGCTAAGGAAAGTAAGCCAGTCCTAAGAAAGTCAAAGGTTGAATGTTTTGTCTAATATGTAGAAGCTAATATAAAATAAGGAGTAGGGAGAGAGAAAGAAAGAAAACAAAAAGGAGAATTTCATCAAAATAGAGGAAAAATCAGTAGAGTAGATGAAAGGGATTGAAGAAGAGGAATGTGGAATAGGAAAAGGGAAGGGCATTGGACTGAATCTGCTCAAACATTCATCTGTACATAATTAAAATATACACAGTGAATTCCAACATCAAGTATGCCCACAGGACACTAATGAAAAAAGAAAGTATAAGTAAACTGCAGAAAGATTGGTAGAGGGAGGGGAAAGGGGGAACGAGTGGTCAGGAGAAATCGCTAGGGACTGAATTAGAGCAAATTATATTTCATGCTTTTGTAACGATGTCTAAATGTATACTAATGTTATATATACCTAAGAAGGATAAAAGTGCTATATAATTGCAACTGTGATCTCTTTCAAGTATACTGTTATCTACAGATATAAGTGTTAAAGCAATTGTTGCACTAAAAACATCAGATGGAAAATTTTAAATCAGGTCATTTAACTGTTCGGGTTGTTTACTTCCAAGGAACAGGTTTTCTTTAATTTTTTGCACAAATTTTGTCACTGTTTGGGACCTTTTAAAAAACACTTGCTTTTGATTCTGTTATCTAGAGAATACAAACTAGAAAGAAAAAATGATTCAAAGGAATGAAGATATGCTATGACAATTTTTTTAAATTAACATATAGTTCTTGTGAAATACATCTCAGAAACACAGCAGTAATAAGATAAACTATATTTCATATGATTTCAAAATTAGTTAACGTTTGTTTAATTATCTTCTCTGACCTCTAGTACTAAGAAATTTATTTCAGGGTTACTAGTCTTTCTGAATTCCCTTCAAAGTGATATTTTCTAACTATTTTTAAAAACATATATTCTCATATAAGAATGTAAAAGCATTCATATCCTCAGAAACTTCATAGTTTTTTGAAAATAACATTTTTATAATTCCTTTCAAAATGACATTTCATATCCACATTATTCATTCACAGCATATGAAAAGATCTATCGGTATTAGTTTTGGGGTACATTAGTTTTCTTTGTCAACAACCTAACATTTTTATAGGCTTAAAGGCATTTTATTTTGTTTTAAACAATTGGTGAAGATACAGGTCAAGAAAATGATCCAGGAGGTGTTCAGAGAAAACACTCCTATTATTTTCCTGAGATGAAAACAACCTGCTAAAAGCAAAAGAAAACAAACAACAACAAAAAGACATTTTAAGCATCTCTGCAATAAGTTAACATTTTATTAAATTCTTACTTCTCGTATCCCTCAATGGTCAGACCAAAGAAGAAATTCTTCTCATAGTGACTCAATATCTTAATTCCAATTACAGTATTGTTGCTCCCTTTCGGGCAACAAGGTCCAATGTACCTCCTCAGGGCCCACCTGAGGAGAATACAGGGCCGAGCAGGATGATGAGGTCTTGGCAAAGGAAACCCACCAAAGCTGGGAGGTCTGTCGGCGCAGGAGGCACAGCATGAATCTTGTTTATTGAGGAAATCACACAGCTTTTATGTAGGGTGGAGGCTAGGTGAGAACCAATCAGCTTAAAGGTCAGTAAGGCATGGGGGTGGTTCACGCAGGTGAGAGTCCCATAGGACTATATGGCAAGCAGAGCTGATCACGTTTGCGGAACTGTTGTTAACCAATTCTTGAGGGTGGTCCGATTTATCATCATTAACTATTCAAACTGCCTTTGAGGACTTGATCTTGCTCACCCACCAGGGAGTAAGGAGTCAGCCTGAGTTAGTTAACGTGTCATTAGTCCCAACACATCCCCCTTTTTTGTTTTATATTAAGGGCATGTCCGTCTTAGGTTGCCCCTGGGAGGGTCTTACCCGTCATGGAACATCAGCCTAGCAGTCTGGGTGTCCGCCTTACTCGAAGGTGTGCCTGTCTTAGGTTGTCCTCCTCTGAGGATCTTACTCGTCATTGACTACCACCTTAGCACTTCAGGCAGACCCCTCAGGAGGAACAAGGCTTAAGGGGGAGACACTTAGACCCCAGTGTCCTGATACGAGTGATCTATGATCCTATAGGGCTCCCAATCATCATTATGAAGGGCAGTATAATGCTGTCAGACCACCATGAGCTGCAGAGACTTAGCCTAGCTTTCAGGAAATGGATAAGGTTATCGATTATGCAAGGCCCAAAGGTGAACACAAGGATAATGGTGATTAGCAGGCCCATAAGTGGGAGGAGGTAGGGGAGCCACCCCTATAACCCAGTCCAGAGGAAATTCGAGTGGAGCTCACTCCTACAATGTTCCAGATCTTCTTGTAGGTTTTTGATTTTATCTTGTACAATGCCAGAGCGGTTGGCATAGAAACAGCACTCTTCACCAAGGAACAGCCAAAGCCCTCCTTCCTTTGCTGTTGCAGGATGACAGGAGCCAAGGAATCAAGTTGAACCTGTAGATCTAAGATGGTAGAGCAGCAAAGTGTAATGTTAGGAGCTCTGTGTAGCTCTCAAGGAAGTCCACTGTCCAAAGTCATGAGTTCAGAGACCCTAATCTTAATCACTGTTGTCCCATTTTTGCTACTGCGCATTACACTCTTTCTTAAATGTCATTTTGAGCAGTTTACATATATTGACTCCTGAGTCTATATGAACATTAGTTAACACAATTTAACATTATATCTAAAACATGAATTAAAGAAAGGGTGAGAGCTTTTAAGTTTCCTTTTGTGTGGCAAAGTGGTAAAATGTTTTTATGCTTAACCTTTAAACAAATCAGGCTCTAGATAACCTTTAGAAATACATTTAACAAATCTTACATATACCCTATTGATGACAGGTCCTATATAGAATATTAAATGATAGGTTTACCATTATAGACAAGTTTAATTTGGAGACTAGCAGCTTGATAAATTTTCTGCCTTAAAGGCTTGTATACCTGGAAAATATGAACACTTTTAATACACAAAGAATAATATTTTGAAGTATGTTACTCCATGGAATAACTTTGTAAATTAATCAGATGTCTCTAACAAACACGTTTGGGTAATCCCATACATGTCAACTCTAATTCACTCATCTTATTGTAAGAAAATCAAGATATCAGACAAGTGTAAACAGTATTTGCCTGTTGAAGAAAAGTCCTAGACTTTTCTTAAAGTCTAGTTTATAAAATGTTAGACATTTTATAAACATCAACATTTTATTAGTTTGACCACCTAGAGACTTGTGAGTTAATTTTAAAGACATTTTACTTCTAGTTTACCCAATTTAAATTGAACCTTTTTAAATCACTTGAATTAAAAATATTTGGATCCATTTTTAAATTTTAATTTTAGGAGCGCTCAATTTTGATACAGACAAACATGACATCAGACAGCACGACATACAAATAACAAAATCAAAGGCCTTGTAACTTTATAGGTGAATCTCCATTGCAATGTAACAGATGTTCAAAAACTCTAGTTGAATAAAAAAATAGAACTCATCAAAAAGTCATGAGGTCAAAATGAACGTAGAATTAAAAAAAAAAAATAAGAGTCCTGGAAAAATGATATGGCTGTTAATTACTTCAGTAAAGCACCATAAAATTTACTTTTGCTGGAGTTCAGATAAGACTCTTTTTGCTCTTCTTTTTTTTTTTTTTTTTTTTTTTTCCCTTGTGTTTGAGACCAGTCTCCTACTGAGCCTTCAGGCTTTCTCTACTTACATTTTAATGTAAGCCTTGACTGAGATCTGGATCTGAAAGGGGCTAAAATATTCTAGCAGAAACTTGATGCCTAGGGCATTTTACCCATTATTCTTGGTTAGTAATCAATTCAGGTTTGGACGCAGAAAATTGTGAAACAATTATCTCCCACTACTTGTAGGGAATGGGGCTACTTTACCATACTCCTTACTGGGACATGCCACTGATGGTTGGGCTGGTTACTCCCTCCACACTGGAGTATGTGGGACCTCATGGCAGGAGGACTAGGTGGGCTGGGCTGCAGAATGGAAGCAGAAACAGCCGAGTCAAAGTTGGAGGAGGAGGAGGAGGGATTAAGAGGTGGAGAAGGAGGTGTTGGAGTTTTCAGGAAGAGCATAGAAGCACGAGAAAGAGGAGACTTGAAGATAAGGAATCCCTTTCCATCTGCCCGCTCGCTTGCAGAAGCTGTGTGCCAATATCTTTGGTAGCCACAATCCACCTTCCCATGGAGCAATCTTTCATCCCTGCACAGGCCAATTTGTGATCAGTAGTCATTCCTTCCCAAACTAACATTTTAGCATTTACCGGGAAGGCCATACAGGGAGGGGGGAGGTTAGAGTCAGTGAGTTCTTGCCCAATATCATAAAATGGGTGCCGGGAAGATTTCTCGCCATCCAGAAGCAGCAGCTCTTTGGGGGGAAACTTGGAGCCCCCTTTGGGAGGTCCTGGAGAGAAGCAGGCCTTAAGGGTGGATAATGTAGGGCAGATTCTCAATGGGGGACCCTCCCCTAAACTGATTTCCCTCTTCCTACCAAGTTGTTCTACACGATCCATGTGGACTAGTCAAACAAGTTTGCTTCAGGCAGCCAAGGGGCTGCTTTAGTGAGAGCCTTCCAGGTCTGAAACACCTGGCTATCTGAGAGTTCCAATCCTCTACTTCTAAGGAGAATCCTAAGGGAGTCAAGGGAGTCCCATATTTTATGGAAGGAAGTACACTCACCTGGAGTCCGATTGGTCTGTCAGTGACTTCGTCGTTCCTCACATGGGACACCAGTTGTTGCTCCCTGTTGGGCAACAAAGCTCGATGTACCTCCTCAGGGCCTGCCTGAGGAGAGTACGGGGCCAAGCAAGATGATGGGTGTCAGCAGCAAAGGAAACACACCAAAGCTGGGAGGTCTGTCAGCACACGAGGCACAGCAGGAATCTCGCTTATTGAGGAAATCACACAGCTTTTATGTAGGGTGGAGGCTAGGCGGGAACCAATCAGCTTAAAGGTCAGCAAGGTATGGGGGGGGGGTTCATGCAGGTGAGAGTCCCATAGGACTATATGGCAAGCACGCGCTGATCATGTTCGTGGAACTGTTGTTAACCAATCCCTGATGGTGGTCCAATTTATCATCATTGGCTATTGAAACCACCTTTGGGGCCTTGATCTGGCTCACCTGCCAGGGAGTAAGGAGTCAGCCTGAGTTAAGGTGTCATTAGTCCCAACAATTAGCTTTATTGATAGATATGTTACTGAAAAATAACCTAACAATAGTAACAATGGCATAATAAAATTTTAATCATGATTGTGACATATTCCATTTTACAAACTATCACCTGGTAATATGAATGTTTTGTGTAATATATATAAAAACTCTATGCTTTATAATTAAAGATCAGTTATTCGCATGAGATGAGAGAATGTACTATATGTATATTTCTCTAATATTGTGACTATTTAGCTTTCTATTTCAAAGATAAAGTTTATGTACTAGTTCTGCTATGATTTCAATATATTTTTAGTATGTTCCCCAAAAATTTATGTACTTGAAACTGGGTTGCTAATATGGCAATGTTGAAAGGTGGTAAAAGCTGTAGGAAGCGGGATCTAGTGGTTAGAAGTTGATTATATCATTGGGAGGAATACTTTCAGTACACACTCAAAGGGGATTACTGTAGTCCTCACAGGCCCCAGTTAGTTCCCATAAAAGTCAATGGTAATGAAGAGTAAGACTGAACCTCCCTAATCTCCATTAGATTGTTCTTGTGCATCCCACCATTGTGATGTTTTCCTCTATGAAATTTTCATTTTTAGAGCTGAGCCTATGATAGTATCATGTGCTTGAACCTCCAGGACTGTAACATAAATAGCCCTCTGTTTCATGCAGTACTCAGTGACCAATATTTTGTTGCAGCTAATAGAAGATAGACTAATAAGTCTTCAACATAATTCTGAAGCCAGAACAGAAATATAATTTTTTCATATCATGTTTCTGATACCACAATAAAAATCCAAATTTAGTTGAAATAACTCTAGTCCATTAGTATGAAACTTAAATTTTCTGAACTTAAATATAAAATTTAAATCTCTGAGAAGCTGAAATCCCACTCCAGAGATTAATCTGCCATTTATAAAACCCTAAACTAAACTTTCATGCTTGTATAGCAATGTCATTTCAATAAAAATCATGAATTTATTTTTCTCATTTAAGTGTACCAACTACATTACAGTGCAGAAGTGAGACAAATAAAAGTAAGATTATGCAATGATATATAAGGACACCCTGAGGAATGCAATCTAAAGACTTAGCAATCACTAATCACTTAAGTGAAACATGAAGCTCTCCTTAATACAACTTTGCAATAGTTATATACATTTAAACCTTTAGACTTTCTTTCTTTTTAAATACTGTTTCATTTGTAAATGTGTTTCATAAAAATTTAGTGATAGTTTCCTTGTATTTGTAAATAATTATTCTTGCTGACATGGTCAGCTAAAATTTTAACCCATTTAAAGCGTAAGCATGTGTCTGTTTTGATGCCACTACCATGTTGTTTTTATTACTATAGCTCTTTAGTATAGTTTGAGATCTGATATTGTGGGATGCCTCCTACTTCACTTTTCTTGCTAAGGATTGCTTTGGTTATTCTGGGTCTCTTATTTTTCCAAATGAATTTCAGTATTGCTTTTTCTAATTCTATGAAGAATGTCATTGTATTTAAACAGGAATTTCATTAAATTTATATAGTGCTTTTGGTAGTGTGGTCATTTTGACAACATTAATTCTTCCTATACAGGAACATGGGAGGTCTTTTCATCTTCTAAGTTCTTCTTCAATTTCTTTCTTAAGTGTTCTGTAGTTTTCTTTGTAGACATATTTCACCTCTTTCGTTAGATTGATTCCCAAGTATTACAAAAGGAACAGTGGAAAAAATTGACAAAAAACATTGATTCTTTGAAAAAATAAAATTGACAAATCCCTAGCCACATTAACATAGAGGAAAAAGTAAGAAAACCCAAATTACTATAGTACATGATGAAAAAGTAAATATCACAACAGACACAAGTAAAATATTGAAGATAATTAGAAATTTTGAAAATTTATATTCTAATGAAATAGAAAATGTTGAAGACATGAACAAATTTCTAGAGATATATGACCTACCTAAACTGAATCTGGAGGTCATACACGACTTAAATAAAACATTTTCAAGTAATAAAATAGAAAGCTCCATCAAATGTGTACCAATTATGAAAAGCCCAGAACCAGGAGAATTCTCAACTGAGTTCTACAAGTCCTTCAAAGAAGAATTAACGCTAATAGTCCTCAAGGTATTTCATGAATAATAAAGGAGGGAATGCTTTCAAACTCATTTTATGAGGTTAATATCACCCTGATACCAAAACCAGACAAAGACACATCAAGGAAAGAAAACTTCAGACCAATATCCCTGATGAACATAGATGCAAAAATTATCAATAAAATTCTGGCAAATAACATACAAAAACATATTTAAGAGATAGTATGCCATGATCAAGTAGGGTTCATCCCAGGGATGCAGGGTTGGTTCAACATACGGAAATCAATAAACGTAATTCATCATATCAATAGACTTAAAAACAAGAACCATATGATCATCTCAATAAATGCAGAAAAGCATTTGACAAAACGCAGCACCCATTCATGTTCCAAACACTAGAAAAAACTAGTGGTAGTAGGAACATACCTCGACATGGTAAAAGCCATATATGTTAAATCCAAGGCCAATAAAATTCTAAATGGAGAAAAATAGAAAGCATTCCCTCTAAAAACTAGAAGGAGACAGGATGCCCTCTTTCACCACTTTTTCATTCAACATTGTCCTCGAAACTCTAGCCAGAGCAATTAGAAGAAACAAATTAAAGGTATATAAATAGGTAAAGAACTCAAAATATCACTATTTGCCAATGACATGATCCTATATTTAGAAGATCCAAATTATCCTACCCAAAAACTTCTAGAACTAATAAATGAATTCTGCAAAGTATATACATCAGTAATGAATCCACTGAAAGAAAAATTAAGAAAATTATCACATTTGCAGTAACCTCAAAGAAAAACCACACAATTAAATAATATTTTTGGAAAACAAATTCTTTATGATTATTCATAAAAATTCTTTGATGTATTTGATAAATCTTCACATGATCATGCTGTTTATTGCCTAATGTGCATTTGCTAATAATTATATTTTCATTAATGATAATCTCTTATCAATGAGAATATAGTCTATTCTCACTAACAGTCTTAGAGTAGTTGATATTTTTGGAACACTATTCTAAATGCTTTACTTACTGTTTAATGTTCACAAAATTCCATGATGTAGGTATTATTTCCCCCGATTTGTAGATAAAGAAACTGAGACCAAGAATAAGGGTTGCATGTAGCACAGTAGTAGAGACAGACAGAAAATAGCAGAATGCTCATTTTCTCATGCTAGTGATACCTTTAATCAGATGTGTAGTGTGGTCAAATGTTTTATTTCTAGATTCTTAGCTTATTTATGTGTAAAAGATAATTACTTATCATTTTCAGATCAAAAAAGAATATTAAGTGTATGTCTATTTTAATGTGAATCCAAATAAACTTTTTTCTAATTAGTCACGATGCTAGTATTATTTTATCAAGTGGAAAAACGGACATTTTTGGTTATATATTTTGATAAAAAATACTCTTTAAAACTCAATAATTGTGAAATACATAGTTGTATTATTAAGCTCAATGGAAATGTTAAGACCCTTGATGTTATTTTACATACTATCTGATCCTTTCACTATAAAATTGTTCGCAGAGCAGAGCATCCTAAGAATACACCTTTAAAAGTTTTATCCTCTGAATTCTGAAGGTTGTTCAGTAGAAATGATGACCTTTGTTTGCTATGTGCTTCTTGAAGGTACTAAACTAATAAGTAGAAAACACTTAAATTTCAAATGCTACTTTTCCAAATTCTTTATAAAACTATACCAAGTGTGTAAGTCAGCTTTTTCACGGCTGTGACCAAAAGTCCCGACAAGAACAACTTTAGAGGAGGAAAAGTTCATTAGGGGCTCATGGTTTCAGCAGTCTCAATCCACTGACAGCCAACTCCATTGCCTTTGGCCCCAGGTAAGACAGAACATTGTGGCAGAAAAGAGTGTGATAGAGTTCCGGAAGCAGCTCAGGATGTGACTGCCAGAAACCAGAGAAAGAGAGTTCCCCTAAGTGGAGACAAACTATGTACCCCAAAGGAATACTCCCTAAGAACTACCTCCTCAAATCACACCCTATCAGGGGATTAATATACAGATTAGATTAAAACTCTCAATCATTTCACCTGTATACTTTCTTGCATTTTCTCACACATGAGGTTTTTGGGAACACCATATAATTAAACTATAACATCAGTGATTATTTTACCTTTATTGGACTGGGTAACTTTTATTAATATTACTGCAAATCTGACTTAGAGTAGCACAAATGAAAAAACATTTCTCTTGGATAATCCATGTCATTGATTAAAAAAAAAGTAAATCTTCCACTGACTTTCTCAAATTAGTTAAATTTAATAATTACCAATCTGAAACAACTTGAAAGACAAGCAAAAGAAGCACTTGTTTGAAAATACTTAAGATAATTTAGGTTAGCCTGAAGAGTGTTTCCCAATATATTGCTGTATAAAGGAATTAACATGGCTTATGAGTAAACTTTTCTTTTTTATTATATAAGCATGAAAGACCAGCAATTAAGAACCTGATTTAAATTTTAAAATAACTTATTACAAGTAAATAAAAATGTTCTCCAAATAACCAGAGACCATTGGCCTTCTCATACCCAATTTGCAGCTGAGGTATTAATTCCCAAGGACTGGTGACATTAAACACCTAGAGCTCAGGAGGATCATCAACCACACTAAGCTGATGAAGTTCCTGCACCTGTTTGTCAGAAGGCATTTTTGAATTGAATAAACCAGCTTATTAGCTTTGAGTAGTAGGTACAGATAAGTGTTTCCAAACTTTAATAAAACAAGGGAATACTCTAGAATATAACTGAATTCTGTAGTTAGTATGGGTAAGTGTAAAATATTTAGTTTAGCATTTAAAATAATCTCATTAATGTAAACATAAAATACAAACTAGAAACATAAAAATCTATATTTGCAGTATTCAGTTTAAAAACACAAAGCCCAGTGAACAATGAGAGGAATATTTGGTATTTCCTCACCATGTTTAATCTCTGTATGCCTCAAACAAATTGAACAAATGAATAAACACAACAGCAAAAGCAAAAATAATGCTATCAACTTAATACTTGTATTCCCATGCCTTTGGGTAACATATGCAGATTTTGTAATTATTAAAGTTCTGTTTGCATTTTTATCAATTTTTAATATGCATAGTATTTTAAATTTTAGTTCTCATATATAATTTTCTCATATGTGTCATTTCATGGTACCATTTTTTAATTTGTTTTTTTGTTTATATAGTGCATTTATGTTTCAGGCACAACCTTAAAAATTTTATAACTATTAAGTCATTTAATTCTCAAAATATCCTTATAATAAAGGCACTATTAATTTTATAAAAGATAAAATCCTGACAAGTAAATGCAAATTAATCTGTATATGTTCTTGTAGCAAATATATGGTGAAACTGAGATTTGAACCAAGGCAGTAAGGTTCAATATATAAATTATCAAAGAAGGCACTCTTGGTAGAACTGAAAATTACTACAAAATCCTTCATATGTTCTGGAAATACTTACAGAATAAAAATATACATCTGTATTCTGGCATATTGCTATGTCTTTAAAGAGGTCTACAAATATAAATCTCAGAGCAATCCCTTGATATGATATTCAGAAAAAATAATATTCGGCACTATTTCAATATCCTTTATTTTGTTGCATGTGTCTGATTCATGATTTATAGTAAAATGATATTGAATTGATTACAATGATTTGTGGTATTTTCTGAGCAAATTTTCAATACTGTGATAATTATTTTAAGCTCTAGAAGATATTTTTCCACTATGGAATCTTTACAAGGATTTTATTGAATTAAAGTTGGTATAGAGATAATTTTTGAATAATTTTATATTACAACTTCATGAATGAGCGTGACATAATTCTATTTTGTTCATAATGTTTTATAATCTTTGATATAATTTTATAAATGTGTTCTTATATATCTTGCACCATTCTAATTAAATACTCTTATATCCTCATTATTATTATTTTTGCACAGTTTAAAATGCATTGTTTCCACATTTGTATTATCAGATTTTTCTTTGAGTATAAATAAGCAATTGATTCTAAATTATCCATCTCATCTATCTGTCTTTCTATTGTTTTGTCATCTCAACCCTTCTTTCTTTTTTTATTCATTTACCAATTGATTGATTGATTTAGTTTTGAATTATATATAGCCTCTCTTGCCATTTCAAGAAAAAGTACAAAAGAAAAAAATTCAGGAGCTTCCACCAGGTCTGTTTGTGTCACAGTTTCCAATCTCTAATGTGTGGCTGAGTTTATACTGGAAGGGAAAATATGGTAAATGCATAGTAGGTTGGGTGGTACTTTATCGGGTTCTTCTTAATTAGCCTATTAGGTGCTAATTACTTTCAAGGTCCTCAAATAGCTGAAATATGCCTTTTGTATATTTTTTATAGTTTTATCTATTGCAAGGGATAAATAAAATTCATCTCATACACAGAACGTAAATCTCTATTTTTTTTTTACTTTCAAGTTCTTAATTTGTGAGTTACAATAAGAGGTATGATTTCTTAACATCACTGTAAGAACAGTCAACATAGTAATATTGTAGAGTAATGTCTATCACAAAAATGTACCTGTGTATTAACCATTATGAAGTCAGTAATTTTATTAGCCAGAGAAAATAAATTATAGATAAGTAATCTTACTTGATTTTTTTGTTTTTGTTTTTGTTTTGTTTCATGTTCCCTTACACCATCATGGTAGTAAGTCAATGTATTAACTAGTTTTAAAATCTTAGTGAAATTAAAAGTTCAATAGTATCAATATGGTAAACAGTAGACAGGGCCAGCAAGAATATACAAAGACTGCATATGACAAGGTGGGAACATACTAGTTAAAATGACAAATACTAAGATCAAGCATATACTTTCATTAGTTTAGTAATTCAATTTTAAGGGTTAGGAATAAATTATAAAGGCACAGTGGTAGGTAAGTTTTTCCAAAAAATAGTTATAATAATTTGGACCCTTTAGTATTAAATAATGGAAGAAAATCACTTACTTAGTTTTCCAGGTGTTCAGTTTTTTTTTTTTTTCCACGTGAAAGTTACACATGGAAAACACTTCACAAATAAAGGGGATATTTCATGCAAAATATTCTAATAAATTATAATATACTTCTACAGTAGCAAAAAATAGATAATCAATGGAACAAATTAAATAGGCTGAAATACACTCTGATATTTTTGCTACAAAAGAAATTTCAGTGCCTGGGCATAAAGCTCAGTTGGTAGAGTGGTTGCCTCTCATGCATAAGGCCCTGGATTCAATACCCAGCACCATTAAAAAAAAAAAAAAAAATTAAAATTAAAAAAATTAAAAAAAAATTATTCAAAGTAAGCCAAAGGGGAAAAAAAATTAAGGAATGAATATGAATGTTGGTAAATTCTCCCATTAGAAAGTACTTCAAGGAAATAATCTCTTTACAATGCATTTGCAAACTGAACAAGCTAATACATAGGAATATGTTTAAAAAGTTGAAATAATGCAGGTTCATTTTTTCACTAGTATCATATAAGGACAATGATTTACAGTCCCAAATTAAGTGGAAAAATTGAGAAAAGATCAGCTTAGTAAATTAATATATTTTAAAAGTATAAACATCTGTACAGTAGAAACAAAAATAAGTACAATTTAAAATTAATGAAAAGTGAGAAAATGTACATATATATATATAAAATAATGATTAAACTAAGAATTAGCTTAATGTGATCAAATTTTTAACATGAATAGGAGCTCCAAGCAAATGCATCAAACATATTTATAATAAATAAAAGTAGGAAAAATAAAATTTTTAGAATTTCTCTTCTCATACTTAAATTAATTTCCACACTCTTGGAACTTATATGAATACAGCATGTAGATAACATTGTAATGCTATTTTTAATATGGTAATATTTTAACTTTAGAAGAAAGGAGTTTTTTTTAACTATTTCTACAGTGTTAGAAATAACACATAATTTAAGTATTAATAATTCTTCAAGATAACTAAATTAAAACCACTCCTTCAGGAATATAGAAAGGAAAGTTGGCAGTTTCAAATAGTACAAGTGATTCTGAAAACTAGTTGTGACCATCAGGTTCATAATCCTTCAGTTCATCTTGATTCATCACATGATTATCAAGTACAAATACTTATAACATATATTTTTCTCATGGGGAGGGGGTACCAGGGATTGAACTCAGGGGCACTGATCATGGAACCCACATCCCCAGTACTATTTTGTATTTTATTTGAGTTGCTTAGTGCCTCCCTTTTGCAGAAACTGGCTTTGAACTTGCGATCCTCTTGCCTCAGACTCCTGACATGCTGTGATTACAGGCGTGCACCACCGTGCAGGGCTTGTATTAGTTTGGTTTTTTTTTTTTAATTTATGCATAATATCGGGTTCATTTTGACATGATTATAAAAGTATGGAATATAATTTGTTCTAATTCTATCCAACGTACTTCCTTTTTTCTCCCATCCTCCCTTTTCTTGTAAACTTTCCCCAATTCTACTTATTTTTCTGTTAGGTACACATTTTTTTTTTTTTTAACTAGTGATATTTAAAAATTTTTCAGCAGTGTTAAGTGTATATTAGTTCTCTTTCTGAAAGTAATCCATATGGTAGTAAAATTCACTACCTCCTAATTATGCTGAGATCATCTCAAAATTCCAAATTCTTAAAAGGAAGCCTGAATTTTCAGCATTTAATCCATACTTTGCCAATTAATTTATTATCCTTCTCATTGCATTCTCAATAAAAAAAAAAAAATCAACCAACTTGGGACACGATTGAGATTCTAAATTAAATGGAAAATTCACACAAAAAAATTTAAGTTGAATGCCGTCAAAGTAAAGCCATTTGTGAACAAAAGTTTTTGTTCTTTTAATATTACTATTCTGAATTAAGATTAATTCCAAATTCTTCATAATCACTACTTTCTTACTGCAGAAATTGCTACTTTAAACTCAAAATCTGTCAGAAAATTCTCTGAAGTGATGGCTTATGCATATTTAATTGCTTTGATATTTATGGAACGCCATAATTTAATGAGCACATTTAGACTTAGTAGGAAAGTTAGAACTTCGTCAAAGAGCTTTACAAAAGTTCAACATTAATTAGCTACATTTTTGAAGATAGCACCTATGTGCAATAACTGATAACACCTTTGTCTTTTTATCTTTTGGCTTATCATAAATTTTTGGTTTTTATTAGAAAAATATGCTGCTTAATTTTAAACTTAATTATTGAAGTTTGATCTGAGGCACATGTCATGAGAATTTTCTAGTCTTTGTGATTAGTCATGGTTTTCCATGCAATAGTGAAGGCTTCTCTTCTTTTTAATGCAGGGACTGATTTATTCAGAATCAATAGCCTGAAATATAATCACCCAACTGAGGAATATTGAATAGGTAATGTAAGAACCCTATGATTATACTGGAAGATATAAAATTGAGGTCTACAATTGAATCATACCTTGAATCATGTCTTAAAAACTATGAGGTCAAACTCTTTTTTAAATTTGGTACCAGGAATTGAACCTAGGGGTATTTAAGTACTGAGCCACATTCCTAGCCCTTTTTATTTAATTTTAAGATGGTGACTGCAATCCTCCTGCCTATGAGCTCAAATGCTTAAAGTGAAAACTGAATATCTAGAAAATGTTTTTAAGAACAAAAATGACTTCATAAATGAAAATGAAGATATTTCATAAAGATTCTATAAAATTCATTTTTGAATTTTGAATTTATATTATTTATACTTATAATATTCTTTGGTTAATAAGGTGGTTATAAGTTCTAAATCAATAAATATTCTTTTTAAATCTCAGGTTCAACAAAGCAAATGATCCAGAGATATCTTTTAATTTAGTTCTGTATATTCTCTCTTCATTTTGATTCTACATTACTGCATTTTTGCTTTTTTACACAGCTTCGTCCTTTGGATTTCAATGTCATACCATACTTTAGTATTTTTGTCTTCTAAGGTACATCTTTCTAAGGTTATCTAAAAGCTGCTCTCTGTCCTTGAAGAGTCATATTTTAGGTTCTATTCCAGATCACTCTCAATTTTTTGTGCTGAAATACAAAGATTGAATTACTAATTAATTTCAGTAGTTTATCTTCTATATTCTAATGAGTCTTTGAGATCACAAAACTCTGTTAAACTTAATTATATGTTCTATAAGAAATTAAACATCTTGATTATCGATTCATAAAGACATCTTATATGAGCAGTCAAAAGTACATGTTGGTATTCTTCATCTTCAACCCTCATCCAACCTACTTCTCTTCATTTTCTAGATCTAATAACTATATTTCTAGATCTAATAACTGTCATGGGGTCCCAGAGACTAACTTTCATATTATTCTTGGTTCTTTTTTTCCTTAGGGCCTATTTGTTTTTGTCAAAATTATTTAAAATACATAGATACTTATGTGCTGTGTATATGTTTACTCCAATTTTATATTACTCATTATTTAATGATAAGTCAAAATATTTCTCACTTTTTTACATTAGTCAAAGACTACACAACATAGAGATACTTCACTGAGAAGTGGTATTAAAATTTACAACTAGATATGAATATTGAAATGGAAATTAACTTATTGAATTGTAGAAAAGAGATGGACACATATTTAGAAATATAAACAGCTTTGGATGTAATTTAAATGGTAAATTTGTTGAAATAAATGTCATCACTATAAAATGTAACTGAAAGGGGTTCATCGTCATTTACTCTAAGGTGCTATTTCCATCTCAAAGTAAATATTACATATTTGACACTAAAAGATACATATTCTTTTATAATTGAGTAGATAAACTGAAGGTAAAAATTGTTATACATTACAAAACTTCAATAGGTTTTAATGTCTTATTTTATCTTTGTATATTTTTAATGTACTCATTTTAATCTCTAGTAATTTATCATTTTCTTATAACATTAAAAGCTAAAAGATTGCTAGGAACCAGTACAATTAAAACTTCATATTATCAAAGTCTTCTTTATGACTACAAACAAGTTAGAGTTTTTTAAAAAATCTCATTATGCTCATCACTTATTATTAAATGTGTGCATCACCATTGTATATTAAAATGTATAAAACATTATATAATATTTCTAATATGAAGCTAAAAGGTAAATATGAAATGAGCTTCAGCTCTTAGGTTGAACTAACATTGTTGCTACTAAATCTTTGGCATCAAAGAAGAGGTATCATAGAAGTATTTGACTCATTAGAACTAGAAGTGTGTCAAAATATTTCTGTTATTTGGGTAATTCTGAAGGAAAATTAATGAGACTGGGTAACTTCCTCACTTGTCAAATAAGTTTGGGAGGCAGATACTAAACATTAGTACTCCCTCTATATATGATCTCTAAATCTGTTAAAAATAAAAATTGTAGAGGATCAGGAGCACAGAACAATTGTCATAATCTTAATATTGGGTAAAATAATTATTTCCCAAATATATTTATTTCCAAAATATATAATTTATATAGATTTAAAACAAATTTGAGATATATAAACACAATAATTTCCTAGGTAAATATCAGTATAGAAACACAATAATTTCCTAGGTTAAATATCCTTTAGAGTTTAATATAATTTAATAGATAAAAGTAATGGAAATTCATGAGAAATTCATAGGCCCCATAATGGAAATAATAAAAACATTTGAAAAGTTTGAAAATTAGGGTACCTCCTTTATCATTACTTACCTTTATGTTGGTTGTTCACACTAAGGGAAGAATGCTCTGACAACTCAGAAGTGTCTTTATTTAAAATTTTTTTTAGATGTTGATAGATCTTCATTTTATTCATTTTTTTTATATGAGGTGCTGAGAATCGAACCCAGTACCTCACACATGCTAGGAAAGCATTCTACCACTGAGCCACAACACCAGCCCCAGGAGTGTCTCATTTTTACAAGCACTAATTTTATGAAATGTTCTCTGTCTTACTTATAGATAATTCTTGAGTTGCTGTTCTCCTCCTAAAATTACATCCATCGATAAATCAAAATTACTTCAGCTATAAGAAACTTCTAGGACTCTATGCTATATTTTTACATGAGAAATGATGAGTAAGATTCATTCATAATTAGTATGAATTAGAAGGAAAACTGGGGAACCTTGTCTAGTGATTTTTTAAATTCGTTTTGCCAAAGAAACGAAAAACTATTATTTAATTCAAGGTATTTTTTTACTTTCTCCATGGAATCACATTGTAGTTAATTGTATTTGCAGTTCTTAGAAATAGTATTCATTTTCTGACTACAGAATTATGTTTTCGCTGGGGTCGGGGGGTACCAGGGATTGAACCCAGAAGTGTTTAACTACTGAGCCACATCCCCAGTCTTTTTTTATATTTTATTTAGAGACAGACTTTCCCTGAGTTGCTAAGGGCCTGGGTAAGTTGCCAAGGTTGACTTTGAACTCACAATCCTCCTGCCTCAGCCTCCCAAGATGCTGGTATTACAGGCAAAGAATTTAAAATTGTTTAAAGTAAGATAGAAGTCTTTTCAAAGACATAATATATTAATTTTCAAATACTCCAGTTAAATCTGTAGAAGTGATTTAGTTTTCAGGGACAGAAGCATCACAATACCTGATCAGAAATTATATTACAGAGCTGTATTAACAAAGGCAGCATGATATTAGCATCAAAATAGATGTGAAAACCAATCGAGCAAACTAGAATATACAGAGACAGACCCACAATCCTATATTCACCTGATATTTGACAAAGATGCCAAAAATATATGATGGAGGAAAGAGTCTTTTTAACAAATTGGAAAACCGGATGGCAATATATAGAAAAATGAAATTAGACCCCCCTAACCCTGCACAAAACTGAAATCAAAATGGCTCAAAACTTGAGAATCAGTCAAGAAACTACAACTGCTGGGAGAAAGCATAGGGTCAATAATCCATCATATCGGTGCTGGCAATGACTTCCTTAACAAGACCCCCAAAGTGCAATAAATAAAACCAAGAATGAATAAGTGAGATGGCACCAAACTTAAAAGAAACGATTAAGAGCATGAAGAGAAAGGCTACAGAATGGGAGAAAATCTTGGCCAGTTCAACATCTATAGGGAAGTACAAATTGAAAATACATTGAGATTTAATCTCACTTTAGTCAGAGTGACAATGATCAAGAACACAAACAACAATAAGTGTAGGCAAGGTTGTGAGGAAAAAGTCCATTCATTCATTGTTGGCGAGATTTCAGACTAGTACGATCACTCTGGAGAGCAGTATGGAGATTCCTCAAAAATCTTGTGATGGATCCACCATATGATCCAGCTATCGCAATCCTTGATATTGCCCCAAAAGATCTAAAATAAGCATATGACAGTGATACAGCCACATTAATATTTATGGCAGCACAATTCACACTAGCTTAATATTATGGAATCCACCCAGATGCCTGTCAATAGATGGATAGATTAAGAAATTGTTATATGTATACATACATATATATGTGTTTTATATATACATATGTGTCGGGGTCTTTAGCCCCCTTGCTCTTCTCGATGAGTTGCAAGGGAAGGGGACACTCCCCAACAAGGTCAGACTGGGACAGGTAGGGCCGACTGACCGCTGGCATGCAGCCCTCTGGGTGGAGGACAATCAGACACGTCAGGAAGACCATCACAGCAGGATATCATTTATTGAGGAAGTCACACAGTTTTTATGTAGGGTGAAGGCTTAGGCAGGAACCAATCAGCTTAAAGGTCAGCAAGGCACGGGGGTTCACGCAGGTGAGAGTCCCATAGGACTATATGACAAGCAGGAGCTGATCACGTTTGGGGAACTGTTGTTAACCAATTCCTGAAGGTGGTCCGATTTATGGTCATTAACCTTTGAAACTGCCTTTGAGCCTTGATCTTGCTCACTCACCAGGGAGTAGGGAGTCAGCCTGAGTTAGTTAACATGTCATTAGTCCCAACACATATGCATGTGTGTATATGTATATGCACATGTGTGTGTGTATATATATGTACATATATATTATATATATATTATATATATATAGTTCTATACAATCATAAAAAAGAATGAAATGATGGTATATGCCAGTAAACAGATGGAAAGGGAGAATATCATGCTAGATGAAATTAGTCAAATCTAGAAAAAACTCAAAGGTCCAATGTTTCTCTCATATATGAAAGCTAGAGTTAAATAAAGGAAAGGGGAGGCAAGGATAGCCTAAAATAAATAATCAAATGTAAACTATTAGACAAGCAAAAGAAGTCCAGTAAAGTAGAGGAATGAGAATGGGAAAGGAGAGAGAGGATGGGAGGGCAAATTGGGACAGAAGCGCAGGAATCGTGAACTGAAATCAATTTCCATACAGGTGTGAGTTTTTCAGGATGACCCCAACTACTATGTATAACTCTAAAGATCTAAAAAAATAAAATCTCCAACTGAGCGCTTGCAGATTGGTCATGCCTACAATGCCAGCTACTCAGGAGATTAAGGCAGTAAGATTGCAAGCTCAAAGCCAATCTGGGCAATTTAGCAAGACCCTGTCGCAAAATAAAATTTAAAAAAAGGTTTGACGATGTAGATAATTGGTACAGCTTCCCCAGGTTCAATCCCAAGTACCTCCAAAAAACAACAATTGGAAAAGTAATAAAAATAAATTTCTCATTTAAAAAAAAAAAAGGGGGGGGGTTTATCATCCGCAATTTGCCTGCCTCTCGCCTGTCCATCACCTGCCTTACCCCTACCCATCAGCCAACATTCCAGTTCACCTCCCGATCGTCTGACAGCTGCCAGCAGATTGACCACAGACTGCCAGTGGAGAACCAGCTTCCTGCTGCTGCTTGGAAGTTCACTGTTACAGTACCTGCAGGTTTGATTACACGTGGCTGCCGCCATTTTGAGACAACAGCTAGGCCCTGTAGGACTGACCGAGTCCCGTCTCCAGGATCCCTCGGCCCAACTGATCACTCCCTGCCTCTGGTGCACTCACATCAACTGACTGCTCCCTGCTGCCAGGACCCCCAGACCAACTGACTGTGCCCTATCACCAGGAACCCAGACCAACTGATTGCACCCGGCTTCCTGGATCCCACACCACACCAAACACACCCGACCTTCAGGACCACTGCCAGACCAACTGCATCCTGTCTCCAGGACCTCCAGCTGACCACATCCACCCCTGAGCTGCAGCTCCCCATTTGCCAACACATTTGGAAGCCAGAGCAGCCATCTTGGATAATCCTGGAAGCTGTAGCTCAGATCTTCGGGTGGGGCAAATCCCATCCTGAGACGCCTGCTGGAGGCTTGAAGCTTATTGTCAGGTACCTCTCATACATCAGGCTACTGAACACTGGGAAGTTTCATTAGCATATAACTATTATACTGTAGATTTTCTTTTATCTCCTTTTTTAAAAAAAAATTTGTTTTTATTTCTTTGCGTTTCTTGCTTTCTTTCCCTTCAGCTTACCTGTTCCCTCAGAGTCACTTTCTCCCTTATTTACATGATGTTATTCTCCCCATAGGGGCTATTTGGTCTAGGATTGCATAGTGTCTGGTTTGGGCACTGCTAATATTGATCTCCCCTTAAAGACAGGGTTTTGGAAACCTATAGGGCCACTATAAGCCTATAGGGGGAAATCTGCAATACCCCAGATCTGCAGTGCTAGAGGCGAAGATACATGAACAACATGAAAAAACAAGGGAAGAAAATGATCCAAACAAATCTAGATTCTATAGTAATAGAATCCAATGACAGTATGCTAGAAGAAATGTCAGAAAAGGACTTCAGATTATACATGATTAATGATTCGTGAAGCAAAGGATGAGATAAGAGAGCAAATGCAGGCAATGAATGATAATACCAATAAGCTGAAAGAGCACCTGCAGGAAGCAAAAGATCATTTCAACAAAGAGATAGAGATTCTCAAAAAAAAAAAAAAAAAAAACCAAACGGAAATCCTTGAAGTGAAGGACACAATAAACCAAATAAAAAACTCAATGGAAAGCATCACCAACAGACTAGACCACTTGGAAGACAGAACCTCAGACAATGAAGACAAAATATTTAATCTTGAAAATAAAGTGGCCCAAACAGAGAAGATGGTAAGAAATCATGAACAGAGAGGTTTCAAGATGGCGGCCTAGAGGGTGGCTGCATTTCATGTTGCTCCAGGACTCAGGATTCAAAAGAGGAGATATTGAGAGACTTGGGACCAACTCAAAGCAGCCAGGTGAGTCTCCCACGTTGGGGAGGCTTCCCGGATGGGATGGTAGTCCTGGAACGCAGGAAACTTTGTGAAGTAGAGCTGCCGGTGAGACACCCCTGCCCCTGCTGGAGCAGTGAACTCGGACAACTGGGAGCTTCGTAGAAGAGGCCACTCAGCACAGCGCTGGGACTCGGAGCAACCACGGGGCTCCGGTGGCTGCCCAGGCGGGGAGCGGCGAGGAAAGCTGTGTGGACTCAGAACACCGGAGCCTGCCCTGAGGAGGAGGAGGAGGAGCGTGGCTGCTTGGATTCGGAGTGACTGCACCAGAGCTACAGGCGGTTACCAGAGGAGAAGCCACGTGACGAGCTGTTTGGACTTAGAGTGACCATTCCTGAACACCAGGGCCTGCCCTGAGGAGTGCGGCCGCTTGGATTCAGAGTGACTGCACCAGAGCTACAGCAGTTGCCAGAGGAGGGGCTGCGTGGCTAGCTGTTTGGACTCAGACCACTTCTGTACACCGGGGCCTGCCCGGAGGAGTAGGAGGAGGAGGAGGAGCACGGCGGGTCGTTTGGACCAGCAGTGACTGCATTAGAGATCCAGGCGGCTACTCAGAGGTGAAGGAGAGTGGTGAGTTGTTTGGACTTAAAGAGACCGCTCCTGATCACAGGGGAGCTGCCTGGAGGAGAAGCACAGTGGGTCGCTTGGTCTCGAGTGGCCGCAACAGAACTCCGGGCAGTTGCCCAGAGGACGCACGCAGCAGGTCACGTGGATTCAGAGCCACTAAGAGCGACTGCTCCTGAACACCCGGGGGGTTACCTGGAGGAGGAGGAGGAATGGGGAGGGTCATTTTGACTCGGAGTGATTGATTGCCCAGGGCTACAGGTGGTTGGTGGGAGAAGGCACACAGTGATTTGCTTGGACTCCGAGTGACCGCACCGGAATACTGGGCGGCTATCTGGAGGAACAAGCATCTGGCGGGTCTCTGGGACTCAGAGCGATTGTATGGGGCCCCAGGTGGCTGCTCAGAGGAGGGGCCACATAGCCAGGTGATTAGGTGCAGAGCAGGGTCCCAGGATCTAGGAGGCTTCTTGGTGGAAGAGCCCCACAGAGACATGCTTAGGGGTGCAGCGAAGGTTCCAGGACTATGGGCAGATTCTCTGAGGAGCGGCGGCCTAAGAGGATTCACCTGCGAAGGGTGAGGCTCCCAGACCCAGGACGTAGGGCTGGGCCCCTGGGAACTTTGCAGAGGAAGGCAGCCCAGCCCAGGTGGTAGCTGTAAATTGAGGGGAACCGCTAGGAGGGAACTGACCAACGAGACCTCCCCACCGGGTGAGTCTTCCCTGCCGGGTGAGGTTTCCCCACAACGACGGTAAAACCAGAGACACAGGCCCAAACAAGCCTTGCCTCAGCCCGCGGTCTAGTTCCCCTTTGGATGACCATTGGTCAACAAGTGGAGGCACCTCTGCCCACTAGCAGGGAATATACCCCACCTAAAGGCCACCACTCCTAGAGAGGCAGATTCCTTGTGGAGCACCGCATTATCAACTTCCTCCAAGACTTCAGTCTACTAAAGACTAAGAGGGGATATATATATAGAAATCTTCAGGGACATTGTAAGTCAATAGAGGAAATCTACAATATCTCAGCGGTCCACTGATACCTGAACAATATGAGAAAACAAGGAAAGAAAATGCTGCAAACAAATCTAGATGTTACATCAATAAAACCCAATGACAGCATGGTAGAAGAAATGACAAAAAAGGAGTTCAGAATGTACATAATTAAAATGAACAGAGAAGCAAACGATGAGATGAAAGAGCAAATGCATGCACTGAATGATGAGATAAAAGAGCAAATGCAGGCATTGAACGATCGCACCAATCGACAGTTAAAAGAGCAAATACAGGAAGCAAAAGATCATTTCAATAAAGAGTTAGAGATAATGAAAAAAAAAACCAAAGAGAAATCCATGACATGAAGGAAACAATAAATGAAATTAAGATCTCCATAGAAAGCATTTTCAGTAGTATAGAACACCTGGAAGACAGAACCTCAGACATTGAAGACAAAATATTTAACCTTGAAAACAAAGTTGAAAAAACAGAGAAGATGGTAAGAAATCATGAACAGAATCTACAAGAACTATGGGATATCATGAAAAGGCCAAATTTAAGAATTATTGGGCTTGAGGAAGGCTTAGAGAAACAAACCAAAGGAATGAACAATCTATTCAATGAAATAATATCAGAAAATTTCCCAAATTTGAAGAACGAAATGGAAAATCAAGTTCAAGAGGCTTATAGGACTCCAAATACAAAAAATTACAACAGACCCATACCAAGGCACATTATAATGAAAATACCTAACATACAAAATAAAGACAGAATTTTAAAGGCTGTGAGAGAAAAGAACCAAATTACATTCAGGGGGAAACCAATATGGATATCAGCAGATTTTTCAATCCAGACCCTAAAAGCTAGAAGGGCCCGAAATAACATTTTTCAAGCCCTGAAAGAAAATGGATGCCAACCAAGAATCTTATACCCAGCAAAACTTACCTTCAAATTTGACGATGAAATAAAATCCTTCCATGATAAACAAAAGCTAAAAGAATTTACAAAAAGAAAGCCAGCATTACAGAACATTCTCAGCAAAATATTCCCTGAGGAAGAGATGAAAAACAAAGAAGCAAATCAGCAAAGGGAGGAATTATCCTAAAGGAATTGTCAAATAAAGGAGGAACCAAGTTGTGTCAAACAAATAAATAAATAAAATTTAAAAAATGAACCAAATGACCGGGAAACCAAATCATATCTCTATAATAACCCTGAACGTTAATGGCCTGAATTCATCAATCGAAAGACATAGACTGGCAGATTGGATTAAAAAGAAAGATCCAACAATATGTTGCCTGCAAGAGACTCACCTCATAGAAAAAGATACCCATAGACTAAAGGTGAAAGGATGGGGAAAAACATACCATGCACATGGACTCAGCAAAAAAGCTGGAGTATCCATCCTCATTTCCAATAATGTGGACTTCAAGCCAAAGTTAGTCAGAAGGGATAAAGAAGGTCATTTCATACTGCTTAAGGGAAGCATAAATCAGCAAGTTATAACAATGATAAACATCTATGCCCCAAACAGTGGCTCATCCATGTATGTCAAACAAATCCTTCTCAATTTCAGAAACCAAATAGACCATAACACAATAATACTAGGTGATTTTAACACACCTCTCTCACCACTGGACAGATCTTCCAGACAAAAATTGAACAAACAAACCATAGATCTCAATAACACAATCAATAATTTAGACTTAATGGACATTTATAGAATATACCATCCAACCAAGAGCGAATACACTTTCTTCTCAGCAGCACATGGATCCCTCTCTAAAATAGACCATATATTATGCCATATAGCTAATGTTAGCAAATACATGAAGATAGAGACACTACCATGTATTCTATCAGATCATAATGGATTGAAGTTAGAAATAAATGAAAGAGTAAAACACAGAAACTATTCCAATATCTGGAGATTAAACAATATGCTATTATATGATGAATGGATAACAGAAGATATTAGGAAGGAAATTTTAAAATTCTTAGAGGTAAATGAGAACAAAGAAACATCATATCAAAATCTCTGGGACACCATGAAAGCAGTACTTAGAGGGAAATTTATTTCATGGAGCGCATTTAATAAAAGAAGTAAAACTCAACAAATAAACTACCTAACACTACAGCTCAAAGCCCTAGAAAAAGAACAGACCAGCACCAAAAGTAGTAGAAGACAGGAAATAGTTAAACTCAGAGCTGAAATCAAAGAAATTGAAACAAAAGAAACAATACAAAAAATTGATGATAAGTAGTTGGTTCTTCGAAAAAATAAACAAAATTGATAAACCTTCAGCCACAATAACAAAGAGAAGATGAGAGAAAACCCAAATCAGTAAAATTCGGAATGAACAAGGAAATATCACAACAGACACGAGTGAAATATAAAACATAATTAGAAGCTTATTTTGAAAATCTATACTCCAACAAAATAGAAAATTTCGAAGACATCAACAGGTTTCTAGAGACATAGGAATTGCCTAAACTGAACGAGGAGGACATAAACAATTTAAATAGACCAATTTCAAGTACTGAAATAGAAGAAGTCATCAAAAGCCTACCAACAAAGAAAAGTCCGGAACCAGATGGGTTCTCAGCCGAGTTCTACAAAACCTTTAAAGAAGAGCTCATTCCAATACTTCTCAAAGTATTCCATAAAATAGAAGAGGAGGGAACCCTCCCAAACTCATTCTATGAAGCCAATATCACACTGATACTTAAACCAGACAGAGACTCATCAAGGAAAGAAAATTTCAGACCAATATCCTTAATGAACATCGAAGCAAAAATTCTCAACAAAATTTTAGCAAAACGCATACAAAAACATATTAAAAAGATAGTGCACCATGATCAAGTGGGTTTCATCACAGGGATGCAAGGTTGGTTCAACATCAGGAAATCAATAAATGTAAGTCACCACATCAATAGACTTAAAATCAAGAATCAACAAGAATCACATGATTATTTCAATAGATGCAGAAAAAGCATTTGATAAAACACAGCACCCCTTCAGGCTCAAAACACTAGAAAAAATAGGGATAGTGGGAACATTCCTTAACATTGTAATGGTCATTTATGCTAAGCCCATAGCTAATATCATTCTAAATGGTGAAAAACTGAAAGCATTCCCCCTAAAAACTGGAACAAGGCAGGGATGCCCTCTTTCACCACTTCTATTCAATATCGTCCTTGAGATTGCCAGAGCAATAGTCAAGCCAAAGAAATTAAAGGGATATGAATTAGAAAAGAAGAACTCAAACTATCCCTGTTCACTGATGACATGATTATATATTTAGAGGAACCTGGAAATTCCACCAGAAAACTCTTAGAACTCATAAGTGAATTTAGTAAAGTAGCAGGTTACAAGATCAATGCTCATAAATCCAATGCATTTTTATACATAAGTGACGAATCTTCAGAAAGAGAAATTAGGAAAACTACCCCATTCACAATAGCCTCGAAAAAAAATAAAATACTTGGGAATCAATCTCACAAAAGAGGTGAAAGACCTCTACAATGAGAACTATACAACACTAAAGAAAGAAATTAAAGAACACCTTAGAAGATGGAAAGATCTTCCATGTTCTTGAATAAGAAGAATTAATATTGTCAAAATGGCGATACTACCTAAAGTGCTATACAAATTCGATGCAATTCCAATTAAAATCCCAATGACATATCTTACAGAAATAGAGCAAGCAATTATGAAATTCATCTGGAAGAATAAGAAACCCAGAATAGCTAAAGCAATCCTTAGCAGGAAGAGTGAAACAGGGGGTATTGCAATACCAGATCTTCAACTCTACTACAAAGCAATAGTAACAAAAACGGCATGGTATTGGTACCAAAATAGAAAGGTAGATCAATGGTACAGAATAGAGGATACGGACACAAACCCAAATAAATACAATTTTCTCATACTAGACAAAGGGGCCAAAAATATGCAATGGAGAAAAGATAGCCTCTTCAACAAATGGTGCTGGGAGAATTGGAAATCCATATGCAACAAAATGAAACTAAACCCATATCTCTCACCATGCACAAAACTAAACTCAAAATGGATTAAGGACCTCGGAATCAGACCAGAAACCCTGCAGATTATAGAAGAAAAAGTAGGTCCAGATCTTCAACATGTCTGCTTAGGACCAGACTTCCTTAACAGGATTCCCATAGCACAAGAAATAAAAGGTGGAATCAACCACTGGGATAGATTCAAACTAAAAAGCTTTCTCTCAGCAAAGGAAACTATCAGCAATGCGAAGAAAGAGCCTACAGAGTGGGAGAATATCTTTGCCAATCATACCTCAGATAGAGCACTAACCTCCAGAATCTATAACGAACTCAAAAAACTCTACTCCAAGAATTCAAATAATCCAGTTGACAAATGGGCTAAGGAAATGAATAGACACCTCACAGAAGAAGATCTACAAGCAATCAACAAACATATGGAAAAAATGTTCAACATCTCTAGTAATAAGAGAAATGCAAATCAAAACCACCCTAAGATTCCATCTCACCCCAATTAGAATGGCGATTATCAAGAATACAAGCAACAACAGGTGTTGGCGAGGATGTGGGGAGAAAGGTACACTCATACATTGCTGGTGGGGCTGCAAATTAGTGCAGCCACTCTGGAAAGCATTGTGGAGATTCCTTAGAAAACTTGGAATGGACCCTCCATTTGATCCAGCTATCTCACTCCTTGGCCTATACCCAAAGGACTGAAAATCAGCATAGTACAGAGATACAGCCTCATCAATGTTCATAGGTGCTCAATTCACAATAGCCAGACTGTGGAACCAACCTAGATGCCCTTCAATTGATGAGTGGATAAATAAACTGTGGTATATATATACAATGGAATATTACTGAGCCATAAAGAATGATAAAATTATGACATTTGCAGGCAAATGGATGAAATTGGAGAATATCATGCTAAGTGAGATAAGCCAATCTCAAAAAGCCAAAGGATGAATGATATTGCTAATAAGTGGATGATGACACATAATGGGGTGAGGGAAGGGTTAGTGTTAGGGTTAGAGTTAGGGTTAGGGAGGGGGGCAAGTATGGAGGAAGGAAGCACTGTATAGAGGGAAAAGAGGGGTGGGAGGGGTGGGGAGAAGGGAAAATATAACAGAATGAATCAAACAACATTATGTAAATTTATGATTACACAAATCGTATGCCTTTACGCCATGTACAAACAGAGAAACAACATGTATCCCATTTGTTTACAATAAAATAAAATTAAAAAAAAAAAAAAGAAATCATGAACAGAATCTCCAAGAACTATGGGACATCATGAAAAGACCATATTTAAGAATTATTGGGATTGAGGAAGGCACAGAGATACAAACCAAAGGAACAAACAACCTATTCAATGAAATAATATCAGAAAATTTCCCAAACCTGAAGAATGAAATGGAAAAATGAAATACAAGAGGCTTACAGAACACCAAATGCACAGAATCACAACAGATCCACACCAAGTCACGTTATAATGAAAATGCCTAACATTCAAAATAAAGATAGGATTTTGAAAGCCACGGGAGAAAAGCAACAGATTACATATAGGGGGAGACCAATACGGATAGCAGCAGACTTCTCAACCCAGACTCTAAAAGCTAGAAGGGCGTGGACCAATATATTTCAAGCTGTAAAAGAACATGGTTGCCAACCAAGAATCCTATACCCAGCAAAACTAACCTTCAGATTTGAAGATGAAATAAAATCCTTCCATGATAAACAAAAGTTAAAAGAATTTACAAATAGAAAGCCTGCACTACAGAATGTTCTCAACAAAATATTCCATGAGGAGGAAATGAAAAACAACAATGTAGGTCAGCAAAGGGAGGAACTACCTTAGAGAGAAACCACTCAAAGGAGAAACTAAGCCAACTTAAAAACCAAAAATAAGCCAAATGACTGGGAATATAAATCATTTCTCAATAATAACCCTGAACGTTAATGGCCTAAGCTCATCAATCAAAAGACACAGACTGGCAGAATGGATTAAAAAGAAAGACCCAACAATATGCTGCCTGCAAGAGACTCATCTCATAGAAAAAGACATCCACAGACTAAAGGTGAAAGGATGGGATAAAAACCTACCACGCTCATGGACCCAGCAAAAAAGCGGGGTTTCCATCCTTATATCAGATAAAGTGGACTTCAAGCCAAAGTTAGTCAGAAGGGATAAAGAAGGACATTTCATACTGCTTAAGGGAACCATAAATCAGGAAGACATAACGATAGTAAATATTTATGCCCCAAACAATGGTGCATCCCTGTACATCAAACAAATCCTTCTCAATTTCAAGAATCACATGGACCACAACACAATAATTCTGGGAGACGTTAATGCACCGCTGTCACCACTAGATAGATCTTCCAAACAAAATCCAACCAATGAAACCATAGAACTCAATAACACAATCAATAACCTAGACTTAATAGACATATAGAATATTCCATCCATCAACTAGTGGATACTTTCTTCTCAGCAGCACATGGAACCTTCTCGAAAATAGACCATATGTTACGCCACAAAGCAGCCCTTAGGAAATGCAAAAAAATAGAGATACTGCCTTGTGTTCTATCAGATCATAATGGACTGAGAGTAGAAATCAATGACAAAGTAAAAAAGGAAATTACTCCAACACTTGGAGACTAAATAATATGCTTTTGAATGATACATGGATAACAAAAAACATCAAGGAGGAAATTAAAAAATTCTTAGAGTTCAATGAGAATGATGATACAACATATCAAAATTTCTGGGACACTATGAAAGCAGTACTAAGAGGAAAATTCATTGCATGGAGCGCATTCCAGAAAAGAATGAAAAGTCAACAATTAAATGACCTAACATTACAGCTCAAAGCCCTAGAAAAAGAAGAACAGAATAACAGCAAAAGTAGTAGAAGACAGGAAATAATTAAAATCAGAGCTAAAATCAATGAAATTGAAACAAAAGAAAGTATTCAAAAAATTGACATAACAAAAAGTTGGTTCTTTGAGATAGTAAACAAAATAGATAAACCTTAGCCACACTAACAAAGAGGAGAGAAAAGACTCAAATTACTAAAATACATGATGCAAAAGGAAATATCACAACAGACACCACTGAGATACAGAACATAATGAGAAGCTACTTTGAAAATCTGTATTCCAACAAAATAGAAAGTACCAAAGACATTGACAGATGTCTAGAGACATATGCTCCTCCCAAACTGAACCAGGAGGACATACACGATTTAAACAGATGAATATCAAGCAATGAAATAGAAGAAGCCATTAAAAATCTACCATCCAAGAAAAACCCAGGACCAGATGGATTCTCAGCCTAGTTCTACAAGACCTTCAAAGAAGAACTCATTCCAATACTTCTCAAAGTATTCCAGGAAATAGAAAAGGAGGGTACCCTACCGAACTCATTCTATGAAGCTAATATCACCCTCATACCCAAACCAGGAAAAGACACATCAAGGAAAGAAAATTTTAGACCAATATCCTTGATGAATATAGATGCTAAGATCCTTAACAAAATATTGGCAAACCGTATCCAAAAACATATTAAGAAAATTGTGCACCACGATCAAGTGGGGTTCATTCCTGGAATGCGAGGATGGTTTAACATCCGTAAATCAATCAACGTAATCCATCATGTCAATAGACTTAAGGATAAGAATCATATGGTTATTTCAATTGATGCAGAAAAAGCATTTGACAATATACAACACCCCTTCATGCTCAGAACACTAGAAAAAATAGGGATAGTAGGAACATAACTGAACATTGTAAAGGCTATTTATTCTAAGCCCATGGCCAACATCATTCTTAATGGAGAAAAACTGAAACCATTCCCTTTAAAAAGAGGAACAAGACAGGGATGTCCTGTTTCACCACTTCTATTCAATATTGTCCTTGAAACTCTAGCCAGAGCAATTAGGCAGACTAAAGAAATTAAAGGGATACGAATAGGAAAAGAGGAACTTAAGCTGTCACTATTTGCGGATGACATGATTCTATATTTAGAGGATCCGAAAACCTCCTCCAGAAAACTTCTAGACCTCATCAATGAATTCAGCAAAATAGCAGGCTATAAAATCAACACGCATAAATCGACAGCATTTTTATATACAAGCGATGAAACAGCTGAAAGGGAAATGAAAACAACTCCATGTGCAATAGCCTCAAAAAAAATAAAATACTTGGGTATCAATCTAACCAAAGAGGTAAAAGATCTCGACAATGAAAACTACAAAACACTGAAGAAAGAAATTAAGGAAGACCTTAGAAGATGGAAAGATCTCCCATCTTCTTCCATAGGCAAAATTAATATTGTCAAAATGGCCATACTACCAAAAGAGCTATACAGATTCAATGCAGCCAGGCCCGGTGGTGCACGCCTGTAGTCCCAGCTACTCGAGAGGCTGAGGTGGGAGGATCGCTTGAGTCCAGGAGTTCTGGACTGTAGTGCGCTATGCCCATCGGGTGTCCGCACTAAGTTCGGCATCAATATGGTGACCTCCCGGGAGCGGGGAACCACCAGGTTGCCTAAGGAGGGGTGAACCGGCCCAGTCGGAAACGGAGCAGGTCAAAACTCCTGTGCTGATCAGATTCAATGCAATTCCAATTAAAATTCCAATGACTTACCTCACAGAAATAGAGCAAGCAATCATGAAATTCATCTGGAAGAATAAGAAACCCAGAATAGGTAAAGCAATCCTTAGCAGGAAGAATGAAACAGGGGGTATCGCAATACCAGAACTTCAACTATACTACAAAGAAATAGTAACAAAAACAGCATGGTATTGGCACCAAAATAGACAGGTAGATCAATGGTACAGAATAGAGGACACGGACACAAACCCAAATAAATACAATTTTCTCATACTAGACAAAGGTGCCAAAAATGTGCAATGGAGAAAAGATAGCCTCTTCAACAAATGGTGCTGGGAAAACTGGAAATCCATACGCAACAGAATGAAATTAAACCCCTATCTCTCATCCTGCACAAAACTCAACTCAAAATAGATCAAGGACCTTGAAATCAGACCAGAGACCCTGCAACTTATAGAAGAAAAAGTAGGTCCAAATCTTCACCTTGTTGGCTTAGGATCAGACTTCCTTAACAGAACTCCCATAGCACAAGAAATAAAAGCAAGAATCAATAACTGGGATAGATTCAATCTAAATAGCTTTCTCTCAGCAAAGGAAACTATCAGCAATGCGAAGAGAGAGCCTACAGAGTGGGAGAATATCTTTGCCTCTCATACTTCAGATAGAGCACTAATTTCCAGAATATATAAAGAACTCAAAAAACTCTACACCAAGAATACAAATAATCCAATCAACAAATGGGCTAAGGAAATGAACAGACACTTCACAGAAGAAGATGTACAAGCAATCAACAGATATATGAAAAAATGTTCAACATCTCTAGTAATAAGAGAAATGCAAATCAAAACTACACTAAGATTTCATCTTACCCCAATTAGAATGGCGATTATCAAGAACACAAGCAACAATAGGTGTTGGCGAGGATGTGGGGAAAAAGGTACACTCATACATTGCTGGTGGGGTTGCAAATTAGTGTAGCCACTCTGGAAAGCAGTGTGGAGATTCCTTAGAAAACTTGGAATGGACCCTCCATTTGACCCAACTATCCCACTCCACGGCCTATACCCAAAGGACTTAAAACCAGCACACTACAGAGATACAGCCACATCAATGTTCATAGCTGCTAATTCACAATAGCCAGACTATGGAACCAACCTACATGCCCTTCAATTGATGAATGGATAAAGAAACTGTGGTATATATATACAATGGAATATTACTCAGCTATAAAGAATAATAAAATTATGGCATTTGCAGGCAAATGGATGAAATTGGAGAATATCATGATAAGTGAGATAAGCCAATCTCAAAAATCCAAAAGAGGAATGATCTCACTGATAAGCGGATGATGACACTTAATGGGGAGTGGGAGTGGGACAAGAATGGAGGAAGGAGGGACTGTATAGAGGGAAAAGAGAGGTGGGAGGGGTAGGGGGGAAGGAAAAAAATAATGGAATGAATCAAACATCATTACTCTATGTAAATTTATGAATATGCAAATGGTATGCTGTTACTCCATTTACAAACAGAAACAACATGTATCCCATTTGTTTACAATAAAAATAAATTAAAAAAAAAGAAAAATATTCTTCATAAAGTTCCCAATGATTAATATTTCTCAATTTGTGGTCGTTGAATACCCTGGATATTGTTTAAAAATGAGATGCCTGTTCCTCAGTCAAGAACTTCTGCCTCAGAATCTTCTTACAAGGCAAACAATAAATAGTTGCATTAATATATATTTATAATTGTTAACTATAATAAGTCCCTCTATCTTTAGTTTTAAAAAAAAAAAAAAAAAGCAAGCAAGCCAATCCAACTCTCAGAATAAAAAAAAAAAAAATCCAGCATTGGTTACTTTAAATATAATCTATTTCTTAGTAAATCATGAGAAAAGAAAACATCTACTAAGATGAACTGAAGATCCGGGACACTGTAGCCCACACCTGTAATCCCAGTGGCTTGGGAGGCTAAGGATAGCTAGTTAAAGGCCACATCAGTGAGACCCTGTCTCTAAATAAAATACAAAAAAGTGCTGGGAATGTGTCTCAGTGGTTAAGCGCCCCTGCGTTTAATCCCTGCTACCAAAAATAAAATAAAAGAAAATGAAATGGAATGAAGGTATCCCAGAAATGAATTTTCATCAAAATTTTATGTTTCTTTGACCATTTAATAAGATCAAACCAATAATGAATTCATTCCTATTTCTAATTGTTTTTAGTCCCATTATTTTAATTGTAGAAAATACCCCTAAATCATTCCAATGAGGAATTGAAAAGCACTTTTAAATGTACTTTGAAAGTCATGATTCTTCCTACTATATTATATGTGTATCCAGACTGTAATGCTGTAATATGCTATGATTGTTATTCTTCCACATTTCTATAGGGTAATATAAGTTGTGTAAATCAACTTATTCATCCTTATTTGTAAATATTCAAATCAAGAAATAGAAGCAGTTAAAATCAATTTGGGAAGTGAAAAGAGAATATCAGTTTAATTTAACAGCTTTACAAGCATAAAGATATAGAGGGATAGAAAAACTATCCAACTGTATTTATAATAAGAGAAAAACTTGGAAAAACTATAAATTAGTGTCTCTTCTTGATACACTGAGGTCACAAAAAAGAAAATTTACCAGTATTCTGGGAAATTACAGCAAACTACAGGAAGTAGGAAGTGATAAAGACATACAGGGGAGTAGAGAGGTGGAGAGAGTGGAGAATGTTCGAGGACTCTGAAAGAGAAATTGTTTTAATTCTCTTATTTTCTTCTTCATTTAGCTCATCTTTTTTTTTTTTTTTTTTTCTGGAAATCCAATTCTGTGTGTGTGTGCGTGTGTGTGTGTGTATGTCTGTTGCTGGGGATTGAACCCAGGGCCTTGTTCAAAGTGAGGCAGGCTCTCTACTAACTGAGCTGTACCCCTAGTCCCAAACTAATTCATTTCTAATTTCCCTCATGGGATGATATACAATCCCATGAATGAAAGTAACTCATTTTCTTGGGATGAGGACTATGTAGTAACTGTGGCATACATGTTAACATGTCCAAATCAAAAGAAATATTTTCAGGCACCTCAACGACCAGATTTTCTTATGTTTGCTGCTCTGATTGTACTTAATACAGTAACACTACTTTAGGTTTTGACTACATAGACATAAGATGCCAATTTTAAGAATTGCTATTACCAAATAATTCCCATATCTACATTGCAATAGTCAAAGAATATCAGAATTATTTAAAAAAATCACATAGATATATACATGTCTGCAAAAGACAAGACACAGTGACAAATATAAATAGAATAAAATTTCTATGATTAATACTTAAAACATCTTTGTTATATAAAATGGTATTGTAAGAAACATCTTTAAAATAAAGAGTAAGGAACTGGGCAGATACTTACCCCAGTTAGGAAGGATAAAATTAACACATTTTTCAAAAACAACCCACCTTCAAACCCTGTAAGTTAACCAAAGACATATAAGAAATTGAGAAACATTTATCCAAGAAAAATATTGAACCATGGTTTAGAAGAATGGAACTCTACAACATTTTTGTTTGGGGCTACTCCAGTAGCCCCAAGTTTCATTAGCAGGCAATTTTACCACGGCAGTTCACGTCCTATAACCCAGCAACTTTGTCACCAGAAGAGGCTATTTGATTTTGGAGTAGAGTCTGAAGCATCCTCAAGTTTCAGGTATCATCAAATACATCAAATTTTGGTGTAAAACAAACAACAAAAAAACCTAGAAAGTCCAAAGTTAGAGCCAGCCTGAAATTGTGATCTAGTGGGTGCAAATACTGTCCAGAAGTATAATGGGGTATCCAGGCAATGGGACAGCTGTAGTGAACCTTGATAACTCCCATATATCTAACATAATCTGAGAGGCTACACACATTTGCCATGCTACAACCAAGGTCATAAAGGAAGAGAGGTCTTGTATTAGTTTCCTAATACTACTGTGACAAATTTACTACAAATTTAGTGGCTTAAAACAAGAAAAATGTATCTTGTAATTCTGGAGGTCAGAAGATAAAAATCAGTCTCACTGAGCTTAAGTCAGGGTATAGGCAGATTATTGGTTCCTTCTGGGAGCTTTGGGGAAAGAAAAAAAAAAAAATGATTGGGTCTTCCAGCTTTTGTTTCTTGCATTTTTGGCTTATGGCAACAGGACTCCAATCTTCCAATCTTTTCTTTTGTCCCATTTTCTACTTCCTTTGACTCTGACCTTCCTGCTTCCCTCTTATAAGGACCTGTATGGTTACATTATATCACTTAGACAATACAAGATAATCTTCCTCTCTCAGGATCCTTACCTAACCACACCTGGAAAGTCTTTTTTATCATGAAAGGTAGCGCACACATAGACTCTAGGTATTATGTGAAAATCTTTGGGATTGGGTGCCTTATTCAGCCTAGAACAGGATTCTACCTATCTATATGCCTATGTATGCACATATTTAACACAAGTAGGATTTGACAGAAAGTAAAAGCATGTGCAGATGTGCCAAGAGCCCTAAATTTGAATGCATTTTTCATGTACAGATTCGTCAGAAATGGTGAGGAAGTTTAATGGCTCATGGTATTTCAGCATAACACTAATCTGTCATTGATTACAAGATACATTATCTTGAGCATGATAAAGCTGGTATAAAAAAGTCAATAATTACATAAAATTGACCAGAGAAACATCAGTGGTAATGGTCATATTTTGCTAAATATTAGAGAAATATTGAATATTTATTGATTAAATTACTTTACATAGTTAAGATGAGATTTTGTCCAAATTAATTGACAGATTCCACACAATCCCTATCCAAATTCAGCAAAATATTTTGTACAACATAAACAAGTTTATCATAAACTCGATATTGATAATGATAGCCAAAAGAGTCAAAATAATTTACAACTGAGGTTAAGTTGGAGAATGTATACTTCATGATTTCTTTAAATTTAATATCTATAGCTATTAAGAGAGTATTGTATGGTATACAGATAGATACATAGATCACTGCAGCAAATATTCAGACATAAAGTCTTATATTGATGATTATATTCATTTGGTGTTAGTATATTAAAATACCCGAGAAAAGAAATTTATTTAATTGACAGTACTGGAGATTCTAAGGCATTGTGCTGGCATAAACACAGTTCTGGACCTCACGATGGGTCACATGCAGGGAAACACTGGCAGTAATGATAAGAGAGATTAATCACATCCTCAAGTAGGAAACAAGAGAGATTCAGGAGTCAGTGTCAGATGTTTTTAACTACTTTCTCTCTTGGGATCTCAGAAGTTCTGTAAGTTCTATCTCCATCCCTTCTAAGGGTGTTATCTTCAGGACCTCCCACTGGGCTCCACTTTCAAACAGGCAACACTATCTCTTTCTGCCACACTGGGAATCAAGCTTCTAAAGCATGGATTCTTTGGGGAAACCCAAACCACATTCAAACCATTGCAATGGTTCATTATTTTCCAACAAATTTGCATAATAAAAGTTATTGTAGGTCAATGTTTATAGCAGCTGAATTTGCAATAGCTAAGCTATGGAAGCAAACCGGGTGCCCTTCAACAGATGACTAAAATTCATGTGGTACATACACACATAATGGAATAGTACTCAGTCCTAAAGTATGAAATTATGGTATTTGCTGATAAATGGATGGAACTGGAGACTATCATGCTAAGTGAAATAAACCAATCCCAAATAAACCAAAGACTGAAAGTTTTCTCTGATATTGTGGATGCTGACTCACAATAGGTGAGGGGGTGGGGAGGAGGAATGGGAGTCACTGGATTGGGCAGGGGGAGTGGGGGGAAGGGAGGGGGATGGGAAAGGGAAAGAGTACAATGAATGGGACACAACATTCCTATGTTCATATATGAATATGCAACCAGTGAAACTCCATATAATGTATAATGACAAAACTGAGAAGTTATGCTTCATGTATGTATGATATGTCAAAATATATTCTACTACCACATGTAACTAAAAAGAACAAATAAAAAATTTAAAAAGATAAAATTCAATGTGGGGAAAGATAGTCATTTCACAAATGGTTTTGGGTCAGTTGAACATCCATATGGCAAAAATAATCATGAATGGAATAATGTGTAGCTTTACCTTATACCATACAAAATCTCTAACAAAAATGGATCATATACCTTGATGTAAGAAGTAGATCTTAAAAAAATTCTAGAAGAAACTGGAGGTAGAAATCTTTGAAACAAGGGTTAGGTAAATATTTCTAAGCACATAAAAAAGGTGTTAAATTATTGCTCATCAGAATTTTTAAAAAATATATTGCCTCAGCAAACACAATTAGAAGACTGAAGTCACTGATTTGAAATTCATATGTGATAAAGGACTTAACATTCTGAAAAAATATAAAGATATTTTGTTACTCAAATCATCAGAGGAAATAAAATAAAAAAGCAAATATGTTTGAATTGGCATTTACCAAAAAGAAAAAACGTTACTTACCTACTGAACATAAAAAAGATGTTTAACCTTTTTGAAAATTAAAGAAATAAAAATGAAAATGACAATGAGATATCATGCTATTTAGTGGCTACAATTAAAATGACAGATAATAACCAGTGTTGTCCAGGATGTGAAGAAACTCGAATTCTTTGATGTTGCTGATGCAAATGAAATTGTATACTCAATTTGGAAAATATTTTTTTTTTTTGTTTCTCTATTTTTTTTTATTGTAAACAAATGGGATACATGTTGTTTCTCTGTTTGTACATGGCGTAAAGGCATACCATTTGTGTAATCATAAATTTACATAGAGTAATGTTGTTTGATTCATTCTGTTATTTTTTCCCTTCCCCCCACCCCTCCCACCCCTCTTTACCCTCTATACAGTACTTCCTTCCTCCATACTTGCCCCCCTCCCTAACCCTAACTCTAACCCTAACACTAACCCTTCCCTCCCCCCCATTATGTGTCATCCTCCACTTATTAGCAATATCATTCGTCCTTTGGCTTTTTGAGATTGGCTTATCTCATGTAGCATGATATTCTCCAATTTCATCCATTTGCCTGCAAATGCCATAATTTTATCATTCTTTATGGCTGAGTAATATTCCATTGTATATATATACCACAGTTTATTTATCCACTCATCAATTGAAGGGCATCTAGGTTGGTTCCACAGTCTGGCTATTGTGAATTGAGCAGCTATGAACATTGATGTGGCTGTGTCTCTGTAGTATGCTGATTTTAAGTCCTTTGGGTATAGGCCAAGGAGTGGGATAGCTGGGTCAAATGGCGGGTCCATTCCAAGTTTTCTAAGGAATCTCCACACTGCTTTCCAGAGTGGCTGCACTAATTTGCAGCCCCACCAGCAATGTATGAGTGTACCTTTCTCCCCACATCCTCGCCAACACCTGTTGTTGCTCGTATTCTTGATAATCGCCATTCTAATTGGGGTGAGATGGAATCTTAGGGTGGTTTTGATTTGCATTTCTCTTATTACTAGAGATGTTGAACATTTTTCCATATGTTTGTTGATTGCTTGTAGATCTTCTTCTGTGAAGTGTCTGTTCATTTCCTTAGCCCATTTGTCGACTGGATTATTTGAATTCTTGGAGTAAAGTTTTTTGAGTTCTTTATAGATTCTGGAGATTAGTGCTCTATCTGAAGTATGATTGGCAAAGATATTCTCCCACTCTGTAGGCTCTTTCTTCGCATTGCTGATAGTTTCCTTTGCTGAGAGAAAGCTTCTTAGTTTGAATCTATCCCAGTGGTTGATTCTAGCTTTTATTTCTTGTGCTATGGGAGTCCTGTTAAGGAAGTCTGATCCTAGACCAACAAGGTGAAGATTTGAACCTACTTTTTCTTCTATAATCTGCAGGGTCTCTGGTCTGATTCCGAGGTCCTTAATCCATTTTGAGTTTAGTTTCGTGCATGGTGAGAGATATGGGTTTAGTTTCATTCTGTTGCATATGGATTTCCAATTCTCCCAGCACCATTTGTTGAAGAGGCTATCTTTTCTCCATTGCATATTTTTGGCACCATTGTCTAGTATGAGAAAATTGTATTTATTTGGGTTTGTGTCTGTGTCCTCTATTCTATACCATTGATCTACCTTTCTATTTTGGTACCAATACCATGCCGTTTTTGTTACTATTGCTTTGTAGTAGAGTTGAAGATCTGGTATTGCAATACCCCCTGTTTCACTCTTCCTGCTAAGGATTGCTTTAGCTATTCTGGGTTTCTTATTCTTCCAGATGAATTTCATAATTGCTTGCTCTATTTCTGTAAGGTACATCATTGGGATTTTAATTGGAATTGCATTGAATTTGTATAGCACTTTAGGTAGTATGGCCATTTTGACAATATTAATTCTTCCTATTCAAGAACATGGAAGATCTTTCCATCTTCTAAGGTGTTCTTTAATTTCTTTCTTTAGTGTTGTATAGTTCTCATTGTAGAGGTCTTTCACCTCTTTTGTGAGATTGATTCCCAAGTATTTTATTTTTTTCAAGGCTATTGTGAATAGGGTAGTTTTCCTAATTTCTCTTTCTGAAGATTCGTCACTTATGTATAAAAATGCATTGGATTTATGGACATTGATCTTGTAACCTGCTACTTTACTGAATTCACTTATGAGTTCTAAGAGTTTTCTGGTGGAATTTCCAGGTTGTTCTAAATATATAATCATGTCATCAGCGAACAGGGATAGTTTGAGTTCTTCTTTCCCAATTCGTATCCCTTTAATTTCTTTGGTCTGTCTAATTGCTCTGGCCAGAGTCTCAAGAACGATGTTGAATAGAAGTGGTGAAAGAGGGCATCCCTGCCTTGTTCCAGTTTTTAGGGGGAATGCTTTCAGTTTTTTACCATTTAGAATGATATTAGCCATGGGCTTAGCATAGATGGCCTTTACAATGCTAAGGAATATTCCCACTATCCCTATTTTTTCTAGTGTTTTGAGCATGAAGGGGTGCTGTATTTTATCAGCATGCTTTTTCTGCATCTATTGAAATAATCATGTGATTCTTGACTTTTAAGTCTATTGATATGGTGAATTACATTTATTGATTTCCTGATGTTGAACCAACCTTGCATCCCTGGGATGAAACCCACTTGATCATGGTGCACTATCTTTTTAATATGGTTTTGTATGCGATTTGCTAAAATTTTGTTGAGAATTTTTGCATCGATGTTCATTAAGGATATTGGTCTGAAATTTTCTTTCCTTGATCAGTCTCTGTCTGGTTTAGGTATCAGTGTGATATTGGCTTCATAGAATGAGTTTGGGAGGGTCCCCTCCTCTTCTATTGTATGGAATACTTTGAGAAGTATTGGAATGAGCTCTTCTTTAAAGGTTTTGTAGAACTCGGCTGAGAACCCATCTGGTCCCGTACTTTTCTTTGTTGGTAGGCTTTTGATGACTTCTTCTATTTCAGTACTTGAAATTGGTCTATTTAAATTGTTTATGTCCTCCTCGTTCAGTTTAGGCAATTCATATGTCTCTAGAAACCTGTTGATGTCTTTGAAATTTTCTATTTTGTTGGAGTATAGATTTTCAAAATAGCTTCTAATTATGTTTTGTATTTCACTCCTGTCTGTTGTGATATTTCCTTGTTCATTCCGAATTTTAGTGATTTGGGTTCTCTCTCGTCTTCTCTTTGTTAGTGTGGCTAAAGGTTTATCAATTCTGTTTATTTTTTCGAAGAACCAACTATTTATTTTGTCAATTTTTTGTATTGTTTCTTTGTTTCAATTTCATTGATTTCAGCTCTGAGTTTAACTATTTCCTGTCTTCTACTACTTTTGGTGCTGTTCTGTTCTTCTTTTTCTAGGGCTTTGAGCTGTAGTGTTAGGTCGTTTAATTGTTGAGTTTTACTTCTTTTATTAAATGCGCTCCATGAAATAAATTTCCCTCTAAGTACTGCTTTCATAGTGTCCCAGAGATTTTGATATGATGTTTCTTTGTTCTCATTTACCTCTAACAATTTTTTAATTTCCTTCCTAATATCTTCTGTTATCCATTCATCATATAATAGCATATTGTTTAATCTCCAGATGTTGGAATAGTTTCTGTGTTTCACTCTTTCATTTATTTCTAACTTCAATCCATTATGATCTGATAGAATACATGCTAGTGTCTCTATCTTCTTGTATTTGCTAACATTAGCTTTATGGCATAATATATGGTCTATTTTAGAGAAGGATCCATGTGCTGCTGAGAAGAAAGTGTATTCGCTCTTGGTTGGATGGTATATTCTATAAATGTCCGTTAAGTCTAAATTATTGATTGTGTTATTGAGATCTATGGTTTGTTTGTTCAATTTTTGTCTGGAAGATCTGTCCAGTGGTGAGAGAGGCGTGTTAAAATCACCTAGTATTATTGTGTTATGGTCTATTTGGTTTCTGAAATTGAGAAGGATTTGTTTGACATACATGGATGAGCCACTGTTTGGGGCATAGATGTTTATCATTGTTACAACTTGCTGATTTATGCTTCCCTTAAGCAGTATGAAATGACCTTCTTTATCCCTTCTGACTAACTTTGGCTTGAAGTCCACATTATCGGAAATGAGGATGGATACTCCAGCTTTTTTGCTGAGTCCATGTGCATGGTATGTTTTTCCCCATCCTTTCACCTTTAGTCTATGGGTATCTTTTTCTATGAGGTGAGTCTCTTGCAGGCAACATATTGTTGGATCTTTCTTTTTAATCCAATCTGCCAGTCTATGTCTTTTGATTGATGAATTCAGGCCATTAACATTCAGGGTTATTATAGAGATATGATTTGGTTTCCTGGTCATTTGGTTCATTTTTAAAATTTTATTTCTTTATTTGTTTGACACAACTTGGTTCCTCCTTTATTTGACAATTCCTTTAGGATAATTCCTCCCTTTGCTGATTTGCTTCTTTGTTTTTCATCTCTTCCTCATGGAATATTTTGCTGAGAATGTTCTGTAATGCTGGCTTTCTTTTTGTGAATTCTTTTAGCTTTTGTTTATCATGGAAGGATTTTATTTCATCGTCAAATTTGAAGGTAAGTTTTGTTGGGTATAAGATTCTTGGTTGGCATCCATTTTCTTTCAGGGCTTGAAAAATGTTGTTCCAGCCCCTTCTAGCTTTTAGGGTCTGGATTGAAAAATCTGCTGATATCCGTATTGGTTTCCCCCTGAATGTAATTTGGTTCTTTTCTCTCACAGCCTTTAAAATTCTGTCTTTATTTTGTATGTTCGGTATTTTCATTATAATGTGCCTTGGTGTGGGTCTGTTGTAATTTTGTATATTTGGAGTCCTATGAGCCTCTTGAACTTGATTTTCCATTTCATTCTTCAGATTTGGGAAATTTTCTGATACTATTTCATTGAATAAATTGTTCATTCCTTTGGCTTGTTTCTCTAGGCCTTCCTCAAGCCCAATAATTCTTAAATTTGGCCTTTTCATGATATCCCATAGTTCTTGTAGATTCTGTTCATGATTTCTTACCATCTTCTCTGTTTGTTCAACTTTGTTTTCAAGGTTAAGTATTTTGTCTTCAATGTCTGAGGTTCTGTCTTCCAGGTGTTCTATCCTATTGGATATGCTTTCTATGGAGTTCTTAATTTGCTTTATTGTTTCCTTCATGTCAAGGATTTCTGTTTGGTTTTTTTTCAATATCTCTAACTCTTTATTGAAATGATCTTTTGCTTCCTGTATTTGCTCTTTTAACTGTCGATTGGTGTGATCAATCAATGCTTGCATTTGCTCTTTCATCTCATCATTCAGTGCGTTCATTTGCTCTTTCATCTCATCGTTTGCTTCTCTGATCATTTTAATTATGTACATTCTGAACTCCTTTTCTGTCATTTCTTCTGCCATGCTGTCACTGGGTTTTATTGGTGTAACATCTAGATTTGTTTGCAGCATTTTCTTTCCTTGTTTTCTCATATTGTTCAGGTATCAGAGGACCGCTGAGATATTGCAGATTTCCTCTATTGACTTACAATGTCCCTGAAGATTTCTATATATATCCCCCCTTAGCCTTCAGTAGGCTGAAGTCTTAGAGGAAGTTGATAATGCGGTGCTCCACAAGGAAGCTGCCTCTCTAGGAGTGGTGGCCTTCAGGTGGGGTATAATCCCTGCTAGTGGGCAGAGGTGCCTCCACTTGTTGGCCAATGGTCATCCAAAGGGGACCTAGGCTGTGGGCTGAGGCAAGGCCTGTTTGGGCCTGAGTCTCTGGTTTTACTGTCCTTGTGGGGAAACCTCACCCAGCAGGGAAGACTCACCCGGTGGGGAGGTCTCGCTGGTCAGTTCCCTCCTAGAGGTTCCCCTCAATTTACAGCTACCACCTGGGCTGGGCTGCCTTCCTCTGCAAAGTTCCCTGGGGCCCCGCCCTACCTCCTGGGCCTGGGAGCCTCACCCTTTGCAGATGACTCTCCTTAGGCTGCCCTTCCTCAGAGAATCTGCCCGCAGGCCTGGAACCTTCGCTCCGCCCTAAGCCTGTCTCTTTGGGGCTCTTCCACCAAGAAGCCTCCTAGATCCTGGGACCCTGCTCTGCACCTAATCGCCTGGCTATGCGGCCCCTCCTCTGAGCAGCCACCTGGGGCCCTGTACAATCGCTCTGAATCCCAGAGACCCGCCACACACCTCTTCCTCCAGACAGCCGCCCAGTATTCCGATGCGGTCACTAGGAGTCCAAGAAACTCACTGCGTGCCTCCACCTCCACCAACCACCCGTAGCCCTGGGCAATCAATCACTCCGAGTCGAAGTGACCCTCCCCGTTCCTCCTCCTTCTCCAGATAACCCCCCAGGTGTTCAGGAGCAGTCGCTCTGAGTGGCTCTGAGTCCACGTGACCCACAGCACTGGTCCTCTGGGCAACTGCCCGGAGCTCTGGTGCGGCCACTCAAGACCAAGCGTCCCACCACGCTTCTCCTCCAGGCAGCCCCCCTGTGTTCAGGCGCTGTCACTTTAAGTCCAAACAACTCACCACTCGCCTTCTCCTCTGAGCAGCCGTCTGGAGCGCTAATGCAGTCACTGCGAGTCCAAACGACCCGCTGCGCTCCTCCTCCTCCTCCTCCTAGTCCTCCGGGCAGGCCCCGGGGTTCAGAAGTGGTCTGAGTCCAAACAGCTCGCCACGCAGCCCCTTCTCTGGCAACCGCCTGTAGCTCTGGTGTAGTCACCCCGAATCCAAGTGGCCGCGCTCCTCTTCCTCTTCGTCCTCAGGGCAGGCCCCGGTGTTCAGAAGCGTCGTTCTGAGTCCAAACAGCTCGCCACGCAGCTTCTCCTCTGGCAACCGCCTGTAGCTCTGGTGCAGTCACTCCAAATCCAAGTGGCCACGCTCCTCCTCCTCCTCCTCAGGGCAGGCCCCGGTGTCCTGAGTCCACACAGCTCTCCTCGCCACTCCTCCCCTGGGCAGCCACCGGAGCCCCAGTGGTTGCTCCGAGTCCCAGTGCTGTGCCGAGCGGCCTCCTTTACGATGCTCCCAGCTGTCCGAGTTCACTGCTCCAGCGGGGGGAGGGGCGTCTCGCCGGCAGTTCTACTTCACAAAGTTTCCTGTGTTCCGGGACCACCGTCCCATTCGGGATGCCTCCCCAAGGGGTGGGTTGTGATGATATTTACATTCAGTAAGTTAAAAACTTATTAAATATTATGATTTATAAATTATGGTTTAATAAATTGCTAAAACCATGGTTTTAAATATGTAAATTCAAACAGATACTCAAAATCTTTAAAGGATATCCAAATATTTAGAAATAAAATGCATGGGTAAGTTGATACCAAAGTATCATGGAGATAAAGTTTACATAAAAAATAACTTCCAAAGCTGTTTACCACTCATACAAAATAATCACGTACCCTCTATTTACTTACTGTACAAATATAAACTCTCAGGAATTAACTATATGTAATAAAAATCTTATTAAAGCATTACTAATGCAAATAATAAATTGGGAAACTTTTTTACCAAGGCAAGAAGCCTAACCACTCTATAAGGAAATTTAATATATTTGATAATTAAAGTAGTTAATAATGGAGTTCACTCAATATACTGTAGAAGGCAATAGACATTAGAAAAAAACAGCAATCTGAGGCTTAAAGTATTAATATGAACCCTCATACACCTATACAGAAAAGACCATGAACCCAATAGGGAAATGAGCAATATTGAAAGATCAATTTTTAACTGAGTATAAAATATATGAAACATTTAAATTCTGAGCTGTTAAAGTAAATGAAAATCACAGTAATACATTATCACTACTTTAAAGTTTTCAATTTGACAAAATTTCACCACCTGCCTGATCTTACTCAGTTTCACCAAACAGGGAGATAAGGAGATTGGAAAGAAAACACAAAAATAGAAATAGTGGACAGGATGGTTCAACCTGCCTCCTGGTAGGAGAGAAATCGACCACAAGCAGACTCTGGAAGTTTATTATATAGGTTTTTACATCAAAGACATTCATTGTGAGAAAGTTACTTGAAAACAGAACAGAGGTAAGAAGTTTGAATAACCCAATTACAGTCATCAGTCTGCGCTCAAAAATTCTCCACCCCTGGGAGGCTGAAGCCTGAACTAAGGTCATGAACTGATAAGCTCCATGGCAACCACGGAATTTTCTCTTTGAATAAGGCATCACCAGACAACAGAGCAGATTTATCAAGAAATTAACAAAGGATGAGCATTTGCGGTTTCCAACATCAAAATGTGTTTAAAAGAATTATGTATAATATTGTAAGTTGTGCAAGAAAAAAGCACATCCATGACTTGCTCTGGAAAATGTAAATCATTACAGATGCCTTAGAATTTTATATTAAATTTATACTGAGCAAATTTTGAAAACATTAGAGAAGGTAAATATTGAAAAATAGAGAAGTTAACCTTTATTATAAACTCAAAGTTAAGATAAATAATTTGTAAATATAAAAATTACTTGAAAGGCAAGAAGTTTTAATCATTAAAGTCATCACTATGGTTACTTGCAAGAAAATGCACTAGTTACTAATTTGGGTAAGATAAATTTGCAATTTGTGTACTATAGTGGTAATGATAGCAAATTTCTTTCCATCATGAGGATGCATAATTAAATATAATCATGCAAACGATATCTCTAAATATATTTCAACTGAGTAGTCAACGTTCATAATAATTGCTAATGTCAACATGGTATTAATGACCATAATATTGGCATCAGATCTGCTATTTTGCTGCCCCAGTATTCTGCCCCTGCCACACTATTTTACAACCCAGATCATCAGGTTGCGAATATCCTAACCAGTCAGTGGTCTATTTATCAATCTGCAAACATTCTCTGCAGTCATTGGTCCAGATTGTTTTCTACAAACTTCCTAGCCAGTCATTGGTCCATTGTTAATTAGCCTGCGAAATACCACTACTTAAGAATAGCTCCACCACCATTCTCTCTCTCTTCAGGGCAGACACTGTGCTTCTCTACCTAATAAAACCTCTTGTGTGAGTTCATGTTTCTAGAATGGTTTTTCTGGGTGCTTTTCAAATAATAATATAAACAATAAAATATATGGCAATAATATTGAGACTTTACAACAATCAAATCTAGCAAGGTATTTTGCGTTTTTGTTTTGGATTAAATACTTCAAAAATATGTAATAGGAACATTGTTGTTGCCTCTGTTACAGATGAACTAACTATAGTGACAAATGTTAAATTGTTTGCCCATGTTTATAAAGTTATTAAGTAACTATGATGGTTAATTTGGGTTTATTTTTATTGTATTGAAGGATACCTAGAAAATTGATGAAACATAATTCTGGGTGTGTCTGTGAAGATGTTTTCAGAGAAGATTGATATGTGAGTTAGTGAACTGAGTAGAAAATGCCCTATAGGGGGCTGGGGAGATAGCTCAGTAGGTAGAGTGCTTGCCTTGTAAGCACAAGGCCCTGGGTTCGATCCCCAGCACCCCTCTCCCTCCCCCCCAAAAAAGAAAATGCCCTATAATCTGGCAACATCATCCAATATCCTGGGAATTCAGAAGAAGGTGCAAGTTCATACAAGTGTACATCTTGATTCTTCTTGAGAAGGTACATTCTTTGTTGCTACTGCTTTTGTGGATATCATACTCCAGATTCTTCAGCTTTTGAATATGATCTTTCTCTACAGAAAGGCCTTTACCCTCAGCATAGACTGCATTATTTGTCTTTGTTTTGTTCTGAGAATTCCAGCTTCATGGAAGGAGCAGAAAATGATTTTTATGGCTCTCCTGTTTGGAACTGGCTATTGTGACATGCCTCTGATTATGTAAATCAATCTCATAAATTTCATAAATTCACATATATATGTATGTGTGTGTGTGTGTGCTTCTTGTTTTCCTCTTTAAGAAACCTAATATAGTAGCTGATTTGGAATTATAGTCTAGTGCATCTCACACCTGGCCCATGATCTGAAATCTTTTATTCCATGGCATCCAAACTATAAATGCATTTTGTTCTGAAAATATGTTAATTAATATTTTATTATTTAAGTTTCTATTTAGGATGCTTTTATTTCATGTAAGTGTGAGATTATTGATCAGTCTATTTTGCCAGAAGTGGTGATAAACTTTCAAAGAAATCCTTTTTAGAAAAATATTTTATAATTAATAATTTACTGAATATCATTATAACTAAGAAAAAAATAAAATCCTCTCACTCCACTTTGCAGGATTTTGATAAAAATATGAAAATTATTATTATACTGCCTTATCCTGTTTATCTTATACATTTTCAATAAACCTGATAATAATAAATGTTTCTTTGCACAGAAAGTTCTTTCATGATTAAAAACAGAAACAATCCAAAATAGAGAATATGTGTACTCATATTATGAAGCATCAGGAATTTAATTTATTTTTAAAGATTACAGCAGAAAATTAGTCTGTAGTCAGCATAGTAATGCTGTGCAGTTCAAACTTTAAATACAACTCACACTAATTGTGTAGGCAATTCAAAATTAGAACTTTATAAAAGTGATAGTGGTGAAAAAATAAATTGATTTTGAGAGAAACCATTTGGAAAAATAATTAGAATTTTTAAATAATTTCCTGATGTATTTTGCAGCTCTATTGCATGTATGTACTATATCTATATATTTACATATTGCTTCACTTATAAAAATCAAATATTTAATCCTCATAATTGTGATAAATAGACAAAAGTTTCTTTTTTTTTTCTAATTTGTACACCTACTGACATACTTCATTATTAGCTTCTAATTGGTTTTGATTTTGCATGGCTGTGAAACTTATTTGAATAAGTTTATTAAATTGCTGCCAGGAGAAAGAAAATTTAATTTAATTAGAGGTCATTGCACTTCCAGATTGAGTTAATTAAAGATCTAATCAAGCCTCCTGGGGACAAGTATATTGTCAGTTGGGAAAAATTATCGCAAAGTGAAACTTTAAAATCTACATTAAGATTCATTTTTTTTACCTAAAATTTTGGGTTTCTTCACTCCTCCTACCTCTATAACCCCTTTATTACTAAATAATGAATGTCAAGAAGTATATACCTGATTAACATGCTCTATTCATACTAAGTATATCTTTATCAATTCTTTAAAAGTAGGCAAGGTCTCAGTCTTGAAAGGAAGAAATGATTTCTAAACTATACCAGACTATACCAGATATTTCATTAGAGTCTCTGAGCATGCTTATGTTTCCTGATAACAAAATGTCAATTTAATTATTAATTAACTAAAATGCATAATATCTTTATTTTAGTACCACTTTACTTTTCAAGTCTACCTACTGAACTTAAATGAAGTCTTGATGTAGTAAATGGGCTGACATTGAGATCATTCTGATATCAGCATTAATGCATAAGTCTAAAATCTATATGTTTATTGCTGTTAACGTAAAAAGCAAAGAACTCCTAAAAAAAATTAAATTGTGATTTGGATGGTTAAAGGATTTTTAGGTACGCCAAAGGTCAGGTGAGTTTTACATTAATAAATCCCTGGCTTTTTAAAAATAGAGAATAAATGAAAATTATTTCATAACTATTTGGTGCAAGTATACCAGCTACTAAATGATAATGTATCTATCACTTTGCAGCTTACTAGTATAGGGTTAATTCAGTTAATATAATTTCTTAAAAGTAAAAGCTATATAAGATATATGTATCTCTTGCAATCATCCAAGAAAGCATATGATCAAACTTAATCTCCAAAGCATCATAATACTTGTGATAAAAATGAAGTAAAGTAATTCATTTACAACTGATTTTGTGTTAACTCATTTGTTACAACCCAGTGTGGTTTGTGAATATTATCAAAACACTGAGTTTCATGTCCTTTTGTCTCTTTTTTAAAATTTACTATGCTAGCAATAGTAATAAATTAATATTTTTTCTCAATTGTAGCTCAATTAAAAAAACTAAGAGAAAGCGAGATAATTTCATTCTAGAAGTAGAACAATAAAGATACACAATACTAAAAAAAGTAAAAAGAATTATAAATGTAGAGTGGATGTATATGGCAATAATAAAGCATAGGCTTTCAAGTATCCACATGCTTATGAGATGAGAGATTTGGTACAATAACTTATACTCAGCATCAACATTCTTCCTGACAAAATGAGCATAGAAATATTAAAACTTACTACTGATTACAATTTTGTAAAATTCAAAAGTTACAAAAACTTAAAAGAGTTATGAGTATTTCAGTACTTTTAAAAAGTGATGAAAATAATTTTTTTCAAATAGTAAAGTTGTAGAAGTTTGAATATGTCCCCAAATATCCTATAATATTTCATTATATTCAAGTGATACATTCATTGTCAAATATTTTAATTATGTTAATGTTAAATATTAAAAATGTCCAAAAGTAAATTTCTATATTATGTAATTTTATGTCTTAATGAGAATTAGTTAGAAACAAAAGGATGTTAAAATGCATTAGGTGTTTGTTTCAAGCCATGGAGATCAAATAATAGCTCTTCCTGACAATATAAACTCAGAGGAGATCATGCTGTTGTTTCCTGCCACAGCAACTAGCAGGCTACCACTCTGTTTCTGCCCGGGCTCTCAAAGACAGGATCAGAGTGCCTAGAATGCAGTTTTTCTGCTTGGGTTCCTGCAAGGGGGTGCACAGAGCATTCCTTCTCTGGCTGGGCTCCCTCAGGGTGTTGCATGAAGCACTCCTTCTCTGCTGATCTCCTGAAGATGCTGGCAGAGTGCTTCTTCTCTGCTTAGACTCTCCTGCGCATTGCACAGGATGCTCCTTCACCTCCAGGGCTTTTTCAGAGGTTGTGCTGAGCTTTCTTTCCATATGTGAGATCCTAGGGGTGTTACATGGGATACTCCTTCCCTGCCTGGGCTTTTTCGGAGAATATGTAGAGTGCTTCCTTCTTGTCTAGTTTCCTGGGTACACTTCATGGGGTGCCCCTTCCCTGCCCAGAGGTTGGGCAGAAGGCTCCTTATCTGCCTGGGCTCTCATGGATGATTTAAAGGGTGACTGGTCAGTTATGTGCTCCACAAAAAGGCTGCAGAATTCCATACTGTTTTCCATACTTGAGTTGACTTTAAACTGTTAATCTTGTTTGAGGACACCAATGCCCTTATCACATTTTAATACGGCATGTTTTCTTTCCAAATGTTGTTAAGGAAGTAAGCTCATGTATGTTTCCTTTCCCTATTTCTCTCTTTTACTTTCTGTTGACCCTCGCACCTCCCCACCCTGATCTGTTTGAGGGTAAGAAAATTCTGCTCTTATTTTCTACACTGGAAACCTACTAGTTTCTCCTGATCTCATGTTTTGTAATATTGGATCTTGGAACCTTTTTTTGTCATCCACTGTTGGGAGCCGTGAATGAATTGTGGGCTTGTCTGAGCCATCTCTAAGTGGAGTCGTACTCCTCAGAGAACTCAGGTGTCATCTCACCAATCTGAGACTGCTCTGTTGCCTTGGCAACATCCTGCTCAAAGAGAATTCTGTGATACTGCGGAATTTTTTGGTTCAGAAAGCCCTAGGTTCAAATGCAACTCCTAAGAAGCGGAAAGAGATACCAGTGTGTCCAAATAGCCTTGAAATGCCAGCTGCCTGGAGGAGAATGAATCACTGCACAAGTGATAAATCTCCAATCAGGCCAATTTCCTACAGCCTCTCCCTTCTTCTTTATCTTGAAAAAGTTTTTCTCACAATCAATCTCCCTTTGATGTGTTTCACTATAAATAAAGCATTTGTGGGCCTTTTTCCTTTGTTAGGAACAGACCCATCAGCCCTCGCTCTAACTATTTTTCTTGCATCCTTTGTCTTTATTTCCTAATTATACTGCTGTTTACCGGTGACAATTCTGCTCCTTCTAATGTTGAAGATTGAACACTAGAGAAGCACGCCAAGGCAAGCATATTAAGCAGGTTTTATTTAAAGGTAATACAGACTTCTCCCGGCAGGAAGAAGGGGGCCATGGCTGATGTTCTGAAGTCCCAAGAAGTGAGCTCACCCTACATCTTTTATAGGTTAAAGTGTCTTTTGACAAGGCCGTGGGTTCAAATCCCCAGCACCGTGCAAAAAAAAAAAAAAAAAAAGTCTCTTTTGTTCTCCAGTTCTCTCCCCCCCCCCCCCCGCCCCCCGCCCGCCCCCCGCCCCCCATCTCTCCTTCCTGCCTATGTGACTAGGCCTGGTTTTGCATTAAGTGAGAAACCATGGGCAGGGGGAGGGCCAGGGTGATTCAGGCAGATAAGGGCCCAGGGGGCACCAATTCGCAGCTCCTTGCTTGCAGTCCTTGGTAAAGGCAGGTAAATTTGGTAATCAATGGGCTCCGAAGATCCTTGACATTCCATTCTTCCAGGGGCAGTCTCCAACTTCCAGAGGCAGATGGCTTTATGGCCTCCACTTCCTCGATTTGACCCAATCCCCTATTTCTACACTAACTACCTGTTCTTAATTCTGGCTTCACTAATTTTATTTTTTCAGGCTTTCATTTCCAGCTCGCCCACACCTCCATACAATTTATTTATTCTTTCCCTGAATGAGACGCGGTGAGAACTCACCTCTAAGATTTGTTATTCTTTCTCTGCCTCCTTTCTGAGTTGTGGGGGAATTGGGAATTACAGTCTAGTGTTGATCCACCATCTTAGTTTATTTCTCCCCCAAAGAATCTTTAAACAAAATCAAACAGGTGGAGAAAGATGACAAACAGCAGGGCACAGTGGTGCTCACTGGAAATCCAAGGGAATTAGTGAAGCCAGAATTGGGGACAGGCAGTTAGTGTAGAAATAGGGAATCGGGTCAGATCAAGGAAATGGAGGCCATAAAGCCATCTGCCTCTGGAAGTTGGAGACTGCCCCTGGAAGAATGGAATGTCAAGGACCTGCAGAACCCATTGATAACCAAATTTACCTGTGCTTGTCAGAGACTGCAGGCAGGAAGATGCTGATTAATGCCCCCTGGGCCCTTACCTGCCTGAATCGCTTTGGCCCTCCCCTGCCCCATCTGCTTTTCACTTTTTACATCTCACCTGCAAAACTGGGCCTAATCCCTAGGCAGGAAGGAAAGAGATAAGGGGGAAAGAATGGGAGAATAAAATCCATAAAAAGGACAGGATTTGCTCATCCCAAGGATTCTGCCTTTGGGTCCCCTTCTTCACCCTGGAGAAGTCTGCTTTTACTTTTCTTTAATAAAGCTGCATTTTCCACTCTACATTTGCCTCGGCGTGCTTCTCCGGCATTATACTTCAACACCTGAGGAAACAGGACTCCTCACCGGTAAAGAGCTGTATCATTAGGATGCTTTGGCAGGAGGATTGCAAGTTCAAAGCTAGCCTCAACAAGTTAGTGAGGCCCTCAGCAAATTAGGGAGATCCTGTTTAAAAGTAAAAATACAAAGGACTAGGGATGTGGCTCAGTAATAAAATCCCCTGAGTTCAATCCCCAGTACCAAAAATATCTATCATAAACAATGATACTCAACCTGACCAAAGGTGGTACATTTTGAAGAATGCAGTATCGGCTTAATTTTTAAAATTAATTATTATCTTTTATCGTATTAAAAATAACATAAGTATTTCTACATTTGACTTTTAATAAATTATTAGGATGAAATTATCTGCAAATTAGGAATAGAAAAACTTTCTCAGTTTATGAGAAAAACTTCCATTTAACATTATGCATAATTGTGAATGATTGAAACCTTTTATTTTAGGTAAGAAACTATTTAATGTTTTAAATTCCATTGTCTCAAATTAGTATTTTTTTTTTATTATTATTTCTGTAGATTTTCATTACCTGGAATGGAGTATGCTACGGATACGTATTTTGGCAAATGTTTAAAAGTGTAAAGTCACTTATATCTTGGCAGCTTTTCTAAAGCACAAAAATGAGTATAATTTTTCCCACTGATTATTAAAAATCTTCTGTACTGTTTCAGTTTTCACAGTCATTTAAAATCACATAAAAAGTATGAACTATATAGTAACACGTTTTCAAATAATTTGGGCATGACCTATTGTTATGAACTGACTGTAAATCCCCCAAATTCAGATTTTGAAACCCTAACCTGGTGGGAATTTACTTAAAAAATCACAGGAAAACTTTCTGTAATGATAAAGTATTTTATTTATTATCAAATTACTTGTGGGTAATTTGCAAATCTCATAAAATATACAATTTATAAATGATTTTATATTCTATATATTAGAACAGTAAAAAATTTGTTAAAAAATCAGTATATCAACCAAGAAAATTAATGTTCTGTAGCATAATATCTTACTTCTTCAAAAAAACTATCTCTAGAAATGATACTCTGCATCTTGTGATTCTAATTCTCAGAACTTACCTTCTGTAGTCACTTATGCCACCATAACAAATGATCTATAATTTACTAAATATGGTACACACTATTTTCTAATTTTGCTATACTTTTCATCATTGTGGAACCCATAAAATTCATCTCTCTTACAACTTTTTATCCCTTTGGATATTTTAATTCCATAGGAATTAAGTAAAGGCAAGATACTAAGTATACTAAATATGATACTATTTATTAAATATACTAAAAATGTGTTCCATCAAAAGGAAAATACAATAAAATGTTTCATATAAATTTTTGAGCATTTTAAAAAACTAAACAAAATTATTAGAACACATTCTTTTTCAAGTATCTTTTTGCAAACAATTATTGAAATAAACACCTAAGCATCAACTAGATAAAAAATTAGATATGGAAAGAAGGTTAAAACTCAACTACTACAAACTTGTTCCAATGCCTGTGACCTCTATAAATGGCATTGAAGTAAAACTCATATAATAGTCAATTTTTCACATTTTTCTTTAAATTAAGAAAATCTCTTTAAAACACCTTGCTCCCTATCTTGACATGTTTTTAGCAAATCATACATTAACATTCTTCAAAAATCATAATTCATTTGAAAAAAAGCTAAGCCAGTCATATCATAATTAAAAGATACTTTCAACCTCTGAACACAGTCACGTTAAATTATGACAGCAAATAAATAGACAAGGATTGGAGAATACACTCTATCTTCTTCCTTCATTCCATTTTCCCTTCTTCCTTTCTTCTTCTCTTCCATTCTCTCTCTTTGTCTGCCCTTTCTGTTCCTCTTCTCTCTTTATTTTTCATTTGTGACAAGTACTCACATTAAACACAATTCACCATTTTTAAAGATGAGAAAAAGTTGGCTTTAAATATATGCATATGGTTTGCATGCAAGAAATACATTTGTCTTTGAAACTTTTACCAAGAAATAACCTTGCAGGTGAAATGTATCCAAATTAGCATTGCATTCCCTATGTTTACAGGATGATTCAAGATGGTAAGTGATTAAACTCATTCCCAACTTTTGTGTGTGAACCTGAAACTTCAGGAAAACTGCAGATTATTGTCTCTCATACTGATTCTTATAAGAACACATTAGATAAAGTACATAAATGCTCAGAGATAAATATGTGGACGTTTGCTTTTGTTAGTAAGACTATATGGCAATGATCATTAATGAGGTCATTTGGCTACATAAGGGAATGAAAATAAAGAAAGTAACTACTAGAACATATGGAGGTCCATATTGCTGTCATTTACAGTTTCATTATGCAAAATAGAAGCTCTATTTGTACCTATGTATGCTGCTCTGTAACAATACATTTATAAGCAGAAATTTATGCAAATTACACGACTTTCTGTACAGGAATTGTACTAAAAGTGAAAAAAGAATATATTATTTGGATAAAGTTTTTGCTTCTTTGTATAATAAAAACACAAGTTAGATTAATTAAATTATATGATTAATAACATTATTTAATTGATATTTTACTTAATTCTTCATTCAGGTTAATTTAAGTAGAGTCAATACCAATCCAAAATATTTTCTCAAACAGGATACATGACTATAAGATGTTATCATTATTAGAAAAAAAATTATTTGTACTAAATAAAAAATTTATAAATTATTTCAGAGTTTTATCAATTTGGCAAATAAGTCTAGTATTCTTCATATGGCTTCATGTATAGTTTCTGTTGTTAACATAATTATAGCTTTTGTAGTTGTTTGCTTTATTGCTGTATAAAACATTCATTTCTCTTAGCATACAGAAAGACTATTATGTTTTTAAAAATAATGAACAGATTAAACTGATATAAGTGGTGATATACTAGGAAAACCGCATAAATAAATTAACCAAGCTAATTTAATACTATGAATACTGCTACTAGGTGTTTTGGTTTGGATATGAAATATTCCCCCAAAGATTCTACTGATGCAGGAGGTGAAATGATTGGCTCGTTAGAGGTGTAACCTAATCATTCTATCCTAGTTTGGATGGACTGACTGGGTGGTAACTGTAGAGAAATAGGGTGTTACTGGATAGGATGGATCACAGGGGGCATGCCCAGAAGGGTTCACCTTTCCTTCAGTTCATTCTCCTTTATCTCTGTTTACTAGCCAATATGAGAAGAAGCTTCTGCCATGATATTCTGCCTCACCTTTGACCCTGAGCAGCGGAGTCAGCTGACCATGAACTGACTCTCTAAAATTGTGAGCTCAAAATAAAACTTTTCTAAGTTTTTTTCGGCTATTTTGGTCATAGTGATGAAAAGCTAACTAACATGAAATTGGTACTGAGAGGTGGGATCATTATGGTGACTTACCTGACCATGTGGTTCAGAAGCCTTTGGAACCAATTTGTGGGAAAAGTTTGAAATACTTTGGAGATAAAGACTGGGGAAGCATTGAAGTGTTCTAAGCGGAGCTCTGTGAGTGACTCTGGTACTGACCACAGTGCCTATAGGTATGGGAACAGTAAGGACTACTCATTAGGTTTCAGAGTAGAATAAGGACTTATTTGAGAATTTAACTAGAGGAAAAATGCTATATTCTGGCAGAGTTTGTCTATATCCTGCCCTTATCTTGAGAATTTCTGTGAGGATAAGTTTAAATGTGATAAACTAATTTAAAAAACATTACAGTCACTAAAGAAATACTAAATACTTTGCACAGAGACATTAAGAAGTTTGCCTTGAGGGAATTAGCAAGACTGTACCCATCACAGGTTCAGAGGTATAAAACTAAAAATTCCTTTGAGGAATTGAAAAGATCAATTGCCTTGAGAAACTGACAAGACAACACCTGCTGCAGGCTCAAGGGTGTAAAAATAAAAATTCCTTTGAGAAGAGATGCTATGGGCACACTATTCACTTAGGATGCTGGGGGGGGGCGGTGTGCATAGGAAGTTTTTTCACAATGCTCAGCTACCTTGACTCAGTAACTATGGTGACAAAAAGACCTACTACTGATGGGGTTGGGGGTAGGCCTCTTGTGGTACTGGTTCAGCATGAATACAGCATGTGATCTTATGGAGTGGGAAGCTTCCAAGATTTAAATGAAGTATTGGGAGCCCAGAAAAAGTATGGCCAGGTCAGAAATCCCATAGTTTACTTCTGAGATAGTAATGTATGAAGCTGTGAGAATTAAGCCAAAACTGAGATGGAGATTTCCAGAATTAAGAGATGTCAGGAATGAGGATTATCCGCTGAGAAAAAATTCAGGAATTGGACAGAGACAACCCCAGAAAGAGGCCATAAGTGCAATAACTGGCATGGCCAAAGGAATGGGGCTTCCTAAGCCCCTTGTAGAACACATTTCTCCAACATGATCCCTACTTGCCAGACCTGAAATTACAGAACTTATTTGCACACCTGAGTTTTGGTCTTGTTTTGATTGCTTCCCTTTTCTGTGTGTTTGCTTTCCTCCATTTTAGGTTGGGAATGTTTACTCTGTGTCATTGTATATTGAATATAGGTAACTCACTTTTGATCTTTACAGGGGATTATGGCCAAAAGTTTGTCCTGAGTCTCAGTTAAGAACTTAAACTTGGACTTTTGAGAAATGCTGGAACTATTAAGATTATGGGATCTCATTAAGATGGAGATGGATTGACTTTATGTTGTACTGTGAAATAGACATGAGCTTTTGGGGGCCATGAATGTAATATTATGGTTTGGATGAGTTGACCCCAAAAAGCTCCTGTGTTAATGCAGGAGGGTTAAGTAATTATATTATGACAGATGTAACCTAATTAGGACATCTTAGTTGGAATAACTAGGTGGTAATTGTAGGCAGAAGGGATTGATTACTGGGTATTCTCTGGAGGAGTTCATCTTCTCTTGAAGTTCTCTTTTTTCTCTCTCTGCTTCCTGAATTCTGTGACAGCTTTCCTTCATCATGCCCTTGTTCCTTGATGTTCTGCCTCATCTTGGACTCACAGTCATTGTTTTGACTGAGAGTTGACTAAATTTCTCAACCAGTGAGCTCAAAATAAACTTTTCCTCTAAGTTGTTCTTGTCAAGTATTTTGGTGACAGTGATGAAAAACTGACTAACGTAATAGTTGACAATTTGACAATCTGTGGTTATTATTATTTTCCTCAAATGCAATATTTTAATTATGGTTTAGCTATTAATAATGTACTACATAAACATACAGTTATTGATGTGGAAAATTATTTTAAATTAACCTTTAAATTCATAAATTTGGTATGTATAATCGAAGAAGGCATGATGATAAATACATTCATCATGAAAAGTTAGTTATTTTTTATTTAAAGTTCTCTTGATGGATAGGAAATTAGTTTAGCACATTTGGATGTAGTTGGTATCTTCTATTGACCAAATTTACCATAGCTTTTTTTTTAACTATTCATTTTTCTCTCCCACATCTCTCACTCCATCTTACTAATTCCTAGTAAGCAATCTCACTCATACCTAGACAATGTGTGATCACATGAAATGTCAAATTGTAGGAGATAGAAGTGCTCTTATATTGAATTGATCATTACACATTACATATGTGTATCAAATTATAAGACTATATTCCATAAAGAGCAATACATGTCTCTATAAAAAATAAATGAATAAAAGGAGGGGAAAATTTCTCACATTCTTATATTCATGGACCATTTACCTTTTCACCCACCTTTGTTGATAATAATAATAATAATAATCATAATCATAACTATCCCCAGAGTTTTCTTGAACTGAGTTCAGCATCTAATATGAGAAATTATACTTTCTCCAGTGTTCTTCTTTTGATGAAGAGGACATCAGACTTACAGTCAGACTCTCCAAAAGGCTAGTAATTATAGACCTTAAAAATTTTAAGGTAGGTAAAAATGTAAAGGAGCCTGATTTTGCGAAAAGGATTTCTCTCCCTCACCTTGCAGGTGAGGAAAAAAGTTCCTGTTGGAGGGATGAGCTGGCTGCAAAATAATAGCTAAGAAATTTATTTAACAGGAATAACTGCAGGAGACAGAATTATCTTTAGAATAGGGGCATGACTGGTTGAGCCATACAGAAGGGTCTGGCTCTAACAAAGGAAGGAGCCTGAACTTGGTTTATTTAAAGAGGTACAGATCAAAAGGGGGCAGGTAGGAGTTTCTTCCATGAAAAACAGGATAAGGGGTGGGGTTAAGCAAGCCAATTGGCTCTAGCAGTCATTCCCACATCCAAGGGTTGTATTTTAACTTTGCCAGTGAACCAAAACAGGGAAACCTCATGACTCAGGCAATCTCATATAATTTTTCATATTTGTGAGTTCCTAGAGACCAGATTTTCCTGTCTCATAGTTCAACCAAACATGGCTCTTTTTTACAGACCATGAGTGGCCCACTGCAGATTTCCTCTTCTCTTATGCCTGCAAATGTCTGATCATGTCTAAAAGTACCATAAAAGTTTGATATTTCTTCTTCCACGTTGCATCTTTCTCATTTGCTACCTTTCACTTGGGTCATATCTGCCCAATTCTGGATGTAAACATGTTAATCTCTTTAAATTTTTTTTTTTTTTTTTTTTACAGACTGCATTTTAAATCATTCTATACAAATGGCCTACAACTTTTCATTTCTATGGTTGTGCACAATGTAGACTCATACTTTCTTGTAGTCATACATGTACATGGGGTAATGATGTCTGTCTCATTCCACCATTTTTCATACCCCCCCCTCTCATTTACCTCTATGTAATCTAAAGTTCTTCCATTCTTCTATCACCCTCCACCCTCCCACCCCCATTATATATCATCATCCACTAATCAGGGAAGACATCCGGCCTTGTTTTGTTGGGATTGGCTTATTTCACTTAGCATGATATTCTCAATTCCATCCATTTATCTGCAAATGTCATAATCTTATTGTTCTTTATGATTTGTGTCTATATACCACAGTTTCTTTATCCATTCATCTGTTGAAGGGCATCTTGGTTGGTTCCACGATCTAGCTATTATGAATTGAGCTGCTATAAACGTTGATGTGGCTGTGTTACTATAGTATGCTAATTTTAAGTCAAGGACTTAGGAATTAGACCAGAGACCCTGCACTAAATAGAAGACAAAGTAGGCCTGAATCTTCATCATGTTGGCTTAGGATCAGAGTTCCTTAACAAGACTCCTAAAGCACAAGAAATCAAAGCAAGAATCAATAAATGGGATGGATTCAAACTAAAATCTTTTTCTCAGCAAAGGATATAATCAATAATGTGAAAAGAGAGCCTACAGAGTGAGAGAAAAATCTTTTCCACATGCACTTTAGATAGAGCACTAATTGCCAAAATTTATATAGAACTTACAAAACTTTACACCAAAAATACAAAGAACCCAATCAATAAATGGGCCAAGGAACTGAACAGACACTTTACAGAAGAAGATATATAGGTGATTAATAAATATAAGAAAAAGTGTTTAACATCTCTAGTAATTAGAGAAATACAAATTAAAACAACTCTAAAATTTCATCTTATTCCAATTAGAATGGCTATTATCAAGAACACAAACAGCAATAGATGTTGGCGTGGATGTGGGGAAAAAGGCACACTTTTACTTGTTAATCTATTGAGTTATGTTAATGTAACTCCCATTTCAAGGCTGAGGGCACCAAGATAAGAGCTAAGACATTTTTCGAGATTTTCAGCGACATCATAATCAACAATTGTTAGTTGTTAACATTTACAACACCCCTTTCTAGACCTCCTCTGTAGCAGCACCTACAAGTCTGTAGTCATTGCACTAAACCTGCAAGATGATGCAGTAATTGCTCTAACTCACTTCACCTTACTTTTATGACTTGTTCTCTAAGTCATTCTTTACTATAGTCACCTTGGATTACAGGAACAACAAGTCTTATTGACAAACATCTTGCAAACAGAATCTAAAATGTCCCCAGGTAGCAGGAACTTTCTTTTGCTGACAAGACTTCACTTGGCCCTCCTGAGATAGTGATCAGCTAGACCACAGTTTGATCAAAGTTCCTTGACTATGCATACTCTTTTGTCCTTTTCCTATATCCTAAAACTCTTATTATTAGCTGCTTGTAAATAAGGATGAGAATGCTCATCCTATTTTCCTTCCCAATATAGCTATACTGAATAAATTCTGTTTCTGTTCCAGTGGTTTTTTACTGTTTGGTCAATTGGGGTGAGTGACCTGGTATCAATAATTGGTACTATAATTATTACTTGAATTTTACTGAAATGTAACCACATTTAAATCACTATTTAAGGATTTTCTGTTAATATCATAGATTTGTCACATTTAAAAAGCTTTAACTCTATAGTGAATATTTTCTGACTTGGGACAGCAAATACAAACACAAATATTTGAGTATAAATGAAATTGAAACAAAATAAAACTTTATGTTAATTCAAGTTATAATTTGTACAAGTGGTCTTAGAGATTTAGCAGTCTAAATGGGAATTTTTTCACTTTGTCTTCTTTCAGTTTATAATGTTTGTATATTGATTTTAGTTTTTTATTACTTAAATATGAATGTAATTGAAAAATATCTGTTTAATTGAGTGTTTCAAATGGACATATATGGAAAGAAAATGAGAATAAACTTGACAACTATGAGAAATTAGAATATTTCTCTTGTTACTTTTCTACTTATGTGACCATTTAAAATATTTTAATTTCATTCTCTTAATTCTGTCATTGTATTAAATGTCCATTTTTAAGTACTGTCATTAATAAACTTAGCTCTTAATTTTTACCTTTTAGGATTTTAAATTTTAAAAATTTAATCTGGGTACAGTAGCCCATGCCTAATCCCAGCATCTTTGGAGACAGAGGCAGAAAGATTGCAAGCTTGAGGCCAGTGTTAGCAACTTAGTGAGACCCTCCACAATTTTAAGACACTGTCTCAAAATACAAAAAAAAAAAGTTAATAAAAGAAGCAAGGGTGTAGGTCAATGGTAAATTGCCTTTAGGTTCAATCCTCAGTCCCCCAAAACTAATAAAATATAAAAATCTAAAGCTTATACCAACAGATTCAAGTTTGTAATTTGCATGTGGTAGGAATAAATGGATTACACAAATTGTTACTGTTACCAAGAGTAAAACTGACCTAGTCAAGAACAAATTACATCACATTTGGAATCTGGAAAAACACAGGTTCAAATAATCTTAAATATGTGCCCCAAGGGTTTACAAAATGGTCACTGTATTTATAGTTTTAAACAAAAAGGGGATTGGAAAATATTAGTGAGAAATTACAATGGGTAATGACAAAAGTTAAGCTGTCTTGAAAGAAAGGAATTGAATGCAACCTTTCCATCTGGGTAGTTTGAAGGAAGGTGTCCACTGTGTAGAAGTTCAGCAGAGGTAAAGAATGTTTCAAAGGTCAAATACCTGGACAAACACCTGTCTGCAACCCATTTCAAAGGTTTAGCTATGGATGAGTCTGAGATCTAATTAACAGTGGCCTCCAAACTCCTTAAAAATGTCCCAAGCCAATGTTACTCCATTTTAATTTCTTTTCCCTTAAAATTACCAGAAGGAAAGGCATAAATTAAAATCAGGATGTATTCTTATTTTGACTTTGGTATCATTCAGTTTTTTGAATGTCTATGATCATTTTGTTAAGTCAGAAAAAGATTTTGACCCACTAATTAAGTCTACAGTAATAGGTAATATGAGTGCACTAATTTTGATGAGTGTCAACTAGATAAGAGGATAATATGCCTGCAGTGAAGCATCCAAAATAATTACAAAAATCTTTCAATTACATTGCAGAAGAGGAAAAACATTTTTCCTGTACCAGTCTTAGGCTCATTGGCTATGGACCCTTAAAGTAAACTGATTCAATATAAAAGGGATTAACGAAAGGGATAAACTGTTTAATCAACACAGAGTTTTGTAAATAAATGAAACTCAAGGAGGCAGTCTGGTGATTGAGACTTATGTGGATTTGATGAGAGTTGCCTTCAAGAATAGAACATTTTCTGGTATGAAGACATCTTTACAAATATAAATTTCCTTTATAAATCAAAATTTTTTTGCAAAAGTTAAAATTAATGCTAAATTTTTAGGCAGTTATGGCATGGAAAAGCACTTGTGTTTTATGTATTGGCTCCCAATTGCCTTTGGCTCAAAAGTGTCATTACACCAAAAAGGCATATTTTGTAGTTGGTGGCATATTCTGGTACCCTTTTTTAAAAATAGGGTTATTATGGATGAATACCCAAAACAGGGAAATTGATGTCACTTAGAATTAGTTACTGAAAAAAGAAAACTAAACTGGTATTGGAATATTTTACCATGTCACACATTTCTCATTATTTGTCTCCAACGTTGGCTCTTTGGGCTTATCTTTAATGAGAAAAGATACCAATTTAGCAAAATATTGGGAACCATAAGATGAATCATATTTGTCATTATTGCTGAAATCAGCTAAGACCTGGTCACATCCAGAAAAAGTACTTAAATTGTCTTGGAAGAAGTGCCTCCAGATGATACTCAAATATGGTTTAAACTGGCTCTTCAAGAATGAATATGTGTGGGTGAAACAAGCTCCTCTGATCATGACATTTTGATGTCACCAGCTTAAAATCTCCCATGCAGAGCATAACTTCCTTAGAAAAGAAACTTGCTACCTGAGAAGGAACAGGATGTTCATCTATGCCTGCCAGAAGGACCATACTGTCCCTTTTTGACTAACAAGAGCTTCTCTCTTTTCCCTTCCTGTAAATTCCTCTACTACCAACTAATCTGAAAACCAAATTAGAGTTTTATCTTTTGTTGCCTTCAATATGAAAACTTTTATTTGCAAACACCCGGTGACATGTTTTAACTTCTTTGCACTTCAGGTAGCAAGTCGGTATTCAGTATAATATTTATTTTTAGTATTAGCGCCATTGGTTAAAAAATTTTTAAGACTAGTATGTTTAAAAGATTTGTTAAACACTGACAGCCAGTGTACAATATTTAGAAAAGTTTAGGTATTTTTCTGTTTATTAAAAAAATTAGCATTAAAGTTAATCATATATAGGGATATTTCTATGAAATAAATTTGAAGATCAAAAGTAACATGAATTGCAGATATGTTTAAAAGTTTGACATGTACTTTTATCCATTATTTTATTATTTTATTTATTTATTTTTTTGTTATTTGATTTGGGAATGTTTCTTTAAAAGCAAAAAAATATTTTCCAATTTATTCTGCATGTTTGAATCACAGAAAGGAAAGTTTTAGTACTTTTAAATATGTTTGAAATCTTCTACAGTAATTAAATAAAAGGCAATTGTAGGTGTGCAAACATATCTATTTCTTCTACCTGTCTAAGTTCTTGGCTGGGAGACCTGTAACAAAAGACAGATTAGCAAGAAAAAAATATACAAATTTATTTAATATAAATTTAAAATGACACAGGAGAGTTCATAAGGAAACGTAGACTTTTAATGCAGACACTTAAATATGAGAATTTTTGTGTGAGTTTTAATGGAGAGTCAAGTGTCATGGAAAATGCAGTAGGGCAAAAGAGCGTATGGACTTGAGAGTAGTACACCATGGGAAAGGTAGTGAAGTCTGTTTATCGAGATTCCTCTCTCTTCAGGAGTAAGGATGATCCTTTCATCCTGGTATAGGGAGGAGACCTTTTGGATCTTTTGAGCTCTTCAGGGGAATATCAGAATCTTTTCAGCATTTAACATTTCTCTAATTCTTTTAGCTTAAAATCTTAAATGTGTCAAATTGTCATTTTGGGGGGATAGTATTTCCCAAACCATAACACTTTATTCTTTCAATAATAGTAGCTAATTCTTCTTTAAAAAATTCAATGTGTGAGGATATCTGCTAAATTCCTTACCTGAGTAATATGTATGTATTGTTTATAACAAAGTCAAAAGTCCCTTTTGTTTTTTTATTTTTTACACAAGGAAAGAAAATAAGAATCAAAGATTTAACTTCAAAATATATCTTCTTAATTTATGCCTACCGTTTTGATTACCACATTATTCAGAGCATACATATATATATATATATATAAATTGTAATATTATGGTGGATTATGGACTATAAAATTATGGAATATGCTTTTTATAGGTAGATTACAACACCTGCTTTCTCTTTATTCATATTTTCTCTTATGTCTTAATTCATGATCTCCTTTGTTTAGCTTTTCCCAATCACTATATGAGTTCTCTCAATTTTTAACATTTTTTCTTTTAAAAAATGTCAGTTATTGTTTTATTTATCTTAGTAAAGTATTGCTATATCTTGAATTCCTAGTGGGAGAAATTTCTTTAGTAACCTTAGTGTACTCACTCATTAATTTTCAAGAGCTAAGTTTTAAATTTTCTTTATTCTTTTTAATTCTTTTAAGTTTTGACTGTCATTTCAATGTCATGCTCAAATGCCATTTGTGGAAACAAAGGGCAAAATTGTAGGTATCAACAGCTCCTTGAATTATACATACTTTTGCAATAATTGCTTCTAACTTTAGCATAGTGGAAGATTTTCACATTATTATTCATAGATTTCCATAAGTTGACACTTACATTTCAAACAGTAAAAATCTTGAAAATTTTAGTGTCATGCTCATGATAGACTTGTTAAATTCCTTTGTGCTGAATATCATGACAGTAAGTATGTCAAAATAGACCATTTCAATATACCCAAATGAAGTTGTAAAAATTTGTTACAATACTTTAATAGCAATACCTTTGATCAATTCTAACTAAAATAAATATGATTACATTTCACTGAATTCTTACTCCAGTGCAGTCAATAGAAATAATATCTGAATTTGTACTTATAAGAAAATACATTCATGTCATTGGATTACAAATAAATTTAACAGAGAATGGACCTGGTATTAATTTAATATTTTTTCATTTTTTCATATGGTTTTACCACATCCACAGAAAGTAGTAACTTACAAATCTTCTTATTGGTCTTTAAATTCACCAGTGTACTGACATTCAGTTTTGTAAAAAGCACTTGCTTTTCTGACTATCAATACAAACAAAAATCCATGTGCTTGATTCTTTATATATACATATATACATATGTATATAATTCTTAAATAAGTTTAAGAGATACATATATCTTAAGTTTAAAATATATATTGTTTTAATATTAAAGTCATATACTTATAATACAACACTTCTTTTAGTATGTCAATACATTTCATGAAGCATTACAGCATGTCATCAATATAATATATCTCTATAAAACAGTTCACTTTCATTTCATCACATAAATCTTGTTTTAGAATATATTTTGATAATAAAATTATTTGAAGTTCTACATATTTAGCATTATTTATATCTTCAAATTTGATAAATATTTGCAAATATCAAAATAGTCAAATATGTCCTAAAACTTTGGTATCATACATAATTCATATATTTGGCTTTTTATTTTGTATATTATATTCTTAAAATGTATTTAAAACAAGAGAGAAATTGTAATAACAAATGATGTGTGAGAAAAGTTAGATACTAGTGATGAAACCAACAGTTAGATCTAAAGATTAATATCGACTGAAGGAAAAATAAGAATAGGCTAAGTGATTAGCCTAAGTGAGTGATTTAATAATACAAATAATATATTTCTATAGGTGGGTATTAAAATGTTTCCCAACATTCATACTACAATAAAATGACAGCAGTGGAGTTTTTTCTTGAAAACTAAAGAAGTCCAGGTATATAGGCTAAAGAGTTATTGTACATTCAATGCCCAAACATGATGATAAAGGGAATTCTGAGACTAAGAAGATAAGTGGAATCAAATATTGAAATAAGCATAAAGAGTGGGACCAGAGATAATCAACTCCAAATGTGGGAAACCAGTTTTCATATATAATTACGGTGTTTTATATAGTGTGGCTCTATAGATATGTGATGGAAGACAGGAAGATTTCCCTTTAAATAGTATCTTTTGTGGATAACTGAAAATGCATCATCCTAAAAAAATAGTATTTTAAATCCTTTTGTATAGCATCTGAGCAGTGGGATATTTAGTGATAAAATTTAAAATTTACCTTGCCAAGTTTTCTAGATCTTATTATTATTGTATATGCTTAATTTAATTCTATAAAGTAAAAAGAAAGATATATGGAACCATATTAAGTATTAGAATAAGTGGTTCTGATTTATTGGAACAATCTCTATGTATATAAAAGTGATCATAAAACCAAAATTACCAACTCCTACTCATGAAACTTTTATCATTAATACCAAATTGCTCTTCCTGCTGAAATTCTGTTTCTTTCAATTCTTCATTATCAATTTAGGTAACCTTTTGCAAAATATAAATATCATCCTAGGAATAAAATCATTAAATATTTTAGAGTTATTTAGTACTGTGGAAATCAATGTGTAATATTAAATGAGAAAATTTATTAAAATTTACAGGGGATAAAATGAAGGATTGATTAAAAAAGCAAGAAAATGTGCATAACGAGACCTTTAAATTATTGATTTGAAAATATTTTACAAAGCATATTACTAAAAATATCTAGACATTGTGTATATACTTATATTATTATTCAATAAATAAATATAATACTATAATCAAAGGGAAGGGATGGATTTTATACTAGGAAAGCACTCAATAATAGTAGCTATAATCAGACTCAATGGTGCATACCCGTAATCTGGGTAACTTGGAAGGCTGAGGCAGGAGGATTGCAGATTTCTGAAGTTCAGCCTCAGCAACTTAGAAAGACCCTCTCTCAAAATAAAAAATAAATCAAGAGGGCTAGGAATATATCTCAGTGTTAAAGTGCCCCTGGGTTCAAGCCCCAATACAAATACTAGTACTACTACTACTACTACTACTACTACTGCTAACTATATTCTGAATTGTCCAAATTTTTTTTTTGAAATTTGTTGGAAGAAAAAGGAAAATAACTTCTGTTTGTCATATTTTCAAATAAAATAACAACTTAAATTTGTAAAGTCAGCAGCCATTTATATGTAGCTCAAAATTTTATTTTCAATATGAATTAATTTTCTTGCTAAACATTACCTAGAGCAAACATTCTACTTTCCTATTATTATTATTTTTTGAGTGTTTTTAAATTATTTTTTATTTTTACAGACTGCATTTTGATTCATTGTGCACAAATGGGGTATATCTTTTCATTTCTATGGTTGTGCATGATGTAGATTCATACCATTCTTGTAATCATACCTGTACACAGGGTGATGATTTTAACCATGGATTTCATTGAAATTGTTTAGTTTTCCATTCAAGATCAAAATTCGTCTGTAAATAGTAAGAAGGAATCATGTTTTTGTGTAAGGGATATATTTGCTGTTGGTCACCAATCATTTGTCACCAGTTGTTCATTTTCAGATCACAACTTTAAAAATCTATTTCTTATGACATACTTCCAATTATTAATGGGAGTGTTGGAATTTCATGATCAAAGTGAAATGTTGCTACCCAGAGAGGATGAGGACACGTGTTCTAGTCAGTTGTTATGTGCCAGAACCACTTTGCCATGTTTAACATGGGACTTTGACATAGATTTTTTAAAACCCCCAATACTATTTTGTTTTAACAAAAAAATGCTTTTCTTTCTTTTTCTTTGTTTCTTTCTCTTTCTTTCTTTCTTTCTTTTTTTTTTTTTTTTTTTGTTACTAACAACCACAAAGATCTCACCTCCAAATCAGAGCTTCCTAGATGATTTATTATACAACCAAGACTGAGAAAACAAATCTAATGTTTTTCAAACTGTACAATCATTGGTGGGCCAGAATCAGAAATGATATTTAAAATATTGGTCAAAGGAAATAGAATAGAGTATAAGAGAAGCACATTGTAATAAGGTGTTGGGTGAAATCTTTCAGCTGTATATATTGTGTGTATAGCTTACAATGTAACTGATCATTATAGCTCAAGAGCTTTGGAAGCATGTTGCAATTACTAAAATCTGCCACTGTGGTGAATATTAGACAGACAATATATGAGTGAATGGACATCGTGATAAGAAACTTAAAACTCATGTGAGTTTTACCTATCACAAAATGCTTTCTATTGATTGTTTTTTGATCACTCAAAAATGTAAACCAGTCTTAGTGCATGAGTTCTACGGCAAAACAGCAGAGCCTGGCCAATGTGGCCTATGTGACCTGTAGTAGCCATTGGTCCCTGATCTAAGCTGATGTATCTTCTTTGTTTTGACCCTCAACTTGATCAGTTATAATCAATCGCCTTTGGTTTGATTCCAAAATGGTCTCCGACTTTTGACTGTTTTGTCTTTCGTATTCTGACTTAAAACACTTTCCTATTATTTTTAATGAGAAAATATAATTCTCTTTCAGCATATATGTTATTGCATTGAAAAATTTAGTTAGAATTCTGCATGCAGTATTTAAAAGAAATGTAATATAAAATTAATCCCTAAAAATGCATTGGCAATAAAAATGTATCATTTAAAAGTATTCAAATTATTAATGACAATTTTGTTAATGTAGGCACATATAGAACAAAATTGACTAATGAGTGGAGTTTTACCCATTCAAAGTATGGCATCAATTTTTATTACTGCATTTATAGGTGTATTTAATTTTAATACCATCTGTTGGCATATTTGATATGATTATGTAAAATAAAACTGCTACTATTATTAAGTTATAACTTTGTAGGATATATCACAGTATACTGAGATCTTTAAAATAAATATGTATTTCTTTTAAAGTAGTTCTAAAATTTTTTAAATAGTAATGTTACTAATAAGTACTAGTAATGGTAACTAACAATTTTTCTTTGGTACTTACCATATTCTTAATGTAGAGTTAAGTGCTTTGAGAATTATCACTTTCTAAAATATTTGTAATTGTTCCTTTTATCAGAAATTATTATAATTATTATTGTAATTATGGTCATCTTTCTTTTATATTATGCATTTCTGTAATCTGCATCATACAATGCTTTAAAAATTGGTGAGGATTCATTGAATTAGTTCTGTGATTTTCAACATCATACAACATGAAGAAAGACATATCCCTTTGTTTAAAGTGCCAAGAATTCGTTTAGTGTTTACAGGGATATTTTTTGTCTTCAAAAATAATTAAATGAGAAAAAGAAGACCTTCATATTTTCAGTTCTAAACTATGCTTCATAATTGTCTCTGTGAAACGTGTATATTCTTTTAGCCATACTTAAGGGTTGTGACAATTTAAAAATAGCTAAAAATTCCCTTGTACTTTAACTATATGGATGTTTTATGAAGAATATATGTTTAACGCCATTTCCATAGAGGTGATAATCAGGATATGTTTTTAAATATTTCCCATTTCAAGGAGTGTTTCACAAATCCATCAAAATAATTATTTATAATATATGCAAATTTATAAAATCTTAGATTAAAAATATCAATCATCTTAATATTTTCCACTCAAAATTTTATTCTGAAATCCCTGAGGATCAGTACATGATACCTGGAAGATCATATTGCTCAGTCACTTCTTTACAGAGAGGAAAAACTGAGGTTCAGGAATGCAGTGCAAGGATGAGAACTACTTATATTTCTTGAACCATTAATCCATGTGACTGTTCTACCAACACTTCACTTCATTGTGGGGAAAGCAAAACAAAACAAACACTAGATAAAAAGTAAAAAAGAGCCATTTCACCTTTTAACTAAATATCATGCCATGTTTTCTACCTATTATAATTGTTTGTTACAATGTACAGTTTTCCTACCCTAGATACTTTTTATTTTACCATTCCAAACAACTCTAAGCACTCTTATTCTTATTACTTTTTCTCATCACCATTTTTGAACATTAAGTCAACTTACTGGCACAATCCACTACAAACAAAAGGAGACAGATGGTTTGAGATGACTGTATTCTCAAATTGCTAATTATAAAGAGTCAAGTCATTTAATTTTCATGGTAGTCATTGTAATATTAATTTTCTAAATTCCATCAGTAAGAAAGTATTAAAGAAGCAGAAAGTACAAAATAATATCTATGATATCTGTTTTCATTAACATTTCCACTTGTGTTTGCTAAGTAAGTACATAGCTCAATTGTGCAGCTGACATTCATCCAGAGGAATTCTGTTCATCTGTTTGAACCTTTTTTAAACAGGATCATTGAAGCAAATGAACTTATAATAGCATTTGGTAACTAAATTCAGAATGGATTTTCTGCTGCATTGATCGACTTAGAGACATTATCTTATGCAATACAATGTTCATGAGCCAAGTTTTCCTTCTAGTATGGATATTGTGTAGAAGAAGAAAAGGAAGTGCATACATTTTCACTGGTGTCACTTACATGCAGTACTGTACTCTCCATCCTATTAAAAAAAGACCTAAGATTGCACCACATACATGGTGCATAATTTTCCCATATACATATATGAATACACCAAAGTGAATCCCACCATTATGTACATCCACAATAATGCAGTCCCATGAATTCTACAGTCACATATAACTAAAAAGAGGCAGTAAAAAATAAATAGGAGGCAATAAAAAATATTTGAAAGGATTTTGTTACTGAATTTTGAAGTGCTTTGGAATTTACTATTTGAAGTATAATTTATGCTTACATTAAACAGATTCAAACCTATTGAAAAACTAGAAGTCAAGCTGAATTTATTAGCCATATAATGCTAAACAGTGCTAGTCAGATAGAAAAACGTTGACTATAAAATTCTAACTAGCTGACACAGTGACCAGTCTTGTTTTACTTTCCCTTGTGAATCAAGAATTACTTTGGACCATAAATGAGTGAAAAATATCAAATTATTCCACATTTCATGATGGGATGCTATGGTGTATCATTGAATATTCAGTGATGAATTTAAGTCTGTTTCATTTCCTTTGCTTTCATTATACTTTATTGGGAAGACAGTAACATTGTGAGATACTAATGAATGAAAATAGTAAAAAATATGTTATGCATATAAGAACATGTCACAATGAGACCCATAATCTTGTGTAATTAATATGCACCAATAAAAATTATATCTGTAAATATTTTGAAAAAAGATTTGTGTCTTGCCTACTACTACTTGATTTTGTATTTCTACCCAAATGTGATAATCTTTACTTTAGGAAAAGTTTTAAGCAAAATTTTAGTTTGAACATTTTATTCCACACTGCTTACTCATTTACACAGATCTTTTTTACACAGTTACCCCGAAAATGATTATTCCCTGTAATCTCTATGTCACTTACCTTGACTAAATCTTTCTCTGCCACAAGAATATATAGTACATCTAGATGAGACTTGAGAAGTGGAGTGAATCAATAGTTTACTCAATAAATTCATATGACTAATGATGAAGACAATAATTGAAGCACAGAGTAACACCATTTCCTCAATATAGAAATAATGAAAAGATATGACTTACAAAATTTGTAATATTTTTATTATTTTGTTGCTTACCTGAATTTTGCTGTTTTTCACTGAGAAACAAGAGTTAAGTACGTTATTTGTCATTTTAATCAAGTTTCTGGCCAGAAAGAAAGAAAGAAAAGAAGAAGAAAGAAAGAAAAGAAAGAAAAGACACATGAACACCTAGGGATAATTATATATCATGTATTGATTACTCTATCTCGCTTCTACCTTTTGTTTCCTTTTCTGTACAATAAATTAATGGTTGATGTTGTGTTGTTGAACGAGAAAATTTCAGTTTCTCACTTTTCAAAATATTTTTATGTGTTTTGGCCTATTAAATTTTGACTTGGTATACCTTTCAGTACAGAAATTTTTGGCATAATTTGTTTTATAAATCCTGAAAGAGATTGAGATGAAAGAAGAGAACCATATTGACTATCTTGGAACCAAGGAATGGAAATGAAATGCAGAGATTAAAAAGAATTTCATATTAAGTCAAAAATTCAATTTTATAATATTATAGAATAAAATATACCAAACTGAAAAAACCTCGAGCTTTATACTGAATTATTGTTAAACGTTCAGTCTGTTTAAATCTTTCCTTTAGCCTTATCCTCATTTTTTGACATTTATTCTGACTATATATTTCCTTGACAAATTTAAGTAGCATCTTTTTAAAGTGTAGTGGTAATATACTGTTTTAAAATACTATCTGGGAGATGTTTTTCTATATCCATACCTGTGTATAAATTAGTTATTATAAAATTCAATTTGTTGATTTCACAATTATTTTTTCAAAATACCTATGAATCTTTAGAAAAGTTATATAGAATAGGTAGATACATGTTTATTAACCTTTAGCTGCTTTGAGGCAAGTAAATGGAAAGACTTTACATAATATGTTATTTCCAAATATAAGAGCACAAATATAGAGTTGAGAACTACTGTTATAGCAGGTAATTTTATAGGCTATAGCTAAAGAAGAAAGCCATATGTTTATCTCAATGGACACAGGAAAAAAATTCAAGGGAATTTAGTATGCTTTAATAATAATGAAAACCAACAAGAAAGGATCATACCTCAACAAAATAAAGGCTATAGAAACCCAAAATGGATATGCTAAATGGAGAAAAACTGAAAATATTTTCTCTAACTTCTGGAAGAAAACATGGATGTTATTTTCAACAACACTATTCAACATAGTACTGGAAGTCAGTTAAAGCAATTAGTTAGGCAAGGAAAATACAGTAAATACAGTAAAAGCATCCAGATTAGTAAACAGGTAATGGAATTATCCCTCTTTGCATTGACATGATTTTATTTATAGAAAATATCTCAAATTCCACTAAATCCTATTGGAACTTATAACTTCAATAAAATTGCAGGATACAGAAAAAATATTACAAAAGTGACATTTCCATAAAACTGAAACTTGCTGAAAAGAAATGAAAAGCAATCATATTCATAACATAATAAAAAGACTTTTAGGAGTAAATTTAACCAAGGAAATAAAAGATATCAATAAATTTACAAAACAGTGACAAAAAATTATAGGATACACACACATGCTCATCAATTAGAGAAATTGATATTGTTAAACTGTCCTTAGTAGCCAAAGAAAGACACAGATTCAATCCAATAGTCATCAAATACCAATGGCATTTTTCACAGAGCTAGATAAAACAATCATAAAATTTATATGAAACAACAAAAGCTCCAGAATAGCAAACTCTACCCTGGGCGGGGCAGGCTTTGTAATATGTGACTTCTAAACATATTATAAACTATGGCAATAAAGTTAACCTGACACTTGCATAAAAAACAAACATATATAACAATGGAACAATATAAATCCAGAAATTAATTTATATATTTAGAGTTAACTGATCTTTTTCAAAGATACTGAGAACATGCACTGGGAATAAGCAGTCCCTTCAATAAATAGTGCTGGAAGAATTGGATATCCACATGCAGAAGAATAAAATTAGATACCAATTTCTCACCACATTTAAAGAGGATGAAGTATATAAATATAACACGTGCAAGTGTAAAACTATTAGAAGAAAAACATAGGGAAACACATTAGTACATTAGGTGGAGTTTAAATAAGGTCTTAAAAGCACAGGCTGTATTGCTTAAATGGAATTATATCATTGCTTAAATGGGATTATATCATACTAAGAAGCTCTCTTGAACAAAGGAAACAACAGAGTAAAGAGACAAAATAAAAATTGGAGAAAATATTTTAAAACTATACATCAGACAAGAGTTCCGTATGAACACAATATAAAGATCTTAAAAATATTCAATAGCAAAAACCCCAAAATAACTCACTTATGAAATGGGCAGTAGAACTAAATAGTCATTTTTCAAAAGAGAACACATAGATGACCAATAGAAAATGCATAATATCAGGAAATACAAATCAAAACCATAAAGATACATATTTATATGAGTTTTAATTGGTTTTTCTCATCTGAAAAGGAGTTAATATCTAAATGTATAAGGAAAATTCAATAGTAAAACATAAACAAATTTCAAATAACCAAAATAAAAATGGGTAATATACCTGAATACACATTTCTCCAAAGCACATGTACACATAACCAATAAGTATATGTTAAACTGATCAACAGCACTAATAATGAGGGAAATCAAATTGAAAACCAAAATGAGAAGTCACCTCACCCTAGTTAAAAGAAGTATTATCAAAAACACAAAAAACGATAAATGCTGATGAGCATGTGGAGAAGGGGAACATGCAAACTGTAGATTAGTACAGCCATTATGAAAACAGTATGACTGTTTCTCAAAAATTGATGCAATTTATCAATCCCACTACTGTGTATATATAAAAAAGAAATTAAATCATTATGGCAAAGATAAACCTGATATTGTATTTATAATGTAGCACTCTTTATAATAACAGATACAAAATCATTGTATTGTTCATTAGCATAAGAAAGGATTAAAATGTTATAAATATAGAAATGGAATATTATTCAATTGTGAAAATTATGAAATATTGTCATTTCAGGGAACATGGATGGAAATGGATATTAAATAAAATAGGTTAGGCACAGAAAAGCAAATCCCACATTTCATTCATTAGCAGAAACTGAAAGAGTTGATCATACAAAAATATAAAGCAGTGTAGAGTTTAGTAGAGGACAGAAAGGGGAGGAAAGGGGTAGACAATGAGATGGTAGGTAATGAATATCAAATAGTTAGAGGTGGGGAAGTAAATCTAATAAATAGTGCATTAGGGTAATTATGCAACAATTAATTACACTTCTCAAAAAACTAGTGAAGAGTTTGAACACTCAGAACATGTAAAAATTATCATATACGAAGAGATTGAAATGCTTACTTCACTGATTTGATCTTTACACATTTTATACATGCTTTGAATTATAATACTGTATCCCATAAATAATTAAATATATTATATGTCAATTAAAAATAAAGGTTGCTGGGGTAGCTTGGTGAAGAGTGCTTGTGAATGTGTGCAAGTCTAGATTTAATTCCAGGAACCACTAAAATTAAAAAAAAAATTTACAAGAAAAAATTATGTTACAAAAATAAAATATTTGTTGTTTAGCTATTGAACATGTTTCACTTTTTAAATATACCTTGATTCATATATATGATTTGTTAATCATCAAGATTTGGATGTAAAAATATATTTATCACTGTCTTTCCCAATTTGATAAATTGAGATAATATTTTTATTAATATTATTATTATTTCACTCCAGAAAGATCTTAGAAATAAATCAGTGAGGGACTGAGTCCCAAATTGGAAGACACTTTTCACATTCTTATATTCCTTTAACATTTCTTTTTTGTTTTCTTAGAACCTAGCCTAATTTTTTTTTAGTTTTACTTTGTTATTTCTTTTGCTTTATTTTCCTACTAATAAATTGCTGGGGGTTGAAAGAAAACATTTGATAATCACATTTTTCCTTGATATTTCTATACCTAAAATAAAGTAGATACCTAATGTAGTGTAGAAGCTAATAAATATTTACTGAAATGGTTTTGATGAAATGGTCATGGAGTTGTGGACTCACTAAATCATAATTTGTCTTGCTTCAAATGGACAGGTTAGAAGAAATAACAGGTAGAGGAAAGCATTAAACATAAGCTATATAAGGAACAGTTGGAACATGTTTTTATTGTGGTTGTTGTATCTTCCTATTCAGATGGGATCGGCGCTATCCCCCTACTCTTGCATTTACACTAGTTAGAAGAGGCAGAATCTGCATAGCTGAGTATTTTCCAAGAACACACAAGAACACCATACACTGAATATACCTTAGCGATGAAAAATGTGTTTGACCATCAATTTATCCTGGGAACAAATAGGTTACTGGAGGGGAGTTTAGGGAAACAAAAAAAATCACTATTATCATTTACTTAATCTTCTCTAGATGTAATACATAATCTAAACTTTTTAATGTTTCTATATTGCTTGCTCAATTAAGATGAAACATTTCAACAAATTGCGAATGTTTAATTATATTTTCAACAATATTAAATGTCAAATATATGTTCTATCTTAGGCAGCTAGGGATATCTAATTGAATATATTATCATTCTTTGCCTTCCAGAAGCTTACATTTCCATGGAAAAAGTAAAATAAACCAACATTAAATAAATTGAATGAGAATCTGATGGCAATATATTGAATATTTATTTTTATTTTTAATAATGAAAATTCAAGGTCAAAATTGATAAATGTGCTATGCAAAATTCAATCCATATTTGAATTAAACTTGTCTACAAGTTGAATTGAAAGCCAACAACAGAGCAAAAGAAATTTTCATGTAAGTTAAAATATATATAACAGTGGCATGTATTGTTTCTTTTAAAAATGCATACCTAAACAATCACATTAGAAAATAAATACTTGCTTTGGAAATTCTTATTGAACTTTGTAGATATATTGCCAGGTGAAAGCAAATTTAATTATTCTTATTTGTCTGAAATAATAAGAATATCTCCAAGCTCTCTATCACTACATTATTTTATAATTCATAAACATGCAACTTTTAGCTTAACACAATTTTAAACTGAACTGTGGCAGAGTATTTTTCTTTTCTTTATTGGCATAAAAATACAAGGAGAATTGAAAACATTATTTGACTAATAATCAGCTTGCTTTATGTAAGATTTATTTACAGAAATTTCTCTAACTTGGTTTTTCAGAATCTCATAGCATATTTAAAAAATTTTGTGATATTTAAAAAAGGAGCCTACAGATGCCACTCCTAAAGGAGTGAGTAAAAGCAACAATTACTATACTTGTTACTTAAAACTACTAATGTTAGTTTTTGCTTATTGTTGTTCATTATAGCAAATCATAGTTGGAGGAAGTGCACAGGAAAATAAAAAGCAAAAGAAATGCAAATACAGTAAGAGAAAATCTCTTTTCCTGAGATACATGTTAGCTTGTACTGAAAATGTAAAATGCTTCAGCTACCAACATCCTTAAAAGAGATGTCTATCAAAAAAGATGTTAAAATGCTGTAGAAGCTATTTATTGATGAAAACACCTGAAATCAAATGAAGTTGAAGCAAACAGATGCATGCCATTAGATTCTTGACACTGAAATAGAGAAATGCAATAAAATCAATACAGAGAAATGGCCAGGAAACAAAGTACAGCTAAGGCTGGACTTCATATAAAATTTTCTTCAAAATCATAATTTAATCATGTATTATTTCCTAAAATTGTATACTTTTATAGTAATATTTTTATAAATACTTAAAAAGAAATTTCTTTTTAAATATAATCATCAAGGTACTTTTTCCTCACTGTTTTTTTTTTTAAAGTTATGGAGACTTTATAGATGTCAAGGAATATAAGCTAATTAATATTATGAGACATCGTTAAGTAGTATGAATCAAACACCTGAAGTCTTATCTTAGCATTTAATTGAAGTTTGCTAAGAATTAAAAAATAGTCATAATACAACAAAAAGTAAAGAAAAATAATAAAAACAAATAGTTGAATCTATGGAATTTACCAAAAAAATCCCTAAGATAGTTTAAAAAATCACATAATGGGGGAAAGAATGTCATCTGCAAACAGGAAATTATAGGAATAGACAGTAAGCAGATGAATATAAAAAATGACAAACAGGATAGAAAATGAAGTGCAATAAACACATTGTGGGAGAAAGGCAGGTAAAGATAATCGCAGATTCTAACCAAGTGCCCACCCCAAAAGAACACACACAAAATCAGGAAAAGAAACAGCGTAATCACTCTGTTGATTACAAAGTTAGATTCTCAGTTCTTGCTCAATCAGTTGACCTTCACTGATAGCCTTTACTGACAGCTTAATGGAGAAAAAAGCCCTGCTCAGAGTCTTTTGACCTAAGCTAAACTCTGAAGCTAACACTCTAAAGAAAGCAGGCAGCCCCATTAGTGCAGGTGTAGATGTCTAAGTAAAGTGGAGAATAGCTTTTCAGGACTTCACAGGACATGCAGGGGATCCAAGGGAAACAACTAAGAGAAAGAGACACTAATGAAAAAAGTTCTGAGAATGAAAGGGTGAGGGAAAATGAAACAGAAAACAGGACCAATAGAATAGTAGAAGTAACAAGAAAGCATGGAAATAGAAAACATAGCAGCGATATTAGTAACAAAGCAATGTAATAACATCATTAATAATAAAGAATAAAAACTGAATAATGCTGAGTTGTACTACAAATATTCCTATTTAGCAAGTATTTATTTCAGAGTTTATTACAAATGCTTCATTTGTTATTAACTACTGTATATATTACTCCTGACAATTACAGAAGATAGGTTCTATTTTTCTCCCCTAAGGCTGAATCTGAGAAAACATAGCACTGTTAAATAAATTGTTTTTAGTCATCTTTTTTTAGAGATTGTTTAACTTTGTGTGGAGGGAAAGAAGTAGTTCATTTAGTATGTTATCCCATCAAAATTTAAGAAGAATTAGAAATGCTCCTTAAATCAGGTATTTGATCTTTAGGAATAGAGACATTAATAATATTCTATTAAATGTCTTCAGAATATAGTCTTGATAAAAACTAACATAATTTTCAAGACAAGAGAACACATAAGGAAAAGGCTTATCCAGCTTTATCAAAGTATAATATTCAGAATATATTAATACTTTTCATAGACCAATATTGAAAGCAGAAAATAGCCCATAAACAATTAGTTCTTTAAAATAATAAACCAAAATCAAACAAAACAAAAAACTAAATCTTACATAAACTTTTAGATAGTTGATAACCCTTGTTTCTCAAAACTTGTTAATTCTTGAAAAACACTTCTAACATACATGTATACATACACAATTAGGCCCCATATTGACAGTTTCAAGTCTGTCTTATAATGGATATGTTAAAAGTTGTTAAGTGACATGGGACATTTAATTTCTACTTGATGTCTTATTAGAAAAATAGTATGTTCTATTTTGTAACTATACCTGGAAAGAGGAGACGTTTTTCTTTAAAGAGTGCTGGATGAGAAGGTAGTTCACTTGAAACCTGTCCCCAGTTGTACCTTTTTTAGCTATGTGAAGTTAGGTAAAAAATGATAACGATATTGCTAAAGGTTGTTAATATTTTGTCAATTATTTTAATATATATGAATTTATTTGATTTCCATATTGTACATTCAGTGCCATTATTAGGTGTCAGGTTTGCAATTGAAAACTTTCAGAGGTTGAATGCTTGTACCAAAAATCATACCTTCAGGGAAAAGGTGAACCCAGAAATAGTTACAGAAGTTTGGCTCCAGATAAAGTGCTTTTTAATAGACCACATTATTTCTCATTTTCCCACCAGGTGTGAGAATTCAATGACATATTTAATCCAGAAATGGTAGATCAACTATACAAATGTATAGAAAATATAATTTCAATTGTTTTGATAAAGGTCCATTGTAACTTCCAAAAGACATTTGAGTTAATTCTAAAGGTGGATAATATTTATTCATTATAAATTTAAAACAAAATAATTAAAGAAAAATCGCAAACTGGTACAGTTTTCCCTATGATAGAGAATACAAACATATTTTTTTTTTCTTCAAGTGTCATGTATTCTTAATTGGAATGAACCCCCATAACAAATGACAAGTCAAGAGGAGAAAAATAAACAGAAGTTTGTTAACATCTGTATTTCATATATAGATGAAAGATATTCAGAGAATGAGTCATTCTCCATGAAGTGATTCCAGATTTCAACATGTGGAATCTTTAACAAAGAACAGTAATTTTTTAGAGAAACAAAAGATGGGAGAAAAGATTCTGAGTCTTTAGCTGCTACAGCTGGTGAAAAGACAAATAAATGGGCAGATAAATGCTAGCATGTTAAAGTACAACAAAATTTACAATAGTCAAGCTATGGAAACAACCTAGGTGTCCTTTAAATAAATGGAAAAAGGAAATGTAGTATATATACAAAATGAAATATTATTCAGTATAATTTTAAAGATGAAATTATTGCATTTCTGGTAAATGGATGGAAATGGAGAAGATCATGCTAAAGTGAAATAAACCAATCCAAAAAAAAGTCAAAGGTCAAATGTTTTCCCTGATATGCAAAAACTAATCCAAAATGTGAGTGGGGAGAAAGAATGAGAGAAAGGGAAAAAATGGAGAGGGAATGGAGAAGGGAAGGATCAGTAGAGTAGAGGAGGAAGAATGAGAGGGAGGAAAGAGGGAAGGATAGGGGAAGAAGAGTGGAATGAATCTGACTGAATTTTCATATGTACATACATGAATATACCACAGTGAATCCCTAACTTCAAATATATCTACAAGTCACTAATTACCTAATCCTAACCTAACGACATTCTTCATAAAACTAGAAAAAGCAATCGTGAAATTCATTTGGACAAGTAAGAGACCCAGAATAGCCAAAGCAATATTTGGCAAGAAAAGTGAAGCAGGAGGCATCACAATGCCATATCCCGACCTATACTACAGAGCTATATAAAAAAAACAGCATGGGTTCGGCCCCAAAACAGACATGAAGACCAATGGTACAGAATAGAAGACACAGAGACAAACCCACATAAATACAGTTATCTCATACTAGACAAAGATGCCAGAGACATTCACTGGGATAAAGATATCTATTCCACAAATGGTGCTGGGAAAAATGGAAAACCACATGTAACAAAATGAGTTAAACCTCTATCTCTCACCCTGAACAAAACTCAACTTGAAGTGGGTCAAAGACTTACACATAGAACAGAGACCCTGTGCCTAACAGAAGAAAAAGTAGGCCCAAATCTTCACCATGTTCCTTAACAAGATCCCTAAAGGACAAGAAGTAAAATCAAGACTCAATAAATGGGATGGATTCAAACTAAAAAACTTCTTCTCAGCAAAAGAAACAATTAATAATGTGAAAAGAGAGACTACAGATTGGGAGAAAATCTTTACCACATGCACCTCAGATAAAGCATTAATCTCTAGGAAATAAAAACAACTCAAAAAACACCAAATACCAAATAACCCAATCAATAAATGGGCTAAGGAACTGAACAGACACTTCACAGAAGATATGTCATCAGTAAACAAATATATGAAAAAATGTTCAACATCTCTAACGATTAGAGAAATGCAAATCAGTTATTCTAAGATTTCATCTCACTCCATCAGAATGACAATTATCAAGAATACAAGCAACGACAAATGTTAGCAGGGATGAGGGAAAGTTACACTCATACGTTGCTGGCGGGAATGCAAATTATTGCAATTACTCTGGAAAGCAGTATGGAGATTCCTCAGAAAATTTGGAATGGAATCCCCATTTGATCCAGCTATCCCACTCCTCAATTTATATCTGAAGGACTTAAAATGTGCATATTACAGTGACACAGCCACATCAATGTTTATAGCAACTCAACTCACAATAGCCAAATTATGGAACCAACCTAGGTGCCCTTAAACAGATCAGTGGATAAAGAAAATATGGTATACATATATAATGAAATATTATTCAGTTTTAAAGAAGAATGAAATTATGGCATTTGCTGATAAATGGATATATTGGAGAATATCATGCTAAGCAAAATAAGTCAATCCCCAAAAACCAAAGACCCAATGTTTTCTCTGGTATGTGAATGCTAATTCACAATAAGGGTGGGCCCCTAGGGAAGAATAGAGTTATTTTAGATTAGGTAGAGGGGAGGGAAATGAGGGGAGGGAACGGGGCATAGAAAGGAGAGTAGAATGAAAGAAATATCATTACCTTATGTGCATATATGACTGCATTACCAGTGTAATCCTACAACATGTATAATCAGAAAAGGAAGAAATTATACTCCATTTATGCATGATGTATCAAAATGCATAAATGCATTCTACTGTCATGTATAACTAGTTAGAACAATTTCTTAAAAATTAAAAAATAAATAAAGTGCAAAAAGATAAGTAGGGGGAAGGGAGCATGGGAAAGGAGAAAGGTGTGAGGGGGAAGAGCTGAGGACTGAATCAGAGCAAATTATATTCCATGCTTTTATGATTGTGACAAAATGTATTCTAATGTTATATATAACTAAAAAGAATCAATTTAAAAAACTTGTTAAAGTAGATCCCTCTGGTGCTATCTATTCCTAGGCTAAGGGTCTAAAGTTTACTTCCATGATTAAGGACAGAAAGGAGGAGTAACTGAGTAACCTTTTACAGTTGTGAATTTGTATTCTGGTTTCAGGCAAATAGAGGGAGGAGAGGACACTTGTCTGTTTCTGCTGCTTACCTACCTTTAGAACATAACAATCCTGTATTTAAAATGCAATTTTGAGTACCATATTCTGGGCTCCCACCGTATAAAAAGAAGTGTGAAATTTGTCTTTCCCTATGTCCTAATCCCTTTCTTATTCCCAGAGAATCCACTGTTAATCTATAATCACTGAAACATGGGAACTGACTTATCGAAAATACTATTTACAGAAAATCAATAGAGAGTCATCATGCATTAATAGTTGTGAGGGATGGTTAATTTTGTATTTCAATTTGACTGAGTTAAGGGTTGTTTGATCAGCTTTTAAAACCCTAACCCTAACCAAGAAAGCCAATGATAAAAATTCTGATTTGAGTCGAAAATCCTGAGAATCAGGCTGATGTCCTAAGCCAAGAGAAGATGGATATACCAGCTCCAAAAGAGAAAGTAAATTCACTCCTCCTTCCTTTTCATTTTATTCAGGTCCTCACTGTATTATATGATGCTCACTCTTATGGGTTGGATCTGAAAAGCTCCCTGATATCTCATGTGTGTTAAACATGGTCCCAAAGCAACACAGATTTGAGTTGGGTCTCTTGGGCAATGATTGGTTTTCAGGCTTGAACTACAAGCATATTCTTCGCTCCCCTGAGCATTGAGCATGAGATGACAGATTATAGAAATTCTCAGATTCCATATAAAAGGAGTTAATCCTTCTCAAAAAAAAATCTCTTTGTATAAATGCATGTATACTCTATTGATTCTTTTTCTCTGAGAACCATGAATAATGCACTGTTAGCTGAATGTGATTTAGGATCCTAGGTTAATAAATGTGTTAACATAGGGTAACCTGTAAAGTATAATAGGAATATAAAAATCATTTCTACATATTTTCTTTAACAGATTAAAAACTCTGAAAACAATTTATAAATATTTTAACTGGCTCAAATTCTGGCTCACCCTGAGTTTTTCACATCACACTAGATTATTATTTTCAGTGAAGTTTTCTCTTTTTAAGATAGATGGAAAAATGAACTGCAAAGATTTATAGACTATGTCACAGTGTTCTTAAAGATTGCTGCTTCCTTGAGATTGCTTCTTTATGAAAACATTTTTCTTCCATGCTTCAATAAAGTTACTTCTCTTTTACTGCAAGTATGAATTTTTTCTTTTATTGTGTAGTATCTTGATTGTTCTTTTAAACCTTAAAACATGATATACCACCTCCTTCACATACAGAAACACAAAAACACACAACACATGTAATGTTGCCTGTTTTTACAAGCCTGTTGACAGGTATTGACCAACTTTTCTCAGGATTAGGTGTAATTGAAAAAAAATAAATTTAAACCTTGTCAGATTCAATAATCATTGTAATAGATTTAAAAAAACTGAACACTAAAAATAGATCTATAACTTAAACTCATATTATCCTCTGGATTTTTTTATTCTTTTAAAAATTATTTATTTTTTTTTAAAAACATTTCAGCACTGACCTAAATCATGGCAAGAAAACTTATAAATAAACCAATATAAATATTAGCTAAATATACAAGTCTACTTATATGAAATACACCTTGTGAATGGGATATAAAATGTATCAGACATATTCATTTCAAAATTAAAGGTACATTACAATGTATATACATTTCAAGAAACCTATATGAATAATGTCACTATATTATTCAAATATAAATGCATGTTTATATAATTAAAACTTTCATAAGAAAATAATAATATTAGTTATGACAGTGTGTACAAAATTATGCCTATTTTGTTTTTGCTTTTTGTTTTTGGATGGCAAGCTTGAATTTTTTTTTTATATAAACATGCCTTTTTTTCTTCTTGAAATATAACTTGTTTCAAGTACAATTCTAGGAACATGACATGTTAAGGTCTTTTTCAAATGAGACACACTTGATTCAATAGTATGTAAACTTGAATGAAAAAACTTTTCTATTTTCAATAATGTGTCCTTATTAACTAAAAGGACAAGTCAAAGAAAGCTTTGTTTTCTTCAGTAGTGAGTATCCTTGTCTTTTCTAGTTTGTAATCTGTCCAATATCTTGCAATCACTTACCAAACTAATAGACTTGAATGTCAGAGTCAGCATATGTTAAATTTCTTGACGCTGTATTGCTATAACATGTAGATAAATTTAATATATTTAATTAATATCCAGCTACATTAGATAATTGGAATTCAGTAGTTTCCTAATGTCTTAACATATTTATAGCATTACTTTTAAACTGAAATTTCTTGATTAAGTGAAACTGTATATTAACTGTTGACTAATCTAGAACTTAAGAAAATAAAATGTGTTATATTTTGTGGAAAATGTGAATAAAAGTTGAATCTATAATTTTGGGGCAATATGTATTTAAACACAACCAATAGAATAATTGAATAGAATTTACCATTACTTTATTTTTAAAAGTTTATATTCTTTCCATTTCAGGAATTTCTATTGTTCTGTCTTTACTCATGTTTTATAATTATCAGAATTTTAATTTGCTTTACTCATAATAAGTTTATTTTTTCCTGGATGTTTCTCTCTACTCTTTATACTTTTGTTCTTCATGGGATATGGTTCTGGGAGAAGTAATTGCAACATTACTCTAGCTGCTGATTTGATTGTTTTTCCTTAGTATGATGGACAGATATTAAGTAATTGCTATATAGTGATTGTTATTTATTCAAAAGGATATTTCTAAGAACACACAAAGGTTGCAAAGTAAAAAGATAGTAAAACAGCTCAATTCTTTAGTGAAAAAAAAAAAAAAAACTTTAAATCCTGCTCTCAATTAGTACTTATGACAAACATAAATATATAGAGGGTGACATAATTGAATATTCACAGCTTGAAGTCAAATTTAAGACAATTTGTATTGTAAACACTAAAAATTAAATGTAATATTAACCAAATACAACATCATCCCTCATGTTTATGGCTTAAGGAAATTCATCTTTACCACAACTTTAAGCATTAACAACAGACAGGTAATCTACATATAAGTATCAAAGCATTATACACCAAATTAAAATGATTTAGTCCAGTCATTACCATAATTGATAAAAATTATAGGAGTGACATCTACTATTAACTAGGATGAAATATTGATTTACATTTGCTTTAAAGATAAAAGGAATGGAGACAGCTGTATGTTGACAGAGATTTCTGAAACTGTAGGCCCCTGAATACACTTTTCCTCCTCTAAAATTGTTCTTCTCAAGTGTTTTGTCACAGTGGCAAAAAAAAGCAGACTGTAATGCTCACCATTATTGTCTGATGATGTCCAGGGTAATGAATATCATAACTTTTTATATTGTCCTTTTTTATTTTTATATTTTCCTATTTTTTTTACTCTGCATTATTTCCATTTAAAATTTTATGTTTACTCTTCTTTTTAAAAATTTGAACCCATTTTTATATATTTATTGTCCATCATTTTATTTTCTTTTAGAGGAGATAAAGTTTATTTTTAAATTTTTTTTATTTTTACAGACTGTATTTTGATTCATTGTACAAAAATGGGGTACATCATTTCTTTTCTATGGTTATACACAATGTAGATTCATACCATTCATGTAATTATACATGTATATAGGGTAATGATGTCTGTCTCATTCCACCATTTTTTATACCCTACTTCTCTCTCATTTCCCTCTACACAGTCAATAATGTGAAAAGAGAGCCTACAGAGTGGGAGAAAATGTTTTCCACATGCACTTCAGATACAGCACTAATCTCCAACATTTATAAAGAACTTACAAAACTTTACACCAAAAATACAAAGAATTCAATCAATAAATGGGCCAAGGAACTGAATAGGCACTTTACAAAAGATATACAGGCAATTAAAAAATATATGAAAAAGCATTCAACATCTCTAGTAATAATTAGAGAAATGCAAATTCAAACAACTCTAGGATTTCATCTTACTCCAGTTAGAATGACTATTATCAAGAATGCAAGCAATAATAGATGTTGGCGTGGATTTGGGTAAAAGGCACACGTTTACACTGCTGGTGGAGTTGCAAATTGGTGCAACCACTCTGGAAAGCAGTGTGGAGATTCCTTAGAAAACTTGGAATGGATCCACCTTTTGACCCAGTTACCCCACTCCTTGTTTTTTACCCAAAGGACTTAAACATACTATAGTAATGCAGCCACATCAATGTTTATAGCAGCTCAATTCACAATAGCTAGATTGTGGAACCAAACTAGATGCCTTTCAACAGAAGAATGGATAAAGAAACTGTGATATATATACACATTGGAATATTATTCAGACATAAAGAAGAATAAGATTATGGCATTTGCAGATAAATGGGATGGAATTGGAGAATATCATGCTCAGTGAAATAAGTCAAATCCAGAAAACCAGAGGCCAAATGTTTTCTTTTAAAAATTTTAACTTCTAAATTCTTTTTTGCATCATTTTGTTGTAATTTATTATTATTCATATTTTCCATTCTGCAAGATTTTGTGTATTGTGTTGGAACGGAGATAGCTATATTCTCACTGTGTAGATGTATTTTAAAAATATTTACATATTCATATAAATTGACTTTCACTTTAACTGTTTTCTTTGGTAGTGTTTATTATTTAGTATTGGTTTGACATAAATGGGGTACAACTATGCACAGGTTTGGATTTTTAATTTTTTTAAAAATATTTTTATTTGTTCTAATTAGTTTTACATGATAGTAGAATGCATTTGATACATCATACATAAATGGATACCTGCTATTTAATGCCTGAACTGTTCAGTTTTTTTTTTATTATTATTGTTCATTCTTCTAGTTATACATGATGTAGAATCACACTGGTCCTGTAGTCATGTATGCACATAGAGTAATAATGCTCCATTAATTCTACTATCCTTCTTACTCCCTGTATTAGGGTTCTCTAGAGGAACAGAATCAACAGGAAGTATGAATATAAAAAGGGGATTTATTAGATTGGCTTACACCACCAGAAACTGGATAGTCCACAATGGCCATCTACAGGCTAGAGTGGTGGAAGAACCAGTAGATGCACAGCCCAGAGGCAGAAACCCCAGAACAAGAAGGATCAACGGTGCTACCAAAGTCCAAGACCAAGGCTTCTGGAAACTACCTTGAGAATCACTGGCAGAGTCTGCTTTGGAGTGAAGGAACAAGAGTCTGATATCCTCAGATGATCAAAACAGCAACCAAGAACCTGTTCAAGAAGAGTCAAGCTTGCATCTGCATCTGCTTCCTTGTTCTTCCAACTTTTATTCCATCCAGGTCACCATCCTATTGGGTGGTGCTGCCCACCCTTAGGGAGGGTCTCCACTTCAGTTCAATATCCCATATTCCAATCATTCCTAGACACTCCCTCACTGACACACCTAGAAGCCCAATAATTATTGGCATCTCTTAATTCAATCGCGTTGACAATTCAAATTAATCATTACACCCCTATACTCCCTGTCTCCCTTCCCTCCTCTATGCCAAATCCAAAGTACCACTATTCTTCCTTAGCTTCCCTCCTTATGGTGTATTAGGATCTGCCCAAAAAACCAAAGATTGAATGTTTCTTTGATATGAGACTGTTGTTTTGATTATAAATACAGTAGACAATGTATTAGATACCTGCTATTTAATGCCTCAACTTGTTTACAGTATTTTTATTATTGTTGTCGATATTAAATGCTGACCCTCCATTCCTATGGAAGTGACAATCAGAGTTATAACATCATAAGAAAAACCAGACTGTTATCTTAAAACTGTATTTCTCTTGTTAATATTAGTGCTATTCCTGGACCTCCCCTTACTCTAAAAAGGGCTTGAAAGTGACTGGGAAATTTCAAATTCTCAGATTTGAGATCCTGCTGCAGAATAATACTCACAACTTAGCCAAGTAACAGTGAATTTTACTTAACAAATTATGAAGACCCACTTGAAACTCAACATTACTTCATCAGGTAGAATTAGGGAGACAAAAACACCAGACCAACAACCAAGCCCCAAGAAGGAACAATCAGAAAGGGCCCTGAGGTCACATCTCTGGATATCTACTCATATATCAAAAACTGAAAGAAGTCCCAGAACAAATAAAAATAACAACACAAAAAAAGACATGCATATAAAAGAGAAGCATAAGAAAACAGGCAAACAAATATCCCCCAAAATTCACCTTCCCCCAAAAAGATCCCACAGATATGAGAGTGGATAAATTTCCAGAGAAAGATTATAAAAAATGATTAATAAATGTTCAATGAACAAAAAAAAAAAAGGTAGGAAATAGACTAAGATATCAAATAGGAAATAAAATAGCTTTTCAACAAAGAGATAGAGATATTGAAAATAAACCAATCAGAACTACTTGAAATGAAAGACACAATTAAATTAAAACTTCAATTGAAATTATCATGAACAGATTTGATTGCATGGGAAACAGAAGTTCAGCCCTGGATGACAGAACTTCGAGGTATATGAATTTACTCAGTATACAGCAAATGGAAAAACTAAAAGAACATAATCAGAATATACAAGAACTCAGGGACAGCATCAAAAGAACACAGATGAGATTCACTGAATAAGAAAAGAACATGTAAAAATGTTTTCAATGAGATAGTAAAGAAAACTCTTCCCATAGTAGAAATGATATGGACATCAACGTACAGGAGGAATATAGGACTCCAAACAGATAAGGTCAAAAGGTAAACTCTTCAAGACATATCAAAATGTCTAACATAGAAGATAAGAAAATAATATTGAAATTTGCAAGAGAAAAATGTTGGGTCATATTTAGGGACACACCAATAAGTCTCACTTGTGAATTCTCAACTCACATCTTAACATCAAGGAGGGCCTGGAATGAAAAAGCTAAAAGAAAACAATTGCCAAATGAGGTTGCTATACCGAGTGAAGCTCTCTTTCAAAATTGATGGGAAAATAAAAACTTTCCATGACAAAAATAAAAAGAATTTATTACCACCAAACCAGCACTACAAAGAATACTCAGAAATAAATTGCATACCAAAGAACACAAAAACAAACCCCAAAGTTTCCAATTACATGAAGATCATGAGAAGAGCATGATCGACTAAGGCAGAAATAATTGTAGTCAACAAATTTAAATGGGAGGAAACTGAAAAAAAAAAAAAAGATTCAAAAATCACTAAATATAAATGTTCTCAACTCCCCAATTAAAAGACACAAATTAGCAGAATGGATCAAAAATAGAATCCAACTATATACTATTCGCTAGACTCATCTCATAGACAAAGATACTCACAGAATGAATTTAAAAGGATAAAAAATATTCATGCAAAAGGAGTCTAAAAATGAGCAAGGGTAGTTAGTCTCACATCTGCCAAAGCAGACTTCAAGCAAAAATTAATCAGAAGAGACAAAGAAGGCCACTGTATCCTAGTGAATAACTTAAAAAGAAGATACAACAATATTGAATATTTATGCACCAAATGTTAGTGCACCTAATTACATAAAAATACTTTTTTCTTGACATTTAATTGCAATACAATAACATTGGGTGATTTTAACACAGTTTTATCACCAATAGACATGTCATCTAATCATAAAATCAATACAGATATTCCAACCTAACACTATAAATCAAATGAACATAACAAACATCTACAGAATATTTTACCCCAAACAGCTTAATTGACCTTCTTTTAAACAGTTTGTGGAAACTTTTCCAAAATAGACTAAATTCTAGGTCATAATGTAATCTTAAGTAAATACTAAAAAACAAACAAAAAAAGATATAATCCCAAGCATCCATCCTATTAGATTATAATGGAATGTAATTCAAAATGAACAACAAATAATCAAAATCACATAAATACATGGAAATCAAACAATATTCATTGAAAATTTATACTACAATAAACTATAAAATCTAGACATTGACAAATTTCTAGACAAAAATGACCTGTCCAAACTGAAACAGGAAGATATAGAAAATCTAAACAGATCAATATAAGGAATGAAATTGAAACCATAAGTTTTAATTTAAAAGCCAACAAATAATGAAAAGATTTTTCAGCTGAGTTCTCAAAGACCTTTAAAGAAGACCTAATCCTACTATTTCTCAAATTATTCCATAAATTTGAAAGTGAAGGATCATTCCCAAATACATTCTATGAAGCTAGTATAACCCTGATACAAAAACCAGACAAAGACACATCAGGAAAGAAAACTACATACCACTATCCTTGATGAACACATATGTAAAAATTCTTAATAAAGGGTTAGCAAACAGAATTCAAAAACATATTAAGAGGATAACACAACTGCCAACCATCACCATGCCACTCACGGTGTGCCTCATCTCTGAACGTGGCCTCCTCCATAGTGGAACACCTCTGCCACTGACACGGCCATCTCGAGACAAGGCAGCCTCCATCTGGAAACACCCACCAGGGCCTGAGGCAGCAGCACTTGCTGCAGTACTGTCCACTGCAGCAACACATCTTGAATGAGACCACATGCCATCACTGCTCCACCAGCTGCTGCTGCCCCATTCTGAACATGGCCATCTGGGACACCTCCACCATTATCATAGCCATCACAGGATGTGGCAGCCATAATCTCAGGGCACTGGGTAGGGCCTGGAAGTACAATATCAAGGTGCCTACAGGTTTGGCTATAATTGAGGTCTTCCTGCTAGGTATGATATTAGCCACCATCCCCAGCTCTGTGAGTGCTGAAGTACACAGGGACAGAGGGGACTGGCTTCAGTGGGTCAGAAGATTGGAAGAGGGTATGGGAGCATCTTACTCTTTGCTCACCCAGTCAATGGGTTCAGTATCCACTGGGTTCCCAGTGCCCATTTGGGCCAGTACTCATTGGGACCTGACACCAGTCCAGTCCACAACTCCCTCCCCACTATGGCATCCACTGATCCCTGGGTCTTGCCAGGTTTGGCAATCAACAAGACCCTCTGGCTCCCCAATTACCATTCTCCCAGCACTTCATAACCACAACCCCACTCAACACTCACAGCTACATGGTCAGCTGGCAACTCTCAGTGCCTGACCCTGATTTGCCTGATGCAGAACAGCTCTCCATGACAGGAGCACAGGTCTCTGTGCTCAGTCCTCAGGATGGCCAGGAAGAGAGGTACCTGACCAGGAAGTTGAAAGGGATGTGGTGGGAGAAATTGAGTTTGGAGACTAAATCAGAGACCAGGTGGGGTCCTCAATCTACTTAAGGAGTTAAGATTAGGCTTCTATATCACACAAGTGGAACCCAAAGGAGATTTCTGGGGTACAATCTTCCAAAGTGGACCAGAAATTGTTATACCATGCCTCCAGGAGTTCCACCTCCAGGAAAAAGCTTCCCACCCTAGTAACCCTCACCTTCCTGAGAATGGAGCTACCAGCAAAGTCCAGACAACCCCACCTATCAGCTGAGAAGGGCAGTCGAGAAGATTTTGAACTCCAGTGGAAACAATTGTTCAATTTTCCTTTGAGATTTTTTTCCTTTTCTTTTCCCACTTATATCCCCAACATTTTTGAAACCAAGTATTTTTCATGCATCAGATTACTGAAGACTGGGATATCTGAATAGTAAATTTCAGTATTGTTGTGTATTCTTTTATTTTTCCTTTTTCTTTTTCTTAACTGTTTTTTCTTTTCTTTTCTTTTTTTTTTCTTCATATATATATTCTTTTCTCTCACATATCAGTTTTCCTGGAATCTCTTTCTCTCTTTTCTTCTCCTAACAACGCTCTTGCACTCTTGCTACGATCTTATACTTCTATCTTCTTTCCTCATAAACATCACATCCTACAGCACTCTTGTTCTCTGTCCATCATTAGAGGTTGTAAACCCTTTTGCAAATCTCCTGTTTATATTACAAAAAATAATAGAACACATCATTTCTCTGTATCATGACACAAGTGTAAACATCTTAATAGGAGCTATTTGGTTTAAGGCTGTATATTATTTGCATTGTGTGCTATTAATATTGGTCTTCCCCTTAAAGACAAGGTATTGGAAGCCTGTAAGTCCACAGGGTAAAAACTATAACTGGGATCCACACTGCTAGATGGAAAGACACATGAACAACATGAAAATACAAGGAAACAAAGCTTCCCACACTAACCAAGATGATCCAATATAGAATCCATTTACATCACAATAGAAGAAAAGTCAGAGAATGAGTTCAGAAAGTAAACAGTTAAACTGATCTGTGATATAAGGGATGATGTAAGGAATGAAATTAGAGATAAATTTCAGGAGGTGAAAGATCACTTCAATGAAGAGATAGAGGTTATGAAAAGAAACAGAAAACCACAAAATGAAGGAATCAATAAACCAAATTAAAAATTCAATGGAAAGTACCACCAACAGACTAGACCACTCGGAAGACAACCTCTGGTAACAAGACAAAATATATAATCTTGAAAATAAAGTTGACCCCACAGAAAAGATGGTAAGAAACCATGAATAAAACTTCCAAGAATTATGGGATAAAATGAAAAGACAAAATTTTAGATTTATTGGGACAGAGGAAGGCAGTGAGATACAAACAAATGGAAAGCTAAAACTTTTGAAAGAGATAATATCAGAAAATTTCCCAAACCTGATAAATGAAATGGATAATCAAATACAAGAGGCATACAGGATCTCAAAGTACAAAATTACAAAAGAACAAGGAACATAAAATGAAAATGCCTAGCATACAGAATAAAGATAGAATTTTAAGGACCATGAGAGGAAAATACAGATTATATACAAGGTAACTAATTAGAAAATCAGGGATTTCTCAATCTAGATACTCAAAGCTAGGAGGTCCTGGAACTACATATATCAAACTCTGAAAGAAAATGAATGCTAACCAAAATTAAGCTTCAGATTTGAAGACCAAATAGAAACCTTCCATGATAAACAATTAAAAGATAAATTCTTAATAGTCTGAACATACAAGAACCCCAAAAAACTTAACACACAAATATAATAAATAAATAAATAACCCAACAAATAAATTGGCAAAAGAACCTAAATGGAAACTTTCAAAAAGAAAAAACAAAAAAGACCAATAAATATGTCAACAAACTTCAACTTCTCCAGAAATTAGGGAAAGTAGATTTCATCTCACTCCAGAGAGAATGGCAATTTGCAAGAACAGAAAAAATTATAAATTCTGGGGAGGATGTGGGGTAAAAGGTTATACTCATACATTCTATTTTGGACTGCAAATTAGTGCAATCACTTGGAAAACTTTGTGAAGATTCCTGAAAAAACTAGGAATGGAACCATGATATGATTCAGCTCTCCCACTCCTTGGTATTCTTCCAAAAGAACTAAAATCAGCATATTATAGTCATATTGCCATTTCAACCTCTATAGCAGCACAATTCACAGTAGCCCATTATGGAATACCTAGGCTGGTTCAAAAACATTTGTATTTGTATATGATGGATTCATACTCTGACTATAAGAAGAATAAATTATGGCATTTGCTGGTATATGAATGAAAAAAAGAGAACATCATGCTAAATGAAGTATCAGTTCAGAATATCAAGAATTGAATGTTTGCTCTCTTATGTGGGAATTTAGAACAAATTTAGGAACAGACAGAAACAGGGATCAGATATTATAAAGATACAGGGATAGTGGAGTAGAAAAAGAAGATCTTGTGAGAGAGAGGAGGGACAGGAGTAGAGAGGAAACAAGGATTTAACAAAGCATGCTATTTGCATATGTTAATATACCACCAGCATTTTCACTTTATGTATGTGTAGAATGCACCAATCAAAAATAAAAAAGTGAAAGGAAGGTAAGTAAAGTACAAGAAAGAGAACAGACGTGGGGGAAGTGGAAGGAAAAGCAGGGGAAGGAATTAAAATTACATTCCACACATGAATGATCTTGTCAAAATGAGCCAAATTAATTTCTAATAATGATGATGATGAATGATAATAAATGTAAATGGTATTAAAAGATGTAGTATAGATTTTTTGAATTTTACCCAATTATGTACTATCTAATTAGAAACTAATTTCAAACTACTAATATTAATAATATTAAAAGTTAAAAGGTGATTCATGGCTACAGAGAGGAGTACCTCTCCAGCAGCTCTCCTCACTCACCTAGCCCTCTCCCAGGCCTCAGTGCCAAGGAGAAGACCAAGCTGATACAGGGGTTCAAACTGGCCAAAGACGACAAGCACAACAAGTCCACCTGTAAGAAGGCTGTGAAAAACACAGGTGCCCAACTGTCTAAAAGGGAGCTTTGCTTGCTCTTGGTTGTGTACAGAAAGTGGTTGCAAGCCTTCAGTCTGCCTTGAGGGTCATCTCAAGCATCTAGCTGAAACCCTACACCTCCCACAAGAAGTGTAACTGACAATGGACTATCCGGAGAAAGTGGAGTTGGAGTTGAGATCTATTAGCATAAAGTCCTGGAATTGCTGGATTAGTGTTTAATACTTAGGGCACCTAATCCAGGCAGTTAGATCTTCTACCTGAAAATGAAGGGAAATGATTTCTGGTACCTTGCTGAATTTGCATGTGGTGGTGATGGGAAATAAATAATAGATAATTCACAAGGAATTTAGCAAAGGCATTGACCTAAGAAACAAATGTAACCCACACAAACAATCTGCTTGCACTGTTCTTAACATTTCTGTATTTGCTATGAGGCCCGCAATAACCCAGAGCTTGCTTGCACATTGGCCAAAGGTTTATGAAACATTGAAAAACTTGAAACACCAAATGAAGACTCATACAAAGATAACACCCTCATCGTGTAGCTGTTTACAGACAACACTATGGACATCAAACAGTGCAAGAGAAGAATGTGATGTGGTAGAAGGGGGTGAAAACTAAATGCAAACAGGGTGCCATCCTTCTTCCCTTCAAATAACCTTTTAAAACAACCTCATTCTTATTCCATTTATATTTCCTATAGCAAAGAAACTCATCCATGTTTATGGAATCACCTATAGTATTTATTACATTGCAGCTCTGGGAAAGCCAACCCCACCTCTTAATTTGTATTCTTCTTGGTTTTCCTGGTGTGCCGTTGCTGCTGTAGGAAAATATTAATTACTTCATTTCATATATACATAAGTAACTTCCGAACGTTCAGTAAAAGACTGTTTTGACTAAAGGACCCAACCGTGACGAATGCAGAGGAGGAAAATTAATTAAGGACTCACGGTTTCAGAGATCTCAGTCCACAGAAGTCCAGCACCATTCCTCAGGCTCTAGGTGAGGCCGCACATCATGACAGGCTAGTGTGGTGGAGGGGAAACAGTCACATGTTGATCAGGAAGCACAGAGAGCAGTGTCCACTTGCCAGATACAAATATATATCTCAAAGGCATACCCTCAATCCCCACCTCCACCAGCTATGCCCTACCACTTCAGATACCACTCAGTTAATCCGTGACAGGGAAGTAGTCACTGACTGGATTAAGACTCTCACAAACCAATTATTTCTCCTCTAAACTTTCTTGCATTGTCTCACACATGAGATTTTTGGGGACACCTCACATCCAAACCATGAGAAGGACTAATCTGGTATTTAAGTAATATGAACCAGTTCTGCAAGGGACTGGGTTTTGTGTTACTGTGAAGATATGAAAATATGGTTAATTATAATTTAAAGAGTATTCCACATAATTTTTAATTTCTACACTCCCTTCTTTTTTTAATTTTTGTATTTATCTTTTAATTTTTTACAGACTGCATTTTGATTCATTGTACACAAATGGGGTACATCATTTCATTTCTATGGTCGTACATGATGTAGATTCATACCATTCGTGTAATCATACATGTACATAGGGTAATGTTGAGGTTTTCTTTTCATTAAGCAACTTTTCCATGCCATTTCTGTGTCCTTTATAGTAGGAATCTAGAAGTGTTAACCTGAATGGGGAAAGCACTTGACGTGTCTGGGTTGGAGTTTACAAATTAAAATACCTCCTGTATATCACATATCACTGAGGTCATACTTACCTAACAATATGAAGTTTCCTTATTCACCCTTTATTTGATGGTGTTTAAGTTGACAATTTCCTTTCCATTAATACAGAAGAAAAGAAAGAGAGAGAAAAGATGAAGCTAAAACATTCAAATGATAAAGAAATATTCTAAATAACTGGACAAATTAATTTCTTAACTATATTTATAAGCAAACTTAATTTTTTAACTTAGAGATTTTCTATTCATTTTGTTTCTGTGTGTCAATTTATAAGATCACACATTCTATGTTGCTGTTGTCAAGTGTTAATGTTGCACATTAAAATGACTGATTTTTTTCAAATATTGAACCTCAAAATACCATCTGGTCATGATATATTCTGCAGAATTCTATTTTCTTAATTTTGTGGTTAAGAGTTTTGAGGCTGTATTCATGAGATTCGTGACAGATGTGGAGTTGAAATTGACTTTTCGTTTTTGAACTGTTACTGTCTGGTGTTGGTATTAGACTAACAGATTCATAACAGGAAAGAGAATGTGTTTCTTGTACTCTTTGGAAGAGATTATGAAGAATTGGTGTTATTTTTTTGAACACAACAATTATCCATCAAAATCATCTGGTTCTAGAGATTTTTGTCATTGGAGTATTATTATATTATGTATTCAATTCACTCAAATGCTGTAAGGCTAGTTCAATTATTCATTTTATACTGTTTTTAAAGAATTAGTTGATTTTATCTAAGTTGTCATATTTATGCATACTAAGTTGTTTAGAATATTTTAAAATTATCCTTGATACCTATAAGACTTACAGTGTTAACTCCTGTTTCATTTGTGTCTTCTCTCTTTCTGGATTTGTCAGTTTTGCTGCTGGTTGATAAATCGTACTGATATTAACACGTACATGCATTGAAACTAAATGATATTATGTTAGTATTTTTGGAAACAATATCATCAGTATTAGAGAAAATGTATTTAAAGTTTCAAAGAAGCTATGCAAGAATCTTAAATCAAAATAATGGTGGATTAGGTATTTGTTGATCCAATAACTGATTAAAAAACCCACAGACCTAGAAAATGTTGTAAATATCCTAAAAAAGATGACAAGCCCACTTTTCATGGGCATCTCTAGCTTCTAGTTATATTCTCTAAATAGCATTCAATAAGTTGTTGATGAAATCTCCAGGTCTGATGTAGGAAATATACAAGATAAGGATGAGACCTCTTGTTTTACCTGTAAACACCGACAGTATGTCAGTCTATTGGCAAGCTTTTCAGATCCTTCTTTTTAGATCCTCAGAAGTCAGTTTGAAAAGGTTCATATTGGCAAAGATGTGGCAATTTGGGAAACTCTTAAGAGATACTGAATTTCATTAAAACATGAATTAAAAGAAAAAACAAAAAGCAGAACTAGAGAACTTACATATTAACCATATATAAGAAAAATGAAAATTAATATATTAACTATAGTTAATAACAATATATTACATTCTTGGAAATTTCCAAGTAGATTTTAAGTACTGTAACTGAAAAATAACAATAGGGTAATGCATATGTTTTGAACTCAATTTAGTTACTCCACATGTATACATATTTTAAGACAGTATGTTGTACAAGCCAAATATATACACTTTTTATCTGTCAATTAAAAAATCAACCAAAAACTAAAAAGAAAACTAGAAATGATCATAGTGATGCTTATGTTTAGAATCTGATTTAAGTAAATAAGAAATCGGGGAAATTTGAACAATGTTTATAAATTAAGAAATTATTGTTAATTTATGGTATGATAATGATATTATAGTTTAATAAGTCCTCAATGTTTGGAGATGCATATTGAAATGTCTACAGATCCTATGATAGGATTTACTTAAAATAATTCAGTGGAGGGTAATCATCAGTGTTTGGGTATATGAACTGTAAATGTTCACCAAGTCTCAATAAATTTTAAATTTTGAGGATGAGAAAAGTTTTTATCAACTCTTAAATTTTTTATTGGTGAGTTTTCATATTTGAAGCTTAAATGAAATATACCAAAAATATAAAAAAACATATGTTTGACTCTGGGGACTTTTAACAACATTGAGAACAACCAGTGATGTTATTGATTATGCTTCATGGGGTGCCCCTTCCCTGCCCAGAGGTTGGGCAGAAGGCTCCTTATCTGCCTGGGCTCTCATGGATGATTTAAAGGGTGACTGGTCAGTTATGTGCTCCACAAAAAGGCTGCAGAATTCCATACTGTTTTCCATACTTGAGTTGACTTTAAATGTTAATCTTGTTTGAGGACACCAATGCCCTTATCACATTTTAATACGGCATGTTTTCTTTCCAAATGTTGTTAAGGAAGTAAGCTCATGTATGTTTCCTTTCCCTATTTCTCTTTTTACTTTCTGTTGACCCTCGCACCTCCCCACCCTGATCTGTTTGAGGGTAAGAAAATTCTGCTCTTATTTTCTACACTGGAAACCTACTAGTTTCTCCTGATCTCATGTTTTGTAATATTGGATCTTGGAACCTTTTTTTGTCATCCACTGTTGGGAGCCGTGAATGAATTGTGGGCTTGTCTGAGCCATCTCTAAGTGGAGTCGTACTCCTCAGAGAACTCAGGTGTCATCTCACCAATCTGAGACTGCTCTGTTGCCTTGGCAACATCCTGCTCAAAGAGAATTCTGTGATACTGCGGAATTTTTTGGTTCAGAAAGCCCTAGGTTCAAATGCAACTCCTAAGAAGCGGAAAGAGATACCAGTGTGTCCAAATAGCCTTGAAATGCCAGCTGCCTGGAGGAGAATGAATCACTGCACAAGTGATAAATCTCCAATCAGGCCAATTTCCTACAGCCTCTCCCTTCTTCTTTATCTTGAAAAAGTTTTTCTCACAATCAATCTCCCTTTGATGTGTTTCACTATAAATAAAGCATTTGTGGGCCTTTTTCCTTTGTTAGGAACAGACCCATCAGCCCTCGCTCTAACTATTTTTCTTGCATCCTTTGTCTTTATTTCCTAATTATACTGCTGTTTACCGGTGACAATTCTGCTCCTTCTAATGTTGAAGATTGAACACTAGAGAAGCACGCCAAGGCAAGCATATTAAGCAGGTTTATTTAAAGGTAATACAGACTTCTCCCGGCAGGAAGAAGGGGGCCATGGCTGATGTTCTGAAGTCCCAAGAAGTGAGCACCCTACATCTTTTATAGGTTAAAGTGTCTTTTGACAAGGCCGTGGGTTCAAATCCCCAGCACGTGCAAAAAAAAAAAAAAAAAAGTCTCTTTTGTTCTCCAGTTCTCTCCCCCCCCCCCCGCCCCCCGCCGCCCCCCGCCCCCCATCTCTCCTTCCTGCCTATGTGACTAGGCCTGGTTTTGCATTAAGTGAGAAACCATGGGCAGGGGGAGGGCCAGGGTGATTCAGGCAGATAAGGGCCCAGGGGGCACCAATTCGCAGCTCCTTGCTTGCAGTCCTTGGTAAAGGCAGGTAAATTTGGTAATCAATGGGCTCCGAAGATCCTTGACATTCCATTCTTCCAGGGGCAGTCTCAACTTCCAGAGGGCAGATGGCTTTTATGGCCTCCACTTCCTCGATTGACCCAATCCCCTATTTCTACACTAACTACCTGTTCTTAATTCTGGCTTCACTAATTTTATTTTTTCAGGCTTTCATTTCCAGCTCGCCCACACCTCCATACAATTTATTTATTCTTTCCCTGAATGAGACGCGGTGAGAACTCACCTCTAAGATTTGTTATTCTTCTCTGCCTCCTTTCTGAGTTGTGGGGGAATTGGGAATTACAGTCTAGTGTTGATCCACCATCTTAGTTTATTTCTCCCCCAAAGAATCTTTAAACAAATCAAACAGGTGGAGAAAGATGACAACAGCAGGGCACAGTGGTGCTCACTGGAAATCCAAGGGGAAATTAGTGAAGCCAGAATTGGGGACAGGCAGTTTAGTGTAGAAATAGGGAATCGGGGTCAGATCAAGGAAATGGAGGCCATAAGCCATCTGCCTCTGGAAGTTGGAGACTGCCCCTGGAAGAATGGAATGTCAAGGACCTGCAGAACCCATTGATAACCAAATTTACCTGTGCTTGTCAGAGACTGCAGGCAGGAAGATGCTGAATTAATGCCCCCTGGGCCCTTACCTGCCTGAATCGCTTTGGCCCTCCCCTGCCCATCTGCTTTTCACTTTTTACATCTCACCTGCAAAACTGGGCCTAATCCCTAGCAGGAAGGAAAGAGATAAGGGGGAAAGAATGGGAGAATAAAATCCATAAAAGGACAGGATTTGCTCATCCAAGGATTCTGCCTTTGGGTCCCCTTCTTCACCCTGGAGAAGTCTGCTTTTACTTTTCTTTAATAAAGCTGCATTTTCCACTCTACATTTGCCTCGGCGTGCTTCTCCGGCATTATACTTCAACACCTGAGGAAACAGGACTCCTCACCGGTAAAGAGCTGTATCATAGGATTGCTTTGTGCAGGAGGATTGCAAGTTCAAAGCTAGCCTCAACAAGTTAGTGAGGCCCTCAGCAAATTAGGGAGATCCTGTTTAAAAGTAAAAATACAAAGGACTAGGGATGTGGCTCAGTAATAAAATCCCCCTGAGTTCAATCCCCAGTACCAAAAATATCTATCATAAACAATGATACTCAACCTGACCAAGGTGGTACATTTTGAAGAATGCAGTATCGGCTTAATTTTTACAATTAATTATTATCTTTTATCGTATTAAAAATAACATAAGTATTTCTACATTTGACTTTTAATAAATTATTAGGATGGAAATTATCTGCAAATTAGGAATAGAAAAACTTTTCTCAGTTTATGAGAAAAACTTCCATTTAACATTATGCATAATTGTGAATGATTGAAACCTTTTATTTTAGGTTAAGAGAACTATTTAATGTTTTAAATTCCATTGTCTCAAATTAGTATTTTTTTTTATTATTATTTCTGTAGATTTTCATTACCTGGAAATGGAGTATGCTACGGATACGTATTTTGGCAAATGTTTAAAAGTGTAAAGTCACTTATATCTTGGCAGCTTTTCTAAAGCACAAAAATGAGTATACTTTTTCCACTGATTATTAAAAATCTTCTGTACTGTTTCAGTTTTCACAGTCATTTATAAAATCACATAAAAAGTATGAACTATATAGTAACACGTTTTCAAATAATTTGGGCATGACCTATTGTTATGAACTGACTGTAAATCCCCCAAATTCAGATTTTGAAACCCTAACCTGGTGGGAATTTACTTAAAAAAATCACAGGAAAACTTTCTGTAATGATAAAGTATTTATTTATTATCAAATTACTTGTGGGTAATTTGCAATCTCATAAAATATACAATTTATAAATGATTTTATATCTATATCTTAGAACAGTAAAAAATTTGTTAAAAAATCAGTATATCAACCAAGAAAATTAATGTTCTGTAGCATAATATCTTACTTCTTCAAAAAACTATCTCTAGAAATGATACTCTGCATCTTGTGATTCTAATTCTCAGAACTTACCTTCTGTAGTCACTTATGCCACCATAACAAATGATCTATAATTACTAAATATGGTACACACTATTTTCTAATTTTGCTATACTTTTCATCATTGTGGAACCCATAAAAATTCATCTCTCTTACAACTTTTTATCCCTTTGGATATTTTAATTCCATAGGAATTAAGTAAAGGCAAGATACTAAGTATACTAAATATGATACTATTTATTAAATATACTAAAAATGTGTTCCATCAAAAGGAAAATACAATAAAATGTTTCATATAAATTTTTGAGCATTTTAAAAAACTAAACAAAATTATTAGAACACATTCTTTTTCAAGTATCTTTTTGCAAACAATTATTGAAATAAACACCTAAGCATCAACTAGATAAAAAATTAGATATGGAAAGAAGGTTAAAACTCAACTACTACAAACTTGTTCCAATGCCTGTGACCTCTATAAATGGCATTGAAGTAAAACTCATATAATAGTCAATTTTTCACATTTTTCTTTAAATTAAGAAAATCTCTTTAAAACACCTTGCTCCCTATCTTGACATGTTTTTAGCAAATCATACATTAACATTCTTCAAAAATCATAATTCATTTGAAAAAAAGCTAAGCCAGTCATATCATAATTAAAAGATACTTTCAACCTCTGAACACAGTCACGTTAAATTATGACAGCAAATAAATAGACAAGGATTGGAGAATCCACTCTATCTTCTTCCTTCATTCCATTTTCCCTTCTTCCTTTCTTCTTCTCTTCCATTCTCTCTCTTTGTCTGCCCTTTCTGTTCCTCTTCTCTCTTTATTTTTCATTTGTGACAAGTACTCACATTAAACACAATTCACCATTTTTAAAGATGAGAAAAAGTTGGCTTTAAATATATGCATATGGTTTGCATGCAAGAAATACATTTGTCTTTGAAACTTTTACCAAGAAATAACCTTGCAGGTGAAATGTATCCAAATTAGCATTGCATTCCCTATGTTTACAGGATGATTCAAGATGGTACGTGATTAAACTCATTCCCAACTTTTGTGTGTGAACCTGAAACTTCAGGAAAACTGCAGATTATTGTCTCTCATACTGATTCTTATAAGAACACATTAGATAAAGTACATAAATGCTCAGAGATAAATATGTGGACGTTTGCTTTTGTTAGTAAGACTATATGGCAATGATCATTAATGAGGTCATTTGGCTACATAAGGGAATGAAAATAAAGAAAGTAACTACTAGAACATATGGAGGTCCATATTGCTGTCATTTACAGTTTCATTATGCAAAATAGAAGCTCTATTTGTACCTATGTATGCTGCTCTGTAACAATACATTTATAAGCAGAAATTTATGCAAATTACACGACTTTCTGTACAGGAATTGTACTAAAAGTGAAAAAAGAATATATTATTGGATAAAGTTTTTGCTTCTTTGTATAATAAAAACACAAGTTAGATTAATTAAATTATATGATTTAATAACATTATTTAATTGATATTTTACTTAATTCTTCATTCAGGTTAATTTAAGTAGAGTCAATACCAATCCAAAATATTTTCTCAAACAGGATACATGACTATAAGATGTTATCATTATTAGAAAAAAAATTATTTGTACTAAATAAAAAATTTATAAATTATTTCAGAAGTTTTATCAATTTGCAAATAAGTCTAGTATTCTTATATGGCTTCATGTATAGTTCTGTTGTTAACATAATTATAGCTTTTGTAGTTGTTTTGCTTATTGCTGTATAAAACATTCATTTCTCTTAGCATACAGAAAGACTATTATGTTTTTAAAAAATAATGAACAGATTAAACTGATATAAGTGGTGATATACTAGGAAAACCGCATAAATAAATTAACCAAGCTAATTTATACTATGAATACTGCTACTAGGTGTTTTGGTTTTGGATATGAAATATTCCCCCAAAGATTCTACTGATGCAGGAGGTGAAATGATTGGCTCGTTAGAGGTGTAACCTAATCATTCTATCCTAGTTTGGATGGACTGACTGGGTGGTAACTGTAGAGAGAATAGGGTGTTACTGGATAGGATGGATCACAGGGGGCATGCCCAAGAAGGGTTTCACCTTTCCTTCAGTTCATTCTCCTTTATCTCTGTTTACTAGCCAATATGAGAAGAAGCTTCTGCCATGATATTCTGCCTCACCTTTGACCCTGAGCAGCGGAGTCAGCTGACCATGAACTGACTCTCTAAAATTGTGAGCTCAAAATAAAACTTTCTAAGTTTTTTTCGGCTATTTTGGTCATAGTGATGAAAAGCTAACTAACATGAAATTGGTACTGAGAGGGTGGGATCATTATGGTGACTTACCTGACCATGTGGTTCAGAAGCCTTTGGAAACCAATTTGTGGGAAAAGTTTGAAATACTTTGGAGATAAAGACTGGGGAAGCATTGAAGTGTTCTAAGCGGAGCTCTGTGAGTGACTCTGGTACTGACCACAGTGCCTATAGGTATGGGAACAGTAAGGACTACTCAATTAGGTTTCAGAGTAGAATAAGGACTTATTTGAGAATTTAACTAGAGGAAAAATGCTATATTCTGGCAGAGTTTGTCTATATCCTGCCCTTATCTTGAGAATTTCTGTGAGGATAAGTTTAAATGTGATAAATAATTTAAAAAACATTACAGTCACTAAAGAAATACTAAATACTTTGCACAGAGACATTAAGAAGTTTGCCTTGAGGGAATTAGCAAGACTGTACCCATCACAGGTTCAGAGGTATAAAACTAAAAATTCCTTTGAGGAATTGAAAAGATCAATTGCCTTGAGAAACTGACAAGACAACACCTGCTGCAGGCTCAAGGGTGTAAAAATAAAAATTCCTTTTGAGAAGAGATGCTATGGGCACACTATTCACTTAGGATGCTGGGGGGGGGCGGTGTGCATAGGAAGTTTTTTCACAATGCCTCAGCTACCTTGACTCAGTAACTATGGTGACAAAAAGACCTACTACTGATGGGGTTGGGGGTAGGCCTCTTGTGGTACTGGTTCAGCATGAATACAGCATGTGATCTTATGGAGTGGGAAGCTTCCCAAGATTTAAATGAAGGATTGGGAGCCCAGAAAAAGTATGGCCAGGTCAGAAATCCCATAGTTTACTTCTGAGATAGTAATGTATGAAGCTGTGAGAATTAAGCCAAAACTGAGATGGAGATTTCCAGAATTAAGAGATGTCAGGAATGAGGATTATCCGCTGAGAAAAATTCAGGAATTGGACAGAGACAACCCCAGAAAGAGGCCATAAGTGCAATAACTGGCATGGCCAAAGGAATGGGGCTTCCTAAGCCCCTTGTAGAACACATTTCTCCAACATGATCCCTACTTGCCAGACCTGAAATTACAGAACTTATTTGCACACCTGAGTTTTGGTCTTGTTTTGATTGCTTCACTTTTCTGTGTGTTTGCTTTCCTCCATTTAGGTTGGGAATGTTTACTCTGTGTCATTGTATATTGAATATAGGTAACTCACTTTTGATCTTTACAGGGGATTATGGCCAAAAGTTTGTCCTGAGTCTCAGTTAAGAACTTAAACTTGGACTTTTGAGAAATGCTGGAACTATTAAGATTATGGGATCTCATTAAGATGGAGATGGATTGACTTTATGTTGTACTGTGAAATAGACAATGAGCTTTTGGGGGCCATGAATGTAATATTATGGTTTGGATGAGTTGACCCCAAAAAGCTCCTGTGTTAATGCAGGAGGGTTAAGTAATTATATTATGACAGATGTAACCTAATTAGGACATCTTAGTTGGAATAACTAGGTGGTAATTGTAGGCAGAAGGGATTGATTACTGGGTATTCTCTGGAGGAGTTCATCTTCTCTTGAAGTTCTCTTTTTTCTCTCTCTGCTTCCTGAATTCTGTGACAGCTTTCCTTCATCATGCCCTTGTTCCTTGATGTTCTGCCTCATCTTGGACTCACAGTCATTGTTTTGACTGAGAGTTGACTAAATTTCTCAACCCAGTGAGCTCAAAATAAACTTTTCCTCTAAGTTGTTCTTGTCAAGTATTTTGGTGACAGTGATGAAAAAACTGACTAACGTAATAGTGACAATTTGACAATCTGTGGTTATTATTATTTTCCTCAAATGCAATATTTTAATTATGGTTTAGCTATTAATAATGTACTACATAAACATACAGTTATTGATGTGGAAAATTATTTTAAATTAACCTTTTAAATTCATAAATTTGGTATGTATAATCGAAGAAGGCATGATGATAACTACATTCATCATGAAAAGTTAGTTATTTTTTATTTAAAGTTCTCTTGATGGATAGGAAAATTAGTTTAGCACATTTGGATGTAGTTGGTATCTTCTATTGACCAAATTTACCATAGCTTTTTTTTTTAACTATTCATTTTTCTCTCCCACATCCTCTCACTCCATCTTACTAATTCCTAGTAAGCAATCTCACTCATACCTAGACAATGTGTGATCACATGAAATGTCAAATTGTAGGAGATAGAAGTGCTCTTATATTGAATTGCATCATTACACATTACATATGTGTATCAAATTATAAGACTATATTCCATAAAGAGCAATACATGTCTCTATAAAAATAAATGAATAAAAGGAGGGGAAAATTTCTCCCATTCTTATATTCATGGACCATTTACCTTTTCACCCACCTTTGTTGATAATAATATAATAATAATCATAATTCATAACTATCCCCAGAGTTTTCTTGAACTGAGTCAGCATCTAATATGAGAAATTATACTTTCTCCAGTGTTCTTCTTTTTGATGAAGAGGACATCAGACTTACAGTCAGACTCTCCAAACGGCTAGTAATTATAGACCTTAAAAATTTTAAGGTAGGTAATAAAATGTAAAGGAGCCTGATTTTGCGAAAAGGATTTCTCTCCCTCACCTTGCAGGTGAGGAAAAAGTTCCTGTTGGACGGGATGAGCTGGCTGCAAAATAATAGCTAAGAAATTTATTTAAACAGGAATAAACTGCAGGAGACAGAATTATCTTTAGAATAGGGGCATGACTGGTTGAGCCATACAGAAGGGTCTGGCTCTAACAAAGGAAGGAGCCTGAACTTGGTTTATTTAAAGAGGTACAGATCAAAAGGGGGCAGGTAGGAGTTTCTTCCATGAAAAACAGGATAAGGGGTGGGTTAAGCAAGCCAAATTGGCTCTAGCAGTCATTCCCACATCCAAGGGTTGTATTTTAACTTTGCCAGTGAACCAAAACAGGGAACACCTCATGACTCAGGCAATCTCATATAATTTTTCATATTGTGAGTCTAGAGACCAGATTTTCCTGTCTCATAGTTCAACCAAACATGGCTCTTTTTTTACAGACCATGAGTGGCCCACCTGCAGATTCCTCTTCTCTTATGCCTGCAAATGGTTCTGATCATGTCTAAAAGTACCATAAAAGTTTGATATTTCTTCTCCACGTTGCATCTTTTCTCATTTGCTACCTTTTCACTTGGTCATATCTGCCCAATTCTGGATGTAAACATGTTAATCTCTTTAAATTTTTTTTTTTTTTTTTTTTTTTTACAGACTGCATTTAAATCATTCTATACAAATGGCCTACAACTTTTTCATTTCTATGGTGTGCACAATGTAGACTCATACCTTTCTTGTAGTCATACATGTACATGCGGGTAATGATGTCTGTCTCATTCCACCATTTTTCATACCCCCCCCCTCTCATTTACCTCTATGTAATCTAAAGTTCTTCCATTCTTCTATCACCCTCCCACCCTCCCACCCCCATTATATATCATCATCCACTAATCAGGGAAGACATCCGGCCTTGTTTGTTGGGATTGGCTTATTTCAACTTAGCATGATCTTCTCAATTCCATCCATTTATCTGCAAATGTCATAATATTATTGTTCTTATGATTTGTGTCTATATACCACAGTTTCTTTATCCATTCATCTGTTGAAGGGCATCTTGGTTGGTTCCACGATCTAGCTATTATGAATTGAGCTGCTATAAACGTTGATGTGGCTGTGTTACTATAGTATGCTAATTTTTAAGTCAATGGACTTAGGAATAGACCAGAGACCCTGCACTAAATAGAAGACAAAGTAGGCCTGAATCTTCATCATGTTGGCTTAGGATCAGGAGTTCCTTAACAAGACTCCTAAAGCACAAGAAATCAAAGCAAGAATCAATAAATGGGATGGATTCAAACTAAAATCTTTTTCTCAGCAAAGGATATAATCAATAATGTGAAAAGAGAGCCTACAGAGTGAGAGAAAAATCTTTTCCACATGCACTTTAGATAGAGCACTAATTGCCAAAATTTATATAGAACTTACAAAACTTTACACCAAAAATACAAAGAACCCAATCAATAAATGGGCCAAGGAACTGAACAGACACTTTACAGAAGAAGATATATAGGTGATTAATAAATATAAGAAAAAGTGTTTAACATCTCTAGTAATTAGAGAAATACAAATTAAAACAACTCTAAAATTTCATTCTTATTCCAATTAGAATGGCTATTATCAAGAACACAAACAGCAATAGATGTTGGCGTGGATGTGGGGAAAAAGGCACACTTTTACTTGTTAATCTATTGAGTTATGTTAATGTAACTCCCATTTCAAGGCTGAGGGCACCAAGATAAGAGCTAAGACATTTTCGAGATTTTCAGCGACATCATAATCAACAATTGTTAGTTGTTAACATTTACAACACCCCTTTCTAGACCTCCTCTGTAGCAGCACCTACAAGTCTGTAGTTCATTGCACTAAACCTGCAAGATGATGCAGTAATTGCTCTAACTCCACTTCACCTTACTTTTATGACTGTTCTCTAAGTCATTCTTTACCTATAGTCACCTTGGATTACAGGAACAACAAGTCTTATTGACAAACATCTTGCAAAACAGAATCTAAAATGTCCCCAGGTAGCAGGAACTTTCTTTTGCTGACAAGACTTCACTTGGCCCTCCTGAGATAGTGATCAGCTAGACCACAGTTTGATCAAAGTTCCTTGACTATGCATACTCTTTTGTCCTTTTCCTATATCCCTAAAACTCTTATATTAGCTGCTTGTAAATAAGGATGAGAATGCTCATCCTATTTTCCTTCCCACTATAGCTATACTGAATAAATTCTGTTTCTGTTCCAGTGGTTTTTACGTTTGGTCAATTGGGGTGAGTGACCTGGTATCAATAATTGGTACTATAATTATTACTTGAATTTTACTGAAATGTAACCACATTTAAATCACTATTTAAGGATTTTCTGTTAATATCATAGATTTGTCACATTTAAAAAGCTTTAACTCTATAGTGAATATTTTCTGACTTGGGACAGCAAATACAAACACAAATATTTGAGTATAAATGAAATTGAAACAAAATAAAACTTTATGTTAATTCAAGTTATAATTTGTACAAGTGGTCTTAGAGATTTAGCAGTCCTAAATGGGAATTTTTTCACTTTGTCTTCTTTCAGTTTATAATGTTTGTATATTGATTTTAGTTTTTATTACTTAAATATGAATGTAATTGAAAATATCTGTTTAATTGAGTGTTTTCAAATGGACATATATGGAAAGAAAATGAGAATAAACTTGACAACTATGAGAAATTAGAATATTCTCTTGTTACTTTTCTACTTATGTGACCATTTAAAATATTTTAATTTCATTCTCTTAATTCTGTCATTGTATTAAATGTCCCATTTTAAGTACTGTCATTAATAAACTTAGCTCTTAATTTTTACCTTTTAGGATTTTAAATTTTAAAAATTTAATCTGGGTACAGTAGCCCATGCCTAATCCCAGCATCTTTGGAGACAGAGGCAGAAAGATTGCAAGCTTGAGGCCAGTGTTAGCAACTTAGTGAGACCCTCCACAATTTTAAGACACTGTCTCAAAATACAAAAAAAAAAAGTTAATAAAGAAGCAAGGGTGTAGGTCAATGGTAAATTGCCTTTAGGTTCAATCCTCAGTCCCCCAAAACTAATAAATATAAAAATCTAAAGCTTATACCAACAGATTCAAGTTTGTAATTTGCATGTGGTAGGAATAAATGGATTACACAAATTGTTACTGTTACCAAGAGTAAAACTGACCTAGTCAAGAACAAATTACATCACATTTGGAATCTGGAAAAACACAGGTTCAAATAATCTTAAATATGTGCCCCAAGGGTTTACAAAATGGTCACTGTATTTATAGTTTTAAACAAAAAGGGATTGGAAAATATTAGTGAGAAATTACAATGGGGTAATGACAAAAGTTAAGCTGTCTTGAAAGAAAGGAATTGAATGCAACCTTTCCATCTGGTAGTTTGAAGGAAGGTGTCCACTGTGTAGAAGTTCAGCAGAGGTAAAGAATGTTTCAAAGGTCAAATACCTGGACAAACACCTGTCTGCAACCCATTTCAAAGGTTTAGCTATGGATGAGTCTGAGATCTAATTAACAGTGGCCTCCAAACTCCTTAAAAATGTCCCAAGCCAATGTTACTCCATTTTAATTTCTTTTCCCTTAAAATTACCAGAAGGAAAGGCATAAATTAAAATCAGGATTGTATTCTTATTTTGACTTTGTATCATTCAGTTTTTTGAATGTCTATGATCATTTTGTTAAGTCAGAAAAAGATTTTGACCCACTAATTAAGTCTACAGTAATAGGTAATATGAGTGCACTAATTTTGATGAGTGTCAACTAGATAAGAGGATAATATGCCTGCAGTGAAGCATCCAAATAATTACAAAAATCTTTCAATTACATTGCAGAAGAGGAAAAACATTTTTCCTGTACAGTCTTAGGCTCATTGGCTATGGACCCTTAAAGTAAACTGATTCAATATAAAAGGGATTAACGAAAGGGATAAACTGTTTAATCAACACAGAGTTTTGTAAATAAATGAAACTCAAGGAGGCAGTTGGTGATTGAGACTTATGTGGATTTGATGAGAGTTGCCTTCAAGAATAGAACATTTTCTGGTATGAAGACATCTTTACAAATATAAATTTCCTTTATAAATCAAAATTTTTTGCAAAAGTTAAAATTAATGCTAAATTTTTAGGCAGTTATGGCATGGAAAAGCACTTGTGTTTTATGTATTGGCTCCCAATTGCCTTTGGCTCAAAAGTGTCATTACACCAAAAAGGCATATTTTGTAGTTGGTGGCATATTCTGGTACCCTTTTTAAAAATAGGGTTATTATGGATGAATACCCAAAACAGGGAAATTGATGTCACTTAGAATTAGTTACTGAAAAAGAAAACTAAACTGGTATTGGAATATTTTACCATGTCACACATTTCTCATTATTTGTCTCCAACGTTGGCTCTTTGGGCTTATCTTTAATGAGAAAAGATACCAATTTAGCAAAATATTGGGAACCATAAGATGAATCATATTTGTCATTATTGCTGAAATCAGCTAAGACCTGGTCACATCCAGAAAAAGTACTTAAATTGTCTTGGAAGAAGTGCCTCCAGATGATACTCAAATATGGTTTAAACTGGCTCTTCAAGAATGAATATGTGTGGGTGAAACAAGCTCCTCGATCATGACATTTTGATGTCACCAGCTTAAAATCTCCCATGCAGAGCATAACTTCCTTAGAAAAGAAACTTGCTACCTGAGAAGGAACAGGATGTTCATCTATGCCTGCCAGAAGGACCATACTGTCCCTTTTTGACTAACAAGAGCTTCTCTCTTTTCCCTTCCTGTAATTCCTCTACTACCAACTAATCTGAAAACCAAATTAGAGTTTTATCTTTTGTTGCCTTCAATATGAAAACTTTTATTGCAAACACCCGGTGACATGTTTTAACTTCTTTGCACTTAAGGTAGCAAGTCGGTATTCAGTATAATATTTATTTTTAGTATTAGCGCCATGGTTAAAAAATTTTTAAGACTAGTATGTTTAAAAGATTTGTTAAACACTGACAGCCAGTGTACAATATTTAGAAAAGTTTAGGTATTTTTCTGTTTATTAAAAAAATTAGCATTAAAGTTAATCATATATAGGGATATTTCTATGAAATAAATTTGAAGATCAAAAGTAACATGAATTGCAGATATGTTTAAAAGTTTGACATGTACTTTTATCCATTATTTTATTATTTTATTTATTTATTTTTTGTTATTTGATTTGGGAATGTTTCTTTAAAGCAAAAAAATATTTTCCAATTTATTCTGCATGTTTGAATCACAGAAAGGAAAGTTTTAGTACTTTTAAATATGTTTGAAATCTTCTACAGTAATTAAATAAAAGGCAATTGTAGGTGTGCAAACATATCTATTTCTTCTACCTGTCTAAGTTCTTGGCTGGGAGACCTGTAACAAAAGACAGATTAGCAAGAAAAAAATATACAAATTTATTTAATATAAATTTAAAATGACACAGGAGAGTTCATAAGGAACGTAGACTTTTAATGCAGACACTTAAATATGAGAATTTTTGTGTGAGTTTTAATGGAGAGTCAAGTGTCATGGAAAATGCAGTAGGGCAAAAGAGCGTATGGACTTGAGAGTAGTACACCATGGGAAAGGTAGTGAAGTCTGTTTATCGAGATTCCTCTCTCTTCAGGAGTAAGGATGATCCTTTCATCCTGGTATAGGGAGGAGACCTTTGGATCTTTTGAGCTCTTCAGGGGAATATCAGAATCTTTTCAGCATTTAACATTTCTCTAATTCTTTTAGCTTAAAATCTTAAATGTGTCAAATTGTCATTTTGGGGGGATAGTATTTCCCAAACCATAACACTTTATTCTTTCAATAATAGTAGCTAATTCTTCTTTAAAAATTCAATGTGTGAGGATATCTGCTAAATTCCTTACCTGAGTAATATGTATGTATTGTTTATAACAAAGTCAAAAGTCCCTTTTGTTTTTTTATTTTTTACACAAGGAAAGAAAATAAGAATCAAAGATTTAACTTCAAAATATATCTTCTTAATTTATGCCTACCGTTTTGATTACCACATTATTCAGAGCATACATATATATATATATATATAAATTGTAATATTATGGTGGATTATGGACTATAAAATTATGGAATATGCTTTTTATAGGTAGATTACAACACCTGCTTTCTCTTTATTCATATTTTCTCTTATGTCTTAATTCATGATCTCCTTTGTTTAGCTTTTCCCAATCACTATATGAGTTCTCTCAATTTTTAACATTTTTTCTTTTAAAAAATGTCAGTTATTGTTTTATTTATCTTAGTAAAGTATTGCTATATCTTGAATTCCTAGTGGGAGAAATTTCTTTAGTAACCTTAGTGTACTCACTCATTAATTTTCAAGAGCTAAGTTTTAAATTTTCTTTATTCTTTTTAATTCTTTTAAGTTTTGACTGTCATTTCAATGTCATGCTCAAATGCCATTTGTGGAAACAAAGGGCAAAATTGTAGGTATCAACAGCTCCTTGAATTATACATACTTTTGCAATAATTGCTTCTAACTTTAGCATAGTGGAAGATTTTCACATTATTATTCATAGATTTCCATAAGTTGACACTTACATTTCAAACAGTAAAAATCTTGAAATTTTAGTGTCATGCTCATGATAGACTTGTTAAATTCCTTTGTGCTGAATATCATGACAGTAAGTATGTCAAAATAGACCATTTCAATATACCCAAATGAAGTTGTAAAAATTTGTTACAATACTTAATAGCAATACCTTTGATCAATTCTAACTAAATAAATATGATTACATTTCACTGAATTCTTACTCCAGTGCAGTCAATAGAAATAATATCTGAATTTGTACTTATAAGAAAATACATTCATGTCATTGGATTACAAATAAATTTAACAGAGAATGGACCTGGTATTAATTTAATATTTTTCATTTTTTTCATATGGTTTTACCACATCCACAGAAAGTAGTAACTTACAAATCTTCTTATTGGTCTTTAAATTCACCAGTGTACTGACATTCAGTTTTGTAAAAAGCACTTGCTTTTCTGACTATCAATACAAACAAAATCCATGTGCTTGATTCTTTATATATACATATATACATATGTATATAATTCTTAAATAAGTTTAAGAGATACATATATCTTAAGTTTAAAATATATATTGTTTTAATATTAAAGTCATATACTTATAATACAACACTTCTTTAGTATGTCAATACATTTCATGAAGCATTACAGCATGTCATCAATATAATATATCTCTATAAAACAGTTCACTTTCATTTCATCACATAAATCTTGTTTTAGAATATATTTTGATAATAAAATTATTTGAAGTTCTACATATTTAGCATTATTTATATCTTCAAATTTGATAAATATTTGCAAATATCAAATAGTCAAATATGTCCTAAAACTTTGGTATCATACATAATTCATATATTTGGCTTTTTATTTTGTATATTATATTCTTAAAATGTATTTAAAACAAGAGAGAAATTGTAATAACAAATGATGTGTGAGAAAAGTTAGATACTAGTGATGAAACCAACAGTTAGATCTAAAGATTAATATCGACTGAAGGAAAATAAGAATAGGCTAAGTGATTAGCCTAAGTGAGTGATTTAATAATACAAATAATATATTTCTATAGGTGGGTATTAAAATGTTTCCCAACATTCATACTACAATAAAATGACAGCAGTGGAGTTTTTTCTTGAAAACTAAAGAAGTCCAGGTATATAGGCTAAAGAGTTATTGTACATTCAATGCCCAAACATGATGATAAAGGAATTCTGAGACTAAGAAGATAAGTGGAATCAAATATTGAAATAAGCATAAAGAGTGGGACCAGAGATAATCAACTCCAAATGTGGGAAACCAGTTTTCATATATAATTACGGTGTTTTATATAGTGTGGCTCTATAGATATGTGATGGAAGACAGGAAGATTTCCCTTTAAATAGTAATCTTTTGTGGATAACTGAAAATGCATCATCCTAAAAAAATAGTATTTTAAATCCTTTTGTATAGCATCTGAGCAGTGGGATATTTAGTGATAAAATTTAAAATTTACCTTGCCAAGTTTTCTAGATCTTATTATTATTGTATATGCTTAATTTAATTCTATAAAGTAAAAGAAAGATATATGGAACCATATTAAGTATTAGAATAAGTGGTTCTGATTTATTGGAACAATCTCTATGTATATAAAAGTGATCATAAAACCAAATTACCAACTCCTACTCATGAAACTTTTATCATTAATACCAAATTGCTCTTCCTGCTGAAATTCTGTTTCTTTCAATTCTTCATTATCAATTTAGGTAACCTTTTGCAAAATATAAATATCATCCTAGGAATAAAATCATTAAATATTTTAGAGTTATTTAGTACTGTGGAAATCAATGTGTAATATTAAATGAGAAAATTTATTAAATTTACAGGGGATAAAATGAAGGATTGATTAAAAAGCAAGAAAATGTGCATAACGAGACCTTTAAATTATTGATTTGAAAATATTTTACAAAGCATATTACTAAAAATATCTAGACATTGTGTATATACTTATATTATTATTCAATAAATAAATATAATACTATAATCAAAGGGAAGGGATGGATTTTATACTAGGAAAGCACTCAATAATAGTAGCTATAATCAGACTCAATGGTGCATACCCGTAATCTGGGTAACTTGGAAGGCTGAGGCAGGAGGATTGCAGATTTCTGAAGTTCAGCCTCAGCAACTTAGAAAGACCCTCTCTCAAAATAAAAAATAAATCAAGAGGGCTAGGAATATATCTCAGTGTTAAAGTGCCCCTGGGTTCAAGCCCCAATACAAATACTAGTACTACTACTACTACTACTACTACTACTGCTAACTATATTCTGAATTGTCCAAATTTTTTTTTTTGAAATTTGTTGGAAGAAAAAGGAAAATAACTTCTGTTTGTCATATTTTCAAATAAAATAACAACTTAAATTTGTAAAGTCAGCAGCCATTTATATGTAGCTCAAATTTTATTTTCAATATGAATTAATTTTCTTGCTAAACATTACCTAGAGCAAACATTCTACTTTCCTATTATTATTATTTTTTGAGTGTTTTTAAATTATTTTTTATTTTTACAGACTGCATTTTGATTCATTGTGCACAAATGGGGTATATCTTTTCATTTCTATGGTTGTGCATGATGTAGATTCATACCATTCTTGTAATCATACCTGTACACAGGGTGATGATTTTAACCATGGATTTCATTGAAATTGTTTAGTTTTCCATTCAAGATCAAAATTCGTCTGTAAATAGTAAGAAGGAATCATGTTTTTGTGTAAGGGATATATTTGCTGTTGGTCACCAATCATTTGTCACCAGTTGTTCATTTTCAGATCACAACTTTAAAAATCTATTTCTTATGACATACTTCCAATTTATTAATGGGAGTGTTGGAATTTCATGATCAAAGTGAAATGTTGCTACCCAGAGAGGATGAGGACACGTGTTCTAGTCAGTTGTTATGTGCCAGAACCACTTTGCCATGTTTAACATGGGACTTTGACATAGATTTTTTAAAACCCCCAAATACTATTTTGTTTTAACAAAAAAATGCTTTTCTTTCTTTTTCTTTGTTTCTTTCTCTTTCTTTCTTTCTTTCTTTTTTTTTTTTTTTTTTTTGTTACTAACAACCACAAAAGATCTCACCTCCAAATCAGAGCTTCCTAGATGATTTATTATACAACCAAGACTGAGAAACAAATCTAATGTTTTTCAAACTGTACAATCATTGGTGGGCCAGAATCAGAAATGATATTTAAAATATTGGTCAAAGGAAATAGAATAGAGTATAAGAGAAGCACATTGTAATAAGGTGTTGGGTGAAATCTTTCAGCTGTATATATTGTGTGTATAGCTTACAATGTAACTGATCATTATAGCTCAAGAGCTTTGGAAGCATGTTGCAATTACTAAAATCTGCCACTGTGGTGAATATTAGACAGACAATATATGAGTGAATGGACATCGTGATAAGAAACTTAAAACTCATGTGAGTTTTACCTATCACAAAATGCTTTCTATTGATTGTTTTTTGATCACTCAAAAATGTAAACCAGTCTTAGTGCATGAGTTCTACGGCAAAACAGCAGAGCCTGGCCAATGTGGCCTATGTGACCTGTAGTAGCCATTGGTCCCTGATCTAAGCTGATGTATCTTCTTTGTTTTGACCCTCAACTTGATCAGTTATAATCAATCGCCTTTGGTTTGATTCCAAAATGGTCTCCGACTTTTGACTGTTTTGTCTTTCGTATTCTGACTTAAAACACTTTCCTATTATTTTTAATGAGAAAATATAATTCTCTTTTCAGCATATATGTTATTGCATTGAAAAATTTAGTTAGAATTCTGCATGCAGTATTTAAAAGAAATGTAATATAAAATTAATCCCTAAAATGCATTGGCAATAAAAATGTATCATTTAAAAGTATTCAAATTATTAATGACAATTTTGTTAATGTAGGCACATATAGAACAAAATTGACTAATGAGTGGAGTTTTACCCATTCAAAGTATGGCATCAATTTTTATTACTGCATTTATAGGTGTATTTAATTTTAATACCATCTGTTGGCATATTTGATATGATTATGTAAAATAAAACTGCTACTATTATTAAGTTATAACTTTGTAGGATATATCACAGTATACTGAGATCTTTAAAATAAATATGTATTTCTTTTAAAGTAGTTCTAAAATTTTTTAAATAGTAATGTTACTAATAAGTACTAGTAATGGTAACTAACAATTTTTCTTTGGTACTTACCATATTCTTAATGTAGAGTTAAGTGCTTTGAGAATTATCACTTTCTAAAATATTTGTAATTGTTCCTTTTATCAGAAATTATTATAATTATTATTGTAATTATGGTCATCTTTCTTTTATATTATGCATTTCTGTAATCTGCATCATACAATGCTTTAAAAATTGGTGAGGATTCATTGAATTAGTTCTGTGATTTTCAACATCATACAACATGAAGAAAGACATATCCCTTTGTTTAAAGTGCCAAGAATTCGTTTAGTGTTTACAGGGATATTTTTTGTCTTCAAAATAATTAAATGAGAAAAAGAAGACCTTCATATTTTCAGTTCTAAACTATGCTTCATAATTGTCTCTGTGAAACGTGTATATTCTTTTAGCCATACTTAAGGGTTGTGACAATTTAAAAATAGCTAAAAATTCCCTTGTACTTTAACTATATGGATGTTTTATGAAGAATATATGTTTAACGCCATTCCATAGAGGTGATAATCAGGATATGTTTTTAAATATTTCCCATTTCAAGGAGTGTTTCACAAATCCATCAAAATAATTATTTATAATATATGCAAATTTATAAAATCTTAGATTAAAATATCAATCATCTTAATATTTTCCACTCAAAATTTTATTCTGAAATCCCTGAGGATCAGTACATGATACCTGGAAGATCATATTGCTCAGTCACTTCTTTACAGAGAGGAAAAACTGAGGTTCAGGAATGCAGTGCAAGGATGAGAACTACTTATATTTCTTGAACCATTAATCCATGTGACTGTTCTACCAACACTTCACTTCATTGTGGGGAAAGCAAAACAAAACAAACACTAGATAAAAAGTAAAAAAGAGCCATTTCACCTTTAACTAAATATCATGCCATGTTTTCTACCTATTATAATTGTTTGTTACAATGTACAGTTTTCCTACCCTAGATACTTTTATTTTACCATTCCAAACAACTCTAAGCACTCTTATTCTTATTACTTTTTCTCATCACCATTTTTGAACATTAAGTCAACTTACTGGCACAATCCACTACAAACAAAAGGAGACAGATGGTTTGAGATGACTGTATTCTCAAATTGCTAATTATAAAGAGTCAAGTCATTTAATTTTCATGGTAGTCATTGTAATATTAATTTTCTAAATTCCATCAGTAAGAAAGTATTAAAGAAGCAGAAAGTACAAATAATATCTATGATATCTGTTTTCATTAACATTTCCACTTGTGTTTGCTAAGTAAGTACATAGCTCAATTGTGCAGCTGACATTCATCCAGAGGAATTCTGTTCATCTGTTTGAACCTTTTTTAAACAGGATCATTGAAGCAAATGAACTTATAATAGCATTTGGTAACTAAATTCAGAATGGATTTTCTGCTGCATTGATCGACTTAGAGACATTATCTTATGCAAATACAATGTTCATGAGCCAAGTTTTCCTTCTAGTATGGATATTGTGTAGAAGAAGAAAAGGAAGTGCATACATTTTCACTGGTGTCACTTACATGCAGTACTGTACTCTCCATCCTATTAAAAAAAGACCTAAGATTGCACCACATACATGGTGCATAATTTTCCCATATACATATATGAATACACCAAAGTGAATCCCACCATTATGTACATCCACAATAATGCAGTCCCATGAATTCTACAGTCACATATAACTAAAAAGAGGCAGTAAAAATAAATAGGAGGCAATAAAAATATTTGAAAGGATTTTGTTACTGAATTTTGAAGTGCTTTGGAATTTACTATTTGAAGTATAATTTATGCTTACATTAAACAGATTCAAACCTATTGAAAAACTAGAAGTCAAGCTGAATTTATTAGCCATATAATGCTAAACAGTGCTAGTCAGATAGAAAAAACGTTGACTATAAAATTCTAACTAGCTGACACAGTGACCAGTCTTGTTTTACTTTCCCTTGTGAATCAAGAATTACTTTGGACCATAAATGAGTGAAAATATCAAATTATTCCACATTTCATGATGGGATGCTATGGTGTATCATTGAATATTCAGTGATGAATTTAAGTCTGTTTCATTTCCTTTGCTTTCATTATACTTTATTGGGAAGACAGTAACATTGTGAGATACTAATGAATGAAAATAGTAAAAAATATGTTATGCATATAAGAACATGTCACAATGAGACCCATAATCTTGTGTAATTAATATGCACCAATAAAAATTATATCTGTAAAATATTTTGAAAAAAGATTTGTGTCTTGCCTACTACTACTTGATTTTGTATTTCTACCCAAATGTGATAATCTTTACTTTAGGAAAAGTTTTTAAGCAAAATTTTAGTTTGAACATTTTATTCCACACTGCTTACTCATTTACACAGATCTTTTTTACACAGTTACCCCGAAAAATGATTATTCCCTGTAATCTCTATGTCACTTACCTTGACTAAATCTTTCTCTGCCACAAGAATATATAGTACATCTAGATGAGACTTGAGAAGTGGAGTGAATCAATAGTTTACTCAATAAATTCATATGACTAATGATGAAGACAATAATTGAAGCACAGAGTAACACCATTTCCTCAATATAGAAATAATGAAAAGATATGACTTACAAAATTTGTAATATTTTTATTATTTTGTTGCTTACCTGAATTTTGCTGTTTTTCACTGAGAACAAGAGTAAGTACGTTATTTGTCATTTTTAATCAAGTTTCTGGCCAGAAAGAAAGAAAGAAAGAAAGAAAGAAAGAAAGAAAGAAAGACACATGAACACCTAGGGATAATTATATATCATGTATTGATTACTCTATCTCGCTTCTACCTTTTGTTTCCTTTTCTGTACAATAAATTAATGGTTGATGTTGTGTTGTTGAACGAGAAAATTTCAGTTTCTCACTTTTCAAAATATTTTTATGTGTTTTGGCCTATTAAATTTTGACTTGGTATACCTTTCAGTACAGAAATTTTTGGCATAATTTGTTTTATAAATCCTGAAAGAGATTGAGATGAAAGAAGAGAACCATATTGACTATCTTGGAACCAAGGAATGGAAATGAAATGCAGAGATTAAAAAGAATTTCATATTAAGTCAAAAATTCAATTTTATAATATTATAGAATAAAATATACCAAACTGAAAAAACCTCGAGCTTTATACTGAATTATTGTTAAACGTTCAGTCTGTTTAAATCTTTCCTTTAGCCTTATCCTCATTTTTTGACATTTATTCTGACTATATATTTCCTTGACAAATTTAAGTAGCATCTTTTAAAGTGTAGTGGTAATATACTGTTTTAAAATACTATCTGGGAGATGTTTTCTATATCCATACCTTGTGTATAAATTAGTTATTATAAAATTCAATTTGTTGATTTCACAATTATTTTTTCAAAATACCTATGAATCTTTAGAAAAGTTATATAGAATAGGTAGATACATGTTTATTAACCTTTAGCTGCTTTGAGGCAAGTAAATGGAAAGACTTTACATAATATGTTATTTCCAAATATAAGAGCACAAATATAGAGTTGAGAACTACTGTTATAGCAGGTAATTTTTATAGGCTATAGCTAAAGAAGAAAGCCATATGTTTATCTCAATGGACACAGGAAAAAAATTCAAGGGAATTTAGTATGCTTTAATAATAATGAAAACCAACAAGAAAGGATCATACCTCAACAAAATAAAGGCTATAGAAACCCAAAATGGATATGCTAAATGGAGAAAAACTGAAAATATTTTCTCTAACTTCTGGAAGAAACATGGATGTTATTTTCAACAACACTATTCAACATAGTACTGGAAGTCAGTTAAAGCAATTAGTTAGGCAAGGAAAATACAGTAAATACAGTAAAAGCATCCAGATTAGTAAACAGGTAATGGAATTATCCCTCTTTGCATTGACATGATTTTATTTATAGAAAATATCTCAAATTCCACTAAATCCTATTGGAACTTATAACTTCAATAAAATTGCAGGATACAGAAAAAATATTACAAAAGTGACATTTCCATAAAACTGAAACTTGCTGAAAAAGAAATGAAAAAGCAATCATATTCATAACATAATAAAAAGACTTTAGGAGTAAATTTAACCAAGGAAATAAAAGATATCAATAAATTTACAAAACAGTGACAAAAAATTATAGGATACACACACATGCTCATCAATTAGAGAAATTGATATTGTTAAACTGTCCTTAGTAGCCAAAGAAAGACACAGATTCAATCCAATAGTCATCAAATACCAATGGCATTTTTCACAGAGCTAGATAAAACAATCATAAAATTTATATGAAACAACAAAAGCTCCAGAATAGCAAACTCTACCCTGGGGCGGGGCAGGCTTTGTAATATGTGACTTCTAAACATATTATAAAACTATGGCAATAAAGTTAACCTGACACTTGCATAAAACAAACATATATAACAATGGAACAATATAAATCCAGAAATTAATTTATATATTTAGAGTTAACTGATCTTTTTCAAAGATACTGAGAACATGCACTGGAGAATAAGCAGTCCCTTCAATAAATAGTGCTGGAAGAATTGGATATCCACATGCAGAAGAATAAAATTAGATACCAATTTCTCACCACATTTAAAGAGGATGAAGTATATAAATATAACACGTGCAAGTGTAAAACTATTAGAAGAAAACATAGGGAAACACATTAGTACATTAGGTGGAGTTTAAATAAGGTCTTAAAAGCACAGGCTGTATTGCTTAAATGGAATTATATCATTGCTTAAATGGGATTATATCATACTAAGAAGCTTCTCTTGAACAAAGGAAACAACAGAGTAAAGAGACAAAATAAAAATTGGAGAAAATATTTTAAAACTATACATCAGACAAGAGTTCCGTATGAACACAATATAAAGATCTTAAAAATATTCAATAGCAAAACCCCAAATAACTCACTTATGAAATGGGCAGTAGAACTAAATAGTCATTTTTCAAAAGAGAACACATAGATGACCAATAGAAAATGCATAATATCAGGGAAATACAAATCAAAACCATAAAGATACATATTTATATGAGTTTTAATTGGTTTTTCTCATCTGAAAAGGAGTTAATATCTAAATGTATAAGGAAAATTCAATAGTAAAAACATAAACAAATTTCAAATAACCAAAATAAAAATGGGTAATATACCTGAATACACATTTCTCCAAAGCACATGTACACATAACCAATAAGTATATGTTAAACTGATCAACAGCACTAATAATGAGGGAAATCAAATTGAAAACCAAAATGAGAAGTCACCTCACCCTAGTTAAAAGAAGTATTATCAAAAACACAAAAAACGATAAATGCTGATGAGCATGTGGAGAAGGGGAACATGCAAACTGTAGATTAGTACAGCCATTATGAAAAACAGTATGACTGTTTCTCAAAAAATTGATGCAATTTATCAATCCCACTACTGTGTATATATAAAAAAGAAATTAAATCATTATGGCAAAGATAAACCTGTATATTGTATTTATAATGTAGCACTCTTTATAATAACAGATACAAAATCAATTGTATTGTTCATTAGCATAAGAAAGGATTAAAATGTTATAAATATAGAAATGGAATATTATTCAATTGTGAAAATTATGAAATATTGTCATTTCAGGGAACATGGATGGAAATGGATATTAAATAAAATAGGTTAGGCACAGAAAAGCAAATCCCACATTTCATTCATTAGCAGAAACTGAAAGAGTTGATCATACAAAATATAAAGCAGTGTAGAGTTTAGTAGAGGACAGAAAGGGGAGGAAAGGGGTAGACAATGAGATGGTAGGTAATGAATATCAAAATAGTTAGAGGTGGGGAAGTAAATCTAATAAATAGTGCATTAGGGTAATTATGCAACAATTAATTACACTTCTCAAAAAAACTAGTGAAGAGTTTGAACACTCAGAACATGTAAAAATTATCATATACGAAGAGATTGAAATGCTTACTTCACTGATTTGATCTTTACACATTTTATACATGCTTTGAATTATAATACTGTATCCCATAAATAATTAAATATATTATATGTCAATTAAAAATAAAGGTTGCTGGGGTAGCTTGGTGAAGAGTGCTTGTGAATGTGTGCAAGTCTAGATTTAATTCCAGGAACCACTAAAATTAAAAAAAAATTTACAAGAAAAAATTATGTTACAAAAATAAATATTTGTTGTTTAGCTATTGAACATGTTTCACTTTTAAATATACCTTGATTCATATATATGATTTGTTAATCATCAAGATTTGGATGTAAAAATATATTTATCACTGTCTTTCCCAATTTGATAAATTGAGATAATATTTTTATTAATATTATTATTATTTCACTCCAGAAAGATCTTAGAAATAAATCAGTGAGGACTGAGTCCCAAATTGGAAGACACTTTTCACATTCTTATATTCCTTTAACATTTTCTTTTTTGTTTTCTTAGAACCTAGCCTAATTTTTTTTTAGTTTTACTTTGTTATTTCTTTTGCTTTATTTTCCTACTAATAAATTTGCTGGGGGTTGAAAGAAAACATTTGATAATCACATTTTCCTTGATATTTCTATACCTAAAATAAAGTAGATACCTAATGTAGTGTAGAAGCTAATAAATATTTACTGAAATGGTTTCTGATGAAATGGTCATGGAGTTGTGGACTCACTAAATCATAATTTGTCTTGCTTCAAATGGACAGGTTAGAAGAAATAACAGGTAGAGGAAAGCATTAAACATAAGCTATATAAGGAACAGTTGGAACATGTTTTTATTGTGGTTGTTGTATCTTCCTATTCAGATGGGATCGGCGCTATCCCCCTACTCTTTGCATTTACACTAGTTAGAAGAGGCAGAATCTGCATAGCTGAGTATTTTCCAAGAACACACAAGAACACCATACACTGAATATACCTTAGCGATGAAAAATGTGTTTGACCCATCAATTTATCCTGGGAACAAATAGGTTACTGGAGGGGAGTTTAGGGAAACAAAAAAAATCACTATTATCATTTTACTTAATCTTCTCTAGATGTAATACATAATCTAAACTTTTTAATGTTTCTATATTGCTTGCTCAATTAAGATGAAACATTTCAACAAATTGCGAATGTTTAATTATATTTTCAACAAATATTAAATGTCAAATATATGTCTATCTTAGGCAGCTAGGGATATCTAATTGAATATATTATCATTCTTTGCCTTCCAGAAGCTTACATTTCCATGGAAAAAGTAAAATAAACCAACATTAAATAAATTGAATGAGAATCTGATGGCAATATATTGAATATTTATTTTTATTTTTAATAATGAAAATTCAAGGTCAAAATTGATAAATGTGCTATGCAAAATTCAATCCATATTTGAATTAAACTTGTCTACAAGTTGAATTGAAAGCCAACAACAGAGCAAAAGAAATTTTCATGTAAGTTAAAATATATATAACAGTGGCATGGTATTGTTTCTTTTAAAAATGCATACCTAAACAATCACATTAGAAAATAAATACTTGCTTTGGAAATTCTTATTGAACTTTGTAGATATATTGCCAGGTGAAAGCAAATTTAATTAATTCTTATTTGTCTGAAATAATAAGAATATCTCCAAGCTCTCTATCACTACATTATTTTATAATTCATAAACATGCAACTTTTAGCTTAACACAATTTTAAACTGAACTGTGGCAGAGTATTTTTCTTTTCTTTATTGCATAAAAATACAAGGAGAATTGAAAACATTATTTGACTAATAATCAGCTTGCTTTATGTAAGATTTATTTACAGAAATTTCTCTAACTTGGTTTTCAGAATCTCATAGCATATTTAAAAATTTTGTGATATTTAAAAAAGGAGCCTACAGATGCCACTCCTAAAGGAGTGAGTAAAAGCAACAATTACTATACTTGTTACTTAAAACTACTAATGTTAGTTTTTGCTTATTGTTGTTCATTATAGCAAATCATAGTTGGAGGAAGTGCACAGGAAAATAAAAAGCAAAAGAAATGCAAATACAGTAAGAGAAAATCTCTTTTCCTGAGATACATGTTAGCTTGTACTGAAAATGTAAAATGCTTCAGCTACCAACATCCTTAAAAGAGATGTCTATCAAAAAAGATGTTAAAATGCTGTAGAAGCTATTTATTGATGAAAACACCTGAAATCAAATGAAGTTGAAGCAAACAGATGCATGCCATTAGATTCTTGACACTGAAATAGAGAAATGCAATAAAATCAATACAGAGAAATGGCCAGGAAACAAAGTACAGCTAAGGCTGGACTTCATATAAAATTTTCTTCAAAATCATAATTTAATCATGTATTATTTCCTAAAATTGTATACTTTTATAGTAATATTTTTATAAATACTTAAAAAGAAATTTCTTTTTAAATATAATCATCAAGGTACTTTTTCCTCACTGTTTTTTTTTTTAAAGTTATGGAGACTTTATAGATGTCAAGGAATATAAGCTAATTAATATTATGAGACATCGTTAAGTAGTATGAATCAAACACCTGAAGTCTTATCTTAGCATTTAATTGAAGTTTGCTAAGAATTAAAAAATAGTCATAATACAACAAAAAGTAAAGAAAAATAATAAAAACAAAATAGTTGAATCTATGGAATTTACCAAAAAATCCCTAAGATAGTTTAAAAAATCACATAATGGGGGAAAGAATGTCATCTGCAAACAGGAAATTATAGGAATAGACAGTAAGCAGATGAATATAAAAAATGACAAACAGGATAGAAAATGAAGTGCAATAAACACATTGTGGGAGAAAGGCAGGTAAAGATAATCGCAGATTCTAACCAAGTGCCCACCCCAAAAGAACACACACAAAATCAGGAAAAGAAACAGCGTAATCACTCTGTTGATTACAAAGTTAGATTCTCAGTTCTTGCTCAATCAGTTGACCTTCACTGATAGCCTTTACTGACAGCTTAATGGAGAAAAAAGCCCTGCTCAGAGTCTTTTGACCTAAGCTAAACTCTGAAGCTAACACTCTAAAGAAAGCAGGCAGCCCCATTAGTGCAGGTGTAGATGTCTAAGTAAAGTGGAGAATAGCTTTTCAGGACTTCACAGGACATGCAGGGGATCCAAGGGAAACAACTAAGAGAAAGAGACACTAATGAAAAAAGTTCTGAGAATGAAAGGGTGAGGGAAAATGAAACAGAAAACAGGACCAATAGAATAGTAGAAGTAACAAGAAAGCATGGAAATAGAAAACATAGCAGCGATATTAGTAACAAAGCAATGTAATAACATCATTAATAATAAAGAATAAAAACTGAATAATGCTGAGTTGTACTACAAATATTCCTATTTAGCAAGTATTTATTTCAGAGTTTATTACAAATGCTTCATTTGTTATTAACTACTGTATATATTACTCCTGACAATTACAGAAGATAGGTTCTATTTTTCTCTCCTAAGGCTGAATCTGAGAAAACATAGCACTGTTAAATAAATTGTTTTTAGTCATCTTTTTTTAGAGATTGTTTAACTTGTGTGGAGGGAAAGAAGTAGTTCATTTAGTATGTTATCCCATCAAAATTTAAGAAGAATTAGAAATGCTCCTTAAATCAGGTATTTGATCTTTAGGAATAGAGACATTAATAATATTCTATTAAATGTCTTCAGAATATAGTCTTGATAAAAACTAACATAATTTTCAAGACAAGAGAACACATAAGGAAAAGGCTTATCCAGCTTTATCAAAGTATAATATTCAGAATATATTAATACTTTTCATAGACCAATATTGAAAGCAGAAAATAGCCCATAAACAATTAGTTCTTTAAAATAATAAACCAAAATCAAACAAAACAAAAAACTAAATCTTACATAAACTTTTAGATAGTTGATAACCCTTGTTTCTCAAACTTGTTAATTCTTGAAAAACACTTCTAACATACATGTATACATACACAATTAGGCCCCATATTGACAGTTTCAAGTCTGTCTTATAATGGATATGTTAAAAGTTGTTAAGTGACATGGGACATTTAATTTCTACTTGATGTCTTATTAGAAAAATAGTATGTTCTATTTTGTAACTATACCTGGAAAGAGGAGACGTTTTTCTTTAAAGAGTGCTGGATGAGAAGGTAGTTCACTTGAAACCTGTCCCCAGTTGTACCTTTTTTAGCTATGTGAAGTTAGGTAAAAAATGATAACGATATTGCTAAAGGTTGTTAATATTTTGTCAATTATTTTAATATATATGAATTTATTTGATTTCCATATTGTACATTCAGTGCCATTATTAGGTGTCAGGTTTGCAATTGAAAACTTTCAGAGGTTGAATGCTTGTACCAAAAATCATACCTCAGGGAAAAGGTGAACCCAGAAATAGTTACAGAAGTTTGGCTCCAGATAAAGTGCTTTTTAATAGACCACATTATTTCTCATTTTCCCACCAGGTGTGAGAATTCAATGACATATTTAATCCAGAAATGGTAGATCAACTATACAAATGTATAGAAAATATAATTTCAATTGTTTTGATAAAGGTCCATTGTAACTTCCAAAAGACATTTGAGTTAATTCTAAAGGTGGATAATATTTATTCATTATAAATTTAAAACAAAATAATTAAAGAAAAATCGCAAACTGGTACAGTTTTCCCTATGATAGAGAATACAAACATATTTTTTTTTTCTTCAAGTGTCATGTATTCTTAATTGGAATGAACCCCCATAACAAATGACAAGTCAAGAGGAGAAAAATAAACAGAAGTTTGTTAACATCTGTATTTCATATATAGATGAAAGATATTCAGAGAATGAGTCATTCTCCATGAAGTGATTCCAGATTTCAACATGTGGAATCTTTAACAAAGAACAGTAATTTTTTAGAGAAACAAAAGATGGGAGAAAAGATTCTGAGTCTTTAGCTGCTACAGCTGGTGAAAAGACAAATAAATGGGCAGATAAATGCTAGCATGTTAAAGTACAACAAAATTTACAATAGTCAAGCTATGGAAACAACCTAGGTGTCCTTTAAATAAATGGAAAAAGGAAATGTAGTATCTATACAAAATGAAATATTATTCAGTATAATTTTAAAGATGAAATTATTGCATTTCTGGTAAATGGATGGAAATGGAGAAGATCATGCTAAAGTGAAATAAACCAATCCAAAAAAAGTCAAAGGTCAAATGTTTTCCCTGATATGCAAAAACTAATCCAAAATGTGAGTGGGGAGAAAGAATGAGAGAAAGGGAAAAAATGGAGAGGGAATGGAGAAGGGAAGGATCAGTAGAGTAGAGGAGGAAGAATGAGAGGGAGGAAAGAGGGAAGGATAGGGGAAGAAGAGTGGAATGAATCTGACTGAATTTTCATATGTACATACATGAATATACCACAGTGAATCCCTAACTTCAAATATATCTACAAGTCACTAATTACCTAATCCTAACCTAACGACATTCTTCATAAACTAGAAAAAGCAATCGTGAAATTCATTTGGACAAGTAAGAGACCCAGAATAGCCAAAGCAATATTTGGCAAGAAAAGTGAAGCAGGAGGCATCACAATGCCATATCCCGACCTATACTACAGAGCTATATAAAAAAAACAGCATGGGTTCGGCCCCAAAACAGACATGAAGACCAATGGTACAGAATAGAAGACACAGAGACAAACCCACATAAATACAGTTATCTCATACTAGACAAAGATGCCAGAGACATTCACTGGGATAAAGATATCTATTCCACAAATGGTGCTGGGAAAAATGGAAAACCACATGTAACAAAATGAGTTAAACCTCTATCTCTCACCCTGAACAAAACTCAACTTGAAGTGGGTCAAAGACTTACACATAGAACAGAGACCCTGTGCCTAACAGAAGAAAAAGTAGGCCCAAATCTTCACCATGTTCCTTAACAAGATCCCTAAAGGACAAGAAGTAAAATCAAGACTCAATAAATGGGATGGATTCAAACTAAAAAACTTCTTCTCAGCAAAAGAAACAATTAATAATGTGAAAAGAGAGACTACAGATTGGGAGAAAATCTTTACCACATGCACCTCAGATAAAGCATTAATCTCTAGGAAATAAAAACAACTCAAAAAACACCAAAATACCAAATAACCCAATCAATAAATGGGCTAAGGAACTGAACAGACACTTCACAGAAGATATGTCATCAGTAAACAAATATATGAAAAAATGTTCAACATCTCTAACGATTAGAGAAATGCAAATCAGTTATTCTAAGATTTCATCTCACTCCATCAGAATGACAATTATCAAGAATACAAGCAACGACAAATGTTAGCAGGGATGAGGGAAAGTTACACTCATACGTTGCTGGCGGGAATGCAAATTATTGCAATTACTCTGGAAAGCAGTATGGAGATTCCTCAGAAAATTTGGAATGGAATCCCCATTTGATCCAGCTATCCCACTCCTCAATTTATATCTGAAGGACTTAAAATGTGCATATTACAGTGACACAGCCACATCAATGTTTATAGCAACTCAACTCACAATAGCCAATTATGGAACCAACCTAGGTGCCCTTAAACAGATCAGTGGATAAAGAAAATATGGTATACATATATAATGAAATATTATTCAGTTTTAAAGAAGAATGAAATTATGGCATTTGCTGATAAATGGATATATTGGAGAATATCATGCTAAGCAAAATAAGTCAATCCCCAAAAACCAAAGACCCAATGTTTTCTCTGGTATGTGAATGCTAATTCACAATAAGGGTGGGCCCCTAGGGAAGAATAGAGTTATTTTAGATTAGGTAGAGGGGAGGGAAATGAGGGGAGGGAACGGGGCATAGAAAGGAGAGTAGAATGAAAGAAATATCATTACCTTATGTGCATATATGACTGCATTACCAGTGTAATCCTACAACATGTATAATCAGAAAAGGAAGAAATTATACTCCATTTATGCATGATGTATCAAAATGCATAAATGCATTCTACTGTCATGTATAACTAGTTAGAACAATTTCTTAAAAATTAAAAATAAATAAAGTGCAAAAAGATAAGTAGGGGGAAGGGAGCATGGGAAGGAGAAAGGTGTGAGGGGGAAGAGCTGAGGACTGAATCAGAGCAAATTATATTCCATGCTTTTATGATTGTGACAAAATGTATTCTAATGTTATATATAACTAAAAAGAATCAATTTAAAAAACTTGTTAAAGTAGATCCCTCTGGTGCTATCTATTCCTAGGCTAAGGGTCTAAAGTTTACTTCCATGATTAAGGACAGAAAGGAGGAGTAACTGAGTAACCTTTTACAGTTGTGAATTTGTATTCTGGTTTCAGGCAAATAGAGGGAGGAGAGGACACTTGTCTGTTTCTGCTGCTTACCTACCTTTAGAACATAACAATCCTGTATTTAAAATGCAATTTTGAGTACCATATTCTGGGCTCCCACCGTATAAAAAGAAGTGTGAAATTTGTCTTTCCCTATGTCCTAATCCCTTTCTTATTCCCAGAGAATCCACTGTTAATCTATAATCACTGAAACATGGGAACTGACTTATCGAAAATACTATTTACAGAAAATCAATAGAGAGTCATCATGCATTAATAGTTGTGAGGGATGGTTAATTTTGTATTTCAATTTGACTGAGTTAAGGGTTGTTTGATCAGCTTTTAAAACCCTAACCCTAACCAAGAAAGCCAATGATAAAAATTCTGATTTGAGTCGAAAATCCTGAGAATCAGGCTGATGTCCTAAGCCAAGAGAAGATGGATATACCAGCTCCAAAAGAGAAAGTAAATTCACTCCTCCTTCCTTTTCATTTTATTCAGGTCCTCACTGTATTATATGATGCTCACTCTTATGGGTTGGATCTGAAAAGCTCCCTGATATCTCATGTGTGTTAAACATGGTCCCAAAGCAACACAGATTTGAGTTGGGTCTCTTGGGCAATGATTGGTTTTCAGGCTTGAACTACAAGCATATTCTTCGCTCCCCTGAGCATTGAGCATGAGATGACAGATTATAGAAATTCTCAGATTCCATATAAAAGGAGTTAATCCTTCTCAAAAAAAAATCTCTTTGTATAAATGCATGTATACTCTATTGATTCTTTTTCTCTGAGAACCATGAATAATGCACTGTTAGCTGAATGTGATTTAGGATCCTAGGTTAATAAATGTGTTAACATAGGGTAACCTGTAAAGTATAATAGGAATATAAAAATCATTTTCTACATATTTTCTTTAACAGATTAAAAACTCTGAAAACAATTTATAAATATTTTAACTGGCTCAAATTCTGGCTCACCCTGAGTTTTTCACATCACACTAGATTATTATTTTCAGTGAAGTTTTCTCTTTTTAAGATAGATGGAAAAATGAACTGCAAAGATTTATAGACTATGTCACAGTGTTCTTAAAGATTGCTGCTTCCTTGAGATTGCTTCTTTTATGAAAACATTTTTCTTCCATGCTTCAATAAAGTTACTTCTCTTTTACTGCAAGTATGAATTTTTTCTTTTATTGTGTAGTATCTTGATTGTTCTTTTAAACCTTAAAACATGATATACCACCTCCTTCACATACAGAAACACAAAAACACACAACACATGTAATGTTGCCTGTTTTTACAAGCCTGTTGACAGGTATTGACCAACTTTTCTCAGGATTAGGTGTAATTGAAAAAAAATAAATTTAAACCTTGTCAGATTCAATAATCATTGTAATAGATTTAAAAAAACTGAACACTAAAATAGATCTATAACTTAAACTCATATTATCCTCTGGATTTTTTTATTCTTTTAAAATTATTATTTTTTTTTTAAAAACATTTCAGCACTGACCTAAATCATGGCAAGAAAACTTATAAATAAACCAATATAAATATTAGCTAAATATACAAGTCTACTTATATGAAATACACCTTGTGAATGGGATATAAAATGTATCAGACATATTCATTTCAAAATTAAAGGTACATTACAATGTATATACATTTCAAGAAACCTATATGAATAATGTCACTATATTATTCAAATATAAATGCATGTTTTATATAATTAAAACTTTCATAAGAAAATAATAATATTAGTTATGACAGTGTGTACAAAATTATGCCTATTTTGTTTTTGCTTTTTGTTTTTGGATGGCAAGCTTGAATTTTTTTTTTATATAAACATGCCTTTTTTTTCTTCTTGAAATATAACTTGTTTCAAGTACAATTCTAGGAACATGACATGTTAAGGTCTTTTTCAAATGAGACACACTTGATTCAATAGTATGTAAACTTGAATGAAAAAACTTTTCTATTTCAATAATGTGTCCTTATTAACTAAAAGGACAAGTCAAAGAAAGCTTTGTTTTCTTCAGTAGTGAGTATCCTTGTCTTTTCTAGTTTGTAATCTGTCCAATATCTTGCAATCACTTACCAAACTAATAGACTTGAATGTCAGAGTCAGCATATGTTAAATTTCTTGACGCTGTATTGCTATAACATGTAGATAAATTTAATATATTTAATTAATATCCAGCTACATTAGATAATTGGAATTCAGTAGTTTCCTAATGTCTTAACATATTTATAGCATTACTTTTAAACTGAAATTTCTTGATTAAGTGAAACTGTATATTAACTGTTGACTAATCTAGAACTTAAGAAAATAAAATGTGTTATATTTTGTGGAAAATGTGAATAAAAGTTGAATCTATAATTTTGGGGCAATATGTATTTAAACACAACCAATAGAATAATTGAATAGAATTTACCATTACTTTATTTTTAAAAGTTTATATTCTTTCCATTTCAGGAATTTCTATTGTTCTGTCTTTACTCATGTTTTATAATTATCAGAATTTTAATTTGCTTTACTCATAATAAGTTTATTTTTTCCTGGATGTTTCTCTCTACTCTTTATACTTTTGTTCTTCATGGGATATGGTTCTGGGAGAAGTAATTGCAACATTACTCTAGCTGCTGATTTGATTGTTTTTCCTTAGTATGATGGACAGATATTAAGTAATTGCTATATAGTGATTGTTATTTATTCAAAAGGATATTTCTAAGAAACACACAAAGGTTGCAAAGTAAAAAAGATAGTAAAACAGCTCAATTCTTTAGTGAAAAAAAAAAAAAAAACTTTAAATCCTGCTCTCAATTAGTACTTATGACAAACATAAATATATAGAGGGTGACATAATTGAATATTCACAGCTTGAAGTCAAATTTAAGACAATTTGTATTGTAAACACTAAAAATTAAATGTAATATTAACCAAATACAACATCATCCCTCATGTTTATGGCTTAAGGAAATTCATCTTTACCACAACTTTAAGCATTAACAACAGACAGGTAATCTACATATAAGTATCAAAGCATTATACACCAAATTAAAATGATTTAGTCCAGTCATTACCATAATTGATAAAAATTATAGGAGTGACATCTACTATTAACTAGGATGAAATATTGATTTACATTTGCTTTAAAGATAAAAGGAATGGAGACAGCTGTATGTTGACAGAGATTTCTGAAACTGTAGGCCCCTGAATACACTTTTCCTCCTCTAAAATTGTTCTTCTCAAGTGTTTTGTCACAGTGGCAAAAAAAAGCAGACTGTAATGCTCACCATTATTGTCTGATGATGTCCAGGGTAATGAATATCATAACTTTTTATATTGTCCTTTTTATTTTTATATTTTCCTATTTTTTTTACTCTGCATTATTTCCATTTAAAATTTATGTTTACTCTTCTTTTTAAAAATTTGAACCCATTTTATATATTTATTGTCCATCATTTTATTTTCTTTTAGAGGAGATAAAGTTTATTTTTAAATTTTTTTTATTTTTACAGACTGTATTTTGATTCATTGTACAAAAATGGGGTACATCATTTCTTTTCTATGGTTATACACAATGTAGATTCATACCATTCATGTAATTATACATGTATATAGGGTAATGATGTCTGTCTCATTCCACCATTTTTTATACCCTACTTCTCTCTCATTTCCCTCTACACAGTCAATAATGTGAAAAGAGAGCCTACAGAGTGGGAGAAAATGTTTTCCACATGCACTTCAGATACAGCACTAATCTCCAACATTTATAAAGAACTTACAAAACTTTACCACCAAAAATACAAAGAATTCAATCAATAAATGGGCCAAGGAACTGAATAGGCACTTTACAAAAGATATACAGGCAATTAAAAAATATATGAAAAAGCATTCAACATCTCTAGTAATAATTAGAGAAATGCAAATTCAAACAACTCTAGGATTTCATCTTACTCCAGTTAGAATGACTATTATCAAGAATGCAAGCAATAATAGATGTTGGCGTGGATTGGGTAAAAGGCACACGTTTACACTGCTGGTGGAGTTGCAAATTGGTGCAACCACTCTGGAAAGCAGTGTGGAGATTCCTTAGAAAACTTGGAATGGATCCACCTTTTGACCCAGTTACCCCACTCCTTGTTTTTTACCCAAAGGACTTAAACATACTATAGTAATGCAGCCACATCAATGTTTATAGCAGCTCAATTCACAATAGCTAGATTGTGGAACCAAACTAGATGCCTTTCAACAGAAGAATGGATAAAGAAACTGTGATATATATACACATTGGAATATTATTCAGACATAAAGAAGAATAAGATTATGGCATTTGCAGATAAATGGATGGAATTGGAGAATATCATGCTCAGTGAAATAAGTCAAATCCAGAAAACCAGAGGCCAAATGTTTTCTTTTAAAAATTTTAACTTCTAAATTCTTTTTTGCATCATTTTGTTGTAATTTATTATTATTCATATTTTCCATTCTGCAAGATTTTGTGTATTGTGTTGGAACGGAGATAGCTATATTCTCACTGTGTAGATGTATTTTAAAAATATTTACATATTCATATAAATTGACTTTCACTTTAACTGTTTTCTTTGGTAGTGTTTATTATTTAGTATTGGTTTGACATAAATGGGGTACAACTATGCACAGGTTTGGATTTTTAATTTTTTTAAAAATATTTTTATTTGTTCTAATTAGTTTTACATGATAGTAGAATGCATTTGATACATCATACATAAATGGATACCTGCTATTTAATGCCTGAACTGTTCAGTTTTTTTTTTATTATTATTGTTCATTCTTCTAGTTATACATGATGTAGAATCACACTGGTCCTGTAGTCATGTATGCACATAGAGTAATAATGCTCCATTAATTCTACTATCCTTCTTACTCCCTGTATTAGGGTTCTCTAGAGGAACAGAATCAACAGGAAGTATGAATATAAAAAGGGGATTTATTAGATTGGCTTACACCACCAGAAACTGGATAGTCCACAATGGCCATCTACAGGCTAGAGTGGTGGAAGAACCAGTAGATGCACAGCCCAGAGGCAGAAACCCCAGAACAAGAAGGATCAACGGTGCTACCAAAGTCCAAGACCAAGGCTTCTGGAAACTACCTTGAGAATCACTGGCAGAGTCTGCTTTGGAGTGAAGGAACAAGAGTCTGATATCCTCAGATGATCAAAACAGCAACCAAGAACCTGTTCAAGAAGAGTCAAGCTTGCATCTGCATCTGCTTCCTTGTTCTTCCAACTTTTATTCCATCCAGGTCACCATCCTATTGGGTGGTGCTGCCCACCCTTAGGGAGGGTCTCCACTTCAGTTCAATATCCCATATTCCAATCATTCCTAGACACTCCCTCACTGACACACCTAGAAGCCCAATAATTATTGGCATCTCTTAATTCAATCGCGTTGACAATTCAAATTAATCATTACACCCCTATACTCCCTGTCTCCCTTCCCTCCTCTATTGCCAAATCCAAAGTACCATATTCTCCTTAGCTTCCCTCCTATGGTGTATTAGGATCTGCCCAAAAAACCAAAGATTGAATGTTTTCTTGATATGAGACTGTTGTTTTGATTATAAATACAGTAGACAATGTATTAGATACCTGCTATTTAATGCCTCAACTTGTTTACAGTATTTTATATTGTTGTCGATATTAAATGCTGACCCTCCATTCCTATGGAAGTGACAATCAGAGTTATAACATCATAAGAAAACCAGACTGTTATCTTAAAACTGTTATTTCTCTGTGTTAATATTAGTGCTATTCCTGGACCTCCCCTTACTCTAAAAAGGGCTTGAAAGTGACTGGGAAATTTCAAATTCTCAGATTTGAGATCCTGCTGCAGAATAATACTCACAACTTAGCCAAGTAACAGTGAATTTTACTTAACAAATTATGAAGACCCACTTGAAACTCAACATTACTTCATCAGGTAGAATTAGGGAGACAAAAACACCAGACCAACAACAAGCCCCAAGAAGGAACAATCAGAAAGGGCCCTGAGGTCACATCTCTGGATATCTACTCATATATCAAAAACTGAAAGAAGTCCCAGAACAAATAAAAATAACAACACAAAAAAAGACATGCATATAAAAGAGAAGCATAAGAAACAGGCAAAACAAATATCCCCCAAAATTCACCTTCCCCCAAAAAGATCCCACAGATATGAGAGTGGATAAATTTCCAGAGAAAGATTATAAAAAATGATTAATAAATGTTCAATGAACAAAAAAAAAAGGTAGGACAATAGACTAAGATATCAAATAGGAATAAAATAGCTTTTCAACAAAGAGATAGAGATATTGAAAATAAACCAATCAGAACTACTTGAAATGAAAGACACAATTAAATTAAAACTTCAATTGAAATTATCATGAACAGATTTGATTGCATGGGAACAGAAGTCAGCCCTGGACTGACAAACTTCGAGGTATATGAATTTACTCAGTATACAGCAAATGGAAAAACTAAAAGAACACTACATCAGAATATACAAGAACTCAGGGACGCATCAAAAGAACACAGATGAGATTCACTGGAATAAGAAAAGAACATGTAAAAATGTTTTCAATGAGATAGTAAAGAAAACTCTTCCCATAGTAGAAATGATATGGACATCAACGTACAGGAGGAATATAGGACTCCAAACAGATAAGGTCAAAAGGTAAACTCTTCAAGACATATCAAAATGTCTAACATAGAAGATAAGAAAATAATATTGAAATTTGCAAGAGAAAAATGTTGGGTCATATTAGGGACACACCAATAAGTCTCACTTGTGAATTCTCAACTCACATTCTTAACATCAAGGAGGGCCTGGAATGAAAAAGCTAAAAGAAAAACAATTGCCAATGAGGTTGCTTATACCGAGTGAAGCTCTCTTTCAAAATTGATGGGAAAATAAACTTTCCCATGGACAAAAATAAAAAGAATTTATTACCACCAAACCAGCACTACAAAGAATACTCAGAAATAAATTGCATACCAAAGAACACAAAAACAAACCCCCAAAGTTTCCAATTACATGAGATCATGAGAAGAGCATGATCGACTAAGGCAGAAAATAATTGTAGTCAACAAATTTAAATGGGAGGAAACTGAAAAAAAAAAAAAAGATTCAAAAATCACTAAATATAAATGTTCTCAACTCCCCCAATTAAAAGACACAAATTAGCAGAATGGATCAAAAATAGAATCCAACTATATACTATTCGCTAGACTCATCTCATAGACAAAGATACTCACAGAATGAATTTAAAAGGATAAAAACTATTCATGCAAAAGGAGTCTAAAAATGAGCAAGGGTAGTTAGTCTCACATCTGCCAAAGCAGACTTCAAGCAAAAATTAATCAGAAGAGACAAAGAAGGCCACTGTATCCTAGTGAATAACTTAAAAAGAAGATACAACAATATTGATATTTATGCACCAAATGTTAGTGCACCTAATTACCATAAAAATACTTTTTTCTTGACATTTAAATTGCAATACAATAACATTGGGTGATTTTAACACAGTTTTATCACCAATAGACATGTCATCTAATCATAAAATCAATACAGATATTCCAACCTAACACTATAAATCAAATGAACATAACAAACATCTACAGAATATTTTACCCCAAACAGCTTATTGACCTTCTTTTAACAGTTGTGGAAACTTTTCCAAAATAGACTAAATTCTAGGTCATAATGTAATCTTAAGTAAATACTAAAAAACAAACAAAAAAAGATATAATCCCAAGCATCCATCCTATTAGATTATAATGGAATGTAATTCAAATGAACAACAAATAATCAAAATCACATAAATACATGGAAATCAAACAATATTCATTGAAAATTTATACTACAATAAACTATAAAATCTAGACATTGACAAATTTCTAGACAAAAATGACCTGTCCAAACTGAAACAGGAAGATATAGAAAATCTAAACAGATCATATATAAGGAATGAAATTGAAACCATAAGTTTTAATTTAAAAGCCAACAAATAATGAAAAGATTTTTCAGCTGAGTTCTCAAAGACCTTTAAAGAAGACCTAATCCTACTATTTCTCAAATTATCCATAAATTTGAAAGTGAAGGATCATTCCCAAATACATTCTATGAAGCTAGTATAACCCTGATACAAAAACCAGACAAAGACACATCAGGAAAGAAAACTACATACCACTATCCTTGATGAACACATATGTAAAATTCTTAATAAAGGGTTAGCAAACAGAATTCAAAAACATATTAAGAGGATAACACAACTGCCAACCATCACCATGCCACTCACGGTGTGCCTCATCTCTGAACGTGGCCTCCTCCATAGTGGAACACCTCTGCCACTGACACGGCCATCTCGAGACAAGGCAGCTCCATCTGGAAACACCCACCAGGGCCTGAGGCAGCAGCACTTGCTGCAGTACTGTCCACTGCAGCAACACATCTTGAATGAGACCACATGCCATCACTGCTCCACCAGCTGCTGCTGCCCCATTCTGAACATGGCCATCTGGGACACCTCCACCATTATCATAGCCATCACAGGAATGTGGCAGCCATAATCTCAGGGCACTGGGTAGGGCCTGGAAGTACAATATCAAGGTGCCTACAGGTTGGCTATAATTGAGGTCTTCCTGCTAGGTATGATATTAGCCACCATCCCCAGCTCTGTGAGTGCTGAAGTACACAGGGACAGAGGGGGACTGGCTTCAGTGGGTCAGAAGATTGGAAGAGGGTATGGGAGCATCTTACTCTTTGCTCACCCAGTCAATGGGTTCAGTATCCACTGGGTTCCCAGTGCCCCATTTGGGCCAGTACTCATTGGGACCTGACACCAGTCCAGTCCACAACTCCCTCCCCACTATGGCATCCACTGATCCCTGGGTCTTGCCAGGTTTGGCAATCACAAGACCCTCTGGCTCCCCAATTACCATTCTCCCAGCACTTCATAACCACAACCCCACTCAACCTCACAGCTACATGGTCAGCTGGCAACTCTCAGTGCCTGACCCTGATTTGCCTGATGCAGAACAGCTCTCCATGACAGGAGCACAGGTCTCTGTGCTCAGTCCTCAGGATGGCCAGGAAGAGAGGTACCTGACCAGGAAGTTGAAAGGGATGTGGTGGGAGAAATTGAGTTTGGAGACTAAATCAGAGACCAGGTGGGGTCCTCAATCTACTTAAGGAGTTAAGATTAGGCTTCTATATCACACAAGTGGAACCCAAAGGAGATTTCTGGGGTACAATCTTCCAAAGTGGACCAGAAATTGTTATACCATGCCTCCAGGAGTTCCACCTCCAGGAAAAAGCTTCCCACCCTAGTAACCCTCACCTTCCTGAGAATGGAGCTACCAGCAAAGTCCAGACAACCCCACCTATCAGCTGAGAAGGGCAAGTCGAGAAGATTTGAACTCCAGTGGAAACAATTGTTCAATTTTCCTTTGAGATTTTTTTCCTTTTCTTTTTCCCACTTATATCCCCACATTTTTGAAACCAAGTATTTTTCATGCATCAGATTACTGAAGACTGGGATATCTGAATAGTAAATTTCAGTATTGTTGTGTATCTTTATTTTTCCTTTTTCTTTTTCTTAACTGTTTTTTCTTTTCTTTTCTTTTTTTTTTCTTCATATATATATTCTTTTCTCTCACATATCAGTTTTCCTGGAATCTCTTTCTCTCTTTTCTTCTCCTAACAACGCTCTTGCACTCTTGCTACGATCTTATACTTCTATCTTCTTTCTCATAAACATCACATCCTACAGCACTCTGTTCTCTGTCCATCATTAGAGGTTGTAAACCCTTTTGCAAATCTCCTGTTTATATTACAAAAATAATAGAACACATCATTTCTCTGTATCATGACACAAGTGTAAACATCTTAATAGGAGCTATTGGTTTAAGGCTGTATATTATTTGCATTGTGTGCTATTAATATTGGTCTTCCCCTTAAAGACAAGGTATTGGAAGCCTGTAAGTCCACAGGGTAAAAACTATAACTGGGATCCACACTGCTAGATGGAAGACACATGAACAACATGAAAATACAAGGAAACAAAGCTTCCACACTAACCAAGATGATCCAATATAGAATCCATTTACATCACAATAGAAGAAAAGTCAGAGAATGAGTTCAGAAAGTAAACAGTTAAACTGATCTGTGATATAAGGGATGATGTAAGGAATGAAATTAGAGATAAATTTCAGGAGGTGGAAAGATCACTTCAATGAAGAGATAGAGGTTATGAAAAGAAACAGAAAACCACAACAATGAAGGAATCAATAAACCAAATTAAAAATTCAATGGAAAGTACCACCAACAGACTAGACCACTGGAAGACAACCTCTGGTAACAAGACAAATATATAATCTTGAAATAAAGTTGACCCCACAGAAAAGATGGTAAGAAACCATGAATAAAACTTCCAAGAATTATGGGATAAAATGAAAAGACAAAATTTTAGATTTATGGGACAGAGGAAGGCAGTGAGATACAAACAAATGGAAAGCTAAAACTTTTGAAAGAGATAATATCAGAAAATTTCCCAAACCTGATAAATGAAATGGATAATCAAATACAAGAGGCATACAGGATCTCAAAGTACAAAATTACAAAAGAACAAGGAACATAAAATGAAAATGCCTAGCATACAGAATAAAGATAGAATTTTAAGGACCATGAGAGGAAAATATCAGATTATATACAAGGTAAACTAATTAGAAAATCAGGTGATTTCTCAATCTAGATACTCAAAGCTAGGAGGTCCTGGAACTACATATATCAAACTCTGAAAGAAAATGAATGCTAACCAAAATTAAGCTTCAGATTTGAAGACCAAATAGAAACCTTCCATGATAAACAATTAAAAGAATTAAATTCTTAATAGTCTGAACATACGAAGAACCCAAAAAACTTAACACCAAATATAAATAAATAAATAAATAACCCAACAAATAAATTGGCAAAAGAACTAAATGGAAACTTTCAAAAAGAAAAAACAAAAAAGACCAATAAATATGTCAACAAACTTCAACTTCTCCAGAAATTAGGGAAAGTAGATTTCATCTCACTCCAGAGAGAATGGCAATTTGCAAGAACAGAAAAAATTATAAATTCTGGGGAGGATGTGGGGTAAAAGGTTATACTCATACATTCTATTTTGGACTGCAAATTAGTGCAATCACTTTGGAAAACTTTGTGAAGATTCCTGAAAAAACTAGGAATGGAACCATGATATGATTCAGCTCTCCCACTCCTTGGTATTCTTCCAAAAGAACTAAAATCAGCATATTATAGTCATATTGCCATTTCAACCTCTATAGCAGCACAATTCACAGTAGCCCATTATGGAATACCTAGGCTGGTTCAAAAACATTTGGTATTTGTATATGATGGATTCATACTCTGACTATAAGAAGAATAAAATTATGGCATTTGCTGGTATATGAATGAAAAAAGAGAACATCATGCTAAATGAAGTATCAGTTCAGAATATCAAGAATTGAATGTTTTCTCTCTTATGTGGAATTTAGAACAAATTTAGGAACAGACAGAAACAGGGATCAGATATTATAAAGATACAGGGATAGTGGAGTAGAAAAAGAAGATCTTGTGAGAGAGAGGAGGACAGGAGTAGAGAGGAAACAAGGATTTAACAAAGCATGCTATTTGCATATGTTAATATACCACCAGCATTTTCACTTTTATGTATGTGTAGAATGCACCAATCAAAAATAAAAAAGTGAAAGGAAGGTAAGTAAAGTACAAGAAAGAGAACAGACGTGGGGGAAGTGGAAGGAAAAGCAGGGGAAAGGAATTAAAATTACATTCCACACATGAATGATCTTGTCAAAATGAGCCAAATTAATTTTCTAATAATGATGATGATGATGATAATAAATGTAAATGGTATTAAAAGATGTAGTATAGATTTTTTGAATTTTACCCAATTATGTACTATCTAATTAGAAACTAATTTCAAACTACTAATATTAATAATATTAAAAGTTAAAAGGTGATTCATGGCTACAGAGAGGAGTACCTCTCCAGCAGCTCTCCTCACTCACCTAGCCCTCTCCCAGGCCTCAGTTGCCAAGGAGAAGACCAAGCTGATACAGGGGTTCAAACTGGCCAAAGACGACAAGCACAACAAGTCCACCTGTAAGAAGGCTGTGAAAAACACAGGTGCCCAACTGTCTAAAAGGGAGCTTTGCTTGCTCTTGGTTGTGTACAAGAAAGTGGTTGCAAGCCTTCAGTCTGCCTTGAGGGTCATCTCAAGCATCTAGCTGAAACCCTACACCTCCCACAAGAAGTGTAACTGACAATGGACTATCCGGAGAAAGTGGAGTTGGAGTTGAGATCTATTAGCATAAAGTCCTGGAATTGCTGGATTAGTGTTTAATACTTAGGGCACCTAATCCAGGCAGTTAGATCTTCTACCTGAAAATGAAGGGAAATGATTTCTGGTACCTTGCTGAATTTGCATGTGGTGGTGATGGGAAATAAATAATAGATAATTCACAAGGAATTTAGCAAAAGGCATTTGACCTAAGAAACAAATGTAACCCACACAAACAATCTGCTTGCACTTGTTCTTAACATTTCTGTATTTGCTATGAGGCCCGCAATAACCCAGAGCTTGCTTGCACATTGGCCAAAGGTTTATGAAACATTGAAAAACTTGAAACACCAAATGAAGACTCATACAAAGATAACACCCTCATCGTGTAGCTGTTTACAGACAACACTATGGACATCAAACAGTGCAAGAGAAGAATGTGATGTGGTAGAAGGGGGTGAAAACTAAATGCAAACAGGGTGCCATCCTTCTTCCCTTCAAATAACCTTTTAAAACAACCTCATTCTTATTCCATTTATATTTCCTATAGCAAAGAAACTCATCCATGTTTATGGAATCACCTATAGTATTTTTACATTGCAGCTCTGGGAAAGCCAACCCCACCTCTTAATTTGTATTCTTCTTGGTTTTCCTGGTGTGCCGTTGCTGCTGTAGGAAAATATTAATTACTTCATTTCATATATACATAAGTAACTTCCGAACGTTCAGTAAAAGACTGTTTTGACTAAAGGACCCAACCGTGACGAATGCAGAGGAGGAAAAATTAATTAAGGACTCACGGTTTCAGAGATCTCAGTCCACAGAAGTCCAGCACCATTCCTCAGGCTCTAGGTGAGGCCGCACATCATGACAGGCTAGTGTGGTGGAGGGGAAACAGTCACATGTTGATCAGGAAGCACAGAGAGCAGTGTCCACTTGCCAGATACAAATATATATCTCAAAGGCATACCCTCAATCCCCACCTCCTCCAGCTATGCCCTACCACTTCAGATACCACTCAGTTAATCCGTGACAGGGAAGTAGTCACTGACTGGATTAAGACTCTCACAAACCAATTATTTCTCCTCTAAACTTTCTTGCATTGTCTCACACATGAGATTTTTGGGGACACCTCACATCCAAACCATGAGAAGGACTAATCTGGTATTTAAGTAATATGAACAGTTCTGCAAGGGACTGGGTTTTGTGTTACTGTGAAGATATGAAAATATGGTTAATTATAATTTAAAGAGTATTCCACATAATTTTTAATTTCTACACTCCCTTCTTTTTTTAATTTTTGTATTTATCTTTTAATTTTTTACAGACTGCATTTTGATTCATTGTACACAAATGGGGTACATCATTTCATTTCTATGGTCGTACATGATGTAGATTCATACCATTCGTGTAATCATACATGTACATAGGGTAATGTTGAGGTTTTCTTTTCATTAAGCAACTTTTTCCATGCCATTTCTGTGTCCTTTATAGTAGGAATCTAGAAGTGTTAACCTGAATGGGGAAAGCACTTGACGTGTCTGGGTTGGAGTTTACAAATTAAAATACCTCCTGTATATCACATATCACTGAGGTCATACTTACCTAACAATATGAAGTTCCTTATTCACCCTTTATTTGATGGTGTTTAAGTTGACAATTTCCTTTCCATTAATACAGAAGAAAGAAAGAGAGAGAAAAGATGAAGCTAAAACATTCAAATGATAAAGAAATATTCTAAATAACTGGACAAATTAATTTCTTAACTATATTTATAAGCAAACTTAATTTTTTAACTTAGAGATTTTCTATTCATTTGTTTTCTGTGTGTCAATTTATAAGATCACACATTCTATGTTGCTGTTGTCAAGTGTTAATGTTGCACATTAAAATGACTGATTTTTTTCAAATATTGAACCTCAAAATACCATCTGGTCATGATATATTCTGCAGAATTCTATTTTCTTAATTTTGTGGTTAAGAGTTTTGAGGCTGTATTCATGAGATTCGTGACAGATGTGGAGTTGAAATTGACTTTTCGTTTTTGAACTGTTACTGTCTGGTGTTGGTATTAGACTAACAGATTCATAACAGGAAAGAGAATGTGTTTCTTGTACTCTTTGGAAGAGATTATGAAGAATTGGTGTTATTTTTTTGAACACAACAATTATCCATCAAAATCATCTGGTTCTAGAGATTTTTGTCATTGGAGTATTATTATATTATGTATTCAATTCACTCAAATGCTGTAAGGCTAGTTCAATTATTCATTTTATACTGTTTTTAAAGAATTAGTTGATTTTATCTAAGTTGTCATATTTATGCATACTAAGTTGTTTAGAATATTTTAAAATTATCCTTGATACCTATAAGACTTACAGTGTTAACTCCTGTTTCATTTGTGTCTTCTCTCTTTTGGATTTGTCAGTTTTGCTGCTGGTTGATAAATCGTACTGATATTAACACGTACATGCATTGAAACTAAATGATATTATGTTAGTATTTTTTGGAAACAATATCATCAGTATTAGAGAAAATGTATTTAAAGTTTCAAAGAAGCTATGCAAGAATCTTAAATCAAAATAATGGTGGATTAGGTATTTGTTGATCCAATAACTGATTAAAAAACCCACAGACCTAGAAAATGTTGTAAATATCCTAAAAAGATGACAAGCCCACTTTTCATGGGCATCTCTAGCTTCTAGTTATATTCTCTAAATAGCATTCAATAAGTTGTTGATGAAATCTCCAGGTCTGATGTAGGAATATACAAGATAAGGATGAGACCTCTTGTTTTACCTGTAAACACCGACAGTATGTCAGTCTATTGGCAAGCTTTTCAGATCCTTCTTTTTAGATCCTCAGAAGTCAGTTTGAAAAGGTTCATATTGGCAAAGATGTGGCAATTTGGGAAACTCTTAAGAGATACTGAATTTCATTAAAACATGAATTAAAAGAAAAAAACAAAAAGCAGAACTAGAGAACTTACATATTAACCATATATAAGAAAAATGAAAATTAATATATTAACTATAGTTAATAACAATATATTACATTCTTGGAAATTTCCAAGTAGATTTTAAGTACTGTAACTGAAAAATAACAATAGGGTAATGCATATGTTTATGAACTCAATTTAGTTACTCCACATGTATACATATTTTAAGACAGTATGTTGTACAAGCCAAATATATACACTTTTTATCTGTCAATTAAAAAATCAACCAAAAACTAAAAAGAAAACTAGAAATGATCATAGTGATGCTTATGTTTAGAATCTGATTTAAGTAAATAAGAAATCGGGGAAATTTGAACAATGTTTATAAATTAAGAAATTATTGTTAATTTATGGTATGATAATGATATTATAGTTTAATAAGTCCTCAATGTTTGGAGATGCATATTGAAATGTCTACAGATCCTATGATAGGATTTACTTAAAATAATTCAGTGGAGGGTAATCATCAGTGTTTGGGTATATGAACTGTAAATGTTCACCAAGTCTCAATAAATTTTAAATTTTGAGGATGAGAAAAGTTTTTATCAACTCTTAAATTTTTTATTGGTGAGTTTTCATATTTGAAGCTTAAATGAAATATACCAAAAATATAAAAAAACATATGTTTGACTCTGGGGACTTTTAACAACATTGAGAACAACCAAGTGATGTTATTGATTATGAACACAATCTATTACAGAAGATACATTTCCATTATAGAAGTAAAAAAAAATTATAATTAACACAAGTCATAAGACCAATGTGAGAATAATTCCTCACTATAAATATAAAAACAGATATGCAAGCAGGGCTTACATATTACCCAGAATAAGAATGAATAACCATTATTACGTTGGGCTAAATTTTATATTTTAAAAATAAGCATATTTTAATCTTTATCCTTAAACAAATACTAACATGAGGTAGGTATTCTTACTCTAACATCTTGTTGAAGTTCTCTGCATAACATATTCTAAATTTATTATTTTTTTTCAATTTGGTTTCTGTACCTCATTTTAAATTGTATAAAGTATTATGGATGTTTCAGTTTGAGGATAATAAAATATCTGAGATTTTCTTAAGTATTAAGGTATCAAAATTTTAACTTTTACTCAAGGTGATTAGCAATAAATAAAGTTTTCATTAGACAAAATAATTTTAGAGTAGGTTATAATTTTTTCAGTATTCAGCATAACAGTTTTTCCAGTTTCAATATTTGGCACACAAATTCAAGTATATTATGATATCATACCAGTATATTACATTTCCTCATTGTTAATTCTATTCCAAAATCAACTTTTCTAACATGATTCCGAAAGAACAGTAAATACTTTCACATTTTTAGCTACTTTATAATTATTTGTAAAAAAGGGTCAAGCATTATATTCCGCTACAGTGCCAAATAAAAATTGCTTTTATAATACTTATACTTTCCTGTATTATCATCAATTGTGCTATAATAGTGTGAAAGTATTTATTTTTTCATATTTTGTTAAAGAAAATCATATATAAAAATGTTATTGTGCGCTTTTGAATAACAGTATCCTCTTCTCTGTTACTATATCTCCTTGTCATATTAAAAAAATTATAGATTAAATGTTGGAAAAAGGTTCAACAGAAAGTAACTTAAATTTTGTTGTATGTGTACACATACAGATATAAAAGATATCATAGCATTATTATCACAACCTGCATGACAGTTTATTCCAGGTGGTTAACAGATCAAGCAGGGAGGAGATGGAGAAAAGACAGGCACAAAAGAGAGAGAAAAAAACGGGCTTGGTGGGAAAATCAAGCCCTGGTGGGGCTTAACCCACCACAAGCAAGCTCAGCACGTTTATTATGTAAGTTTTAATATTAAAAGGGTTATTGTGGGAAAGTTTCTTCAAAGCAAGCAAAGCCAAGGTCATAAGTATGAACAGCCCAATTATGATTATCAGCTTTCTAACCCCAACAGCTGGCATCTGGAACTCAAGGTCCATACAGAACCACCTATTGAACAGGGCGTCACCATAGCAACTGGGCCATCCCTTCAGCGCCTTCCCACCAGAGTTCTCCAGAAGAGAGTCACCTCTGACACAGGACAGTTAGAACCATTCAGTTGCTGTTTCTGACACATTATTTTATTAAAATAAAATGCATTCCATTCTATAAAAAATAATTTCTTAACTCAATTTTGAATTGGCATATGGCATATTGTAAGACTGTGATGTTGTTTTCTTTTGTTAAGTGGAAATTTGAGTGTGTCTGTGATACCATTTATTCCCACATACCTTATTACACTAGGTAATTTAAATTTGGTAAATTTTTAAAATTTGTTTTCAGTAAATATAATCTTTGTCATCAATATTAATTTTCCTACATAAATGTGAGCTTTCATAAAAAGCAGGTTTAGAAAGCATTAATAATTAAAAGTAGAAGTGACCAAGACAGTGAAGGAAATTTAGAAACAACCTGAGTTCATAAAGGTTCAAAAACAAGCACAATTAGTCATGCAAATACAATATACTTGGTAGCAAATAAGCTTCTGAACTATAGCCAAAACTGTTCTTCATGAATAAGTTGTGGGTAATAGTATTTTTTACATAATTTTTATTTATCTACTATGTGTAACAAATTCCATATATGTATATGTGTACATGTATATACACACACTTATATGTATGTATGTATATAGTTTGTATGAAATATAAGAAAAGACATGTAGGAAAATAATGCAAGTGAAACTACACTATGTGACTAGAAATTCATGTAGAAGTTATAATAAACTAAGAACACATACAAGATTGATTTATTAATTCACTACTTACAGTATTTAAAATACTGATAAAATATAATTGGTGTTAAAGAATTGCTAAATAATTCAGAAAATAAAAGCAATTATTTTAATAAATTGCATCTATTTTGCTTGCTCTACTATATAGTCTGAATACAACTAAAACCTCTTAGGAAAAGATAAGTCAGTGCAACACTTCTGTCATAATTGCACACTTTTATTTTTCTCTTTTGGAGGCAAAATACACTCATAGAAGACAGAAGTTTCCTGAAGTAGGTATGACAACTGACAAGACAGGGCCCATCACTCTTGACAAGGAAGGTATATGCTATACTATACTCTTAAATCTGTCCTTTTACCTCTTGGGACAAAGAGCCCTTCTGACTGATGGATGTGCATCAGAAAAATTAGATGTCCATATTTGTAGAGAGCAATTAAGTCTATCCATACATATGAATAGTCAAAAAATGGTCCATGGCAGGACTGAGTATAATGAATGACCAAGGATGTTAATATCATTGTTAATTGCATAGAAATCAGTCTTACTACTTTATCCAGCTTAACTGTTCTTCAAATAAAAATAAAATTTGTATTAATATGTAAATAAGATGGCATTTCAAAATATCAAAAATGAAGATGATAAGTGAAAAATTGAAGTGTTCAATTGAAGTGAATAATGGAAGTGTTCATAATGAAGCTTTGTTATTGTTTCCATTGTTCATATATTTTTCATATATGCAGAAAACTTTCTGCATATATGATTCATTTCTATATATCAAAAATTATATTGCTTCATCTTTAAGTTAAAATATTTCTCTATAAACTTTAAAGCTAAATAAGACAATTTGATTTCACTGTCATCGATCAGCAGAGCAGCATCTCTTGCTGTTATTTTCTGAGATTTATAAAAACAAAATTATTCAATGGTTAAATTTTGCATAGGAATAAGAAATATTAATAAATTTGCAATTATTTATTCATACTACTTTATATTTTTTCTAAGTAAATGTGATATCACAAATAAAGTGATTGGACCCCGCCTAACCCCTGCACCGAGGACGGCACCATCCCTGGTCGGTCACAGTCGCAGAGCGAGCTGGCAGATGAGTCAGGCCGCCTGCATCCCGGGGAGGTAGCAGGCGAGCGCCCAACCTGCCTGCCTTGCAAGCTAAGTGGCGGTCAGCCAACCTGCTCAACTACCAGGTCGAAGACAGATGCCATCATGAATGACTCCGTCTGACCACCACGCCAAGGTCTGTTGCCATCGCAAAGCAAACTGGCAGACCAGTCAGCCAGCCTGCATCACGGAGCTAGCCAGAGGCTTCTTTATATGCTGGTGCAGGCATTTTGAATTATACCTGAGGACGTGGCCATCATCGTTGGAAAGGCAGCTCCCTTCCTGAGACACCTACAGGAGGTTAGAGGACCTTTGACAAGACCCAGGAGTCAAGAAGAAGAAGTATTGAGAGACTCGGGACCAACTCAGAGCCACCAGGTGAGTCTCTCCCACTGGTCTGGGTCCCAGGTTGTGGCAGTAGTCCTGAAATGCAGGGAACTTCGTGGAGTAGGGTGGGCCAGTGAGATTCCCCTGCTGGAGCTGAGAACTCAGTCAATCGGGAGCATTGCAGAGGAGGGTCACACAGTGAAAGGCTTTGATGCAGAATGAGGGTCCAAGGCCCAGGCGGTACCTCTGGTTCCCAGGGAACATAGCAGAGGAGGGCTTCCCAGTCCAGGTGGTAGTTCTGGAACAAAGGAAACTGCTCAGAGGAGAGCTGCCCAGCAAAACTTCCACACAGGGTAAGTCATCCCCACTGGGTAAGGCTTTCCCACCAGGGCAATAGAACGAGAGATACAGACCCAGATCAGACATGCCCCAGTCTGCAGTTTAGTCCCCCTTTGGATGACCATCATCAACAAGTGGAGGCGCCTTTCCCCACTGACAGGGAACACACCCCACCTGAAGGCCACCACCCCTAGAGGGGCAGCTTCCTAGTGGAGCACCGCATTATCAAGTTTCTCCAAGACTTCAAGCTACTGAAGGCTAAGAGGTGAGTTATTGGAAATCTACAGAGGCAACATTAGCCAATAGAAGAAATCTGCAATATCACAGAGTTTCACTACTAGAGGGCTAGATACCTGAGCAATATGAGAAAACAAGGGAAGAAAATGTCCCAAACAAATCTAGATGGTATAGCAATAAAATCCAATGGAAGCATGGTAGAAGAAATGTCAGAAAGGGTGTTCAGAATGTACATAATTAAAATGATAAGGGAAGCAAAGGAGGAGATGAAAGAGCAAATGCAGGCATTGAATGATCACACCAATAGACAGTTAAAAGAGCAGATACAAGAAGCAAAAGATCATTTCAATAAAGAGTTACAGATATTGAAAAAAAAACCAAACAGAAATCCTTGAAATGAAGGAAACAATAAACCAAATTAAAAACTTCATAGAAAGCATAACCAATAGGATAGAACACCTGGAAGACAGAACCTCAGATATTGAAGACAAAATATTTAATCTTGAAAACAAAGTTGACCAAACAGAGAAGATGGTAAGAAATCATGAACAGAATCTACAAGAATTGTGGGATATCATGAAAAGGCCAAATTTAAGAATTATTGGGATTGAGGAAGGCTTAGACAAACAAACCAAAGGAATGAACAAACTATTCAATGAAATAATTTCAGAAAATTTCCCAAATCTGAAGAATGAAATGGAAAATCAAGTACAAGAGGCTTATAGGACTCCAAATATACAAAATTATGACAGAGCCACAACAAGGCACATTATAATGAAAATACCTAACATACAAAGTAAAGACAGAATTTTAAAGGCTGCAAGAGAAAAGAATCAAATTACATTCAGGGGGAAACCAATATGGACATCAGCAGGTTTTTCAATCCAGACCCTAAAAGCCAGAAGCGCCTGGAACAACATTTTTCAAGCCCTGAAAGAAAATGGATGTCAAACAAGAATCTTTATACCCAGAAAATCTTGCCTTCAGATTTGATGATAAAATAAAATCCTTCATAATAAATGAAAACTAAAAGAATTTACAAAAAGAAAGCCAGCATTACAGAACATTCTCAGCAAAATATTCCATGAGGAAGAGATGAAAAACAATGATGTAAATCAGCGAAGGGAGGAATTACGCTACAGGCACAGTCAAATAAAGGAGAAACCACGTCATGTCAAAAAAAAAATGAGCCAAATGAGCAGGAATATAAATCATATCTCAATAATAAGCCCTGAATGTTAATGGTCTGAACTCATCAATCAAAAGACATAGACTGGCAGATTGAATCAAAAAGAAAGATCCAACAATTTGTGCCTGCAACAGATTCATCTCATAGAAAGAGATATACACAGACTAAAAGTGAAAGGATGGGAAAAAACATACCATGCACATGGACACAGCAAAAAAGCTGGCGTAATCATCTTCATATCAGATAATCTGTAACTCTTTATTGAAATGATCTTTTGCTTCTTGTATTTGCTCTTTTAACTGTCTATTGGTGTGATCATTCAATGCCTGCATTTGCTCTTTCATCTCCTTGTTTGCTTCCCTGATCATTGGACTTCAAGCCAAAGTTAGTCAGAAGGGATAAAGAAGGGCATTTCATACTGCTTAAGGGAAGCATAAATCAGCAAGACATAACAATCATAAATATCTATGCCCCAAACAGTGGCTCATCCATATATGTCAAGCAAATCCTTCTCAATGCCGGAAATCAAATACACCACAACACAATAATACTAGGTGATTTTAACACACCTCTCTCAGCACTGGACAGATCCTCCAAACAAAAATTGAACAAAGAAACCATAGATCTCAATAAAACAATCAATAATTTAGACTTAACAGGCATTTATAGAATATAACATCCATCAAAGAGCGAATACACTTTCTTCTCAGCAGCACATGGATCCTTCTCTAAAATAGACCATATTTTATGCCACAAAGATAATGTTAGCAAGTACAAGAAGATAGAGATATTACCTTGTATTCTTTCAGATCATAATGGATGGAATTAGAAATAAATGACAGGATAAAAAACACAAACTACTCCAACACCTGGAGATTGAATAATACACTATTGTATGATGAATGGATAACAGAAGACATCAAGAAGGAAATTAAAAAAATCTTAGAGGTAAATGAGAACAAAGAAACATCATATCAAAATCTCTAGGACACTATGAAAGCAGTACTTAGAGGAAAATTTATTTCATGGAGTGCACTCAATAAAAGAGGAAAAAAATCAACAAATAAATGACCTACTACTACAGCTCAAAGCCCTAGAAAAAGAAGAACAGAGCAACACCAAAAGTAGTAGAAGACAGAAAATAGTTAAAATCAGAGCTGAAATCAATGAAATTGAAACAAAAGAAACAATAGAAAAAATTGACAAATAGTTCTTTGAAAAAATAAACAAAATTGATAAATCCTTAGCCACACTAACAAAAAGAAGGAGAAAACCCAAATTACTAAAATTCAGAATGAACAAGAAAATATCACAACAGACACAATTGAAATACAAAACATAATTAGAAACTATTTTGAACATCTATACTCCAACAAAATAGAAAAATCCCGAAGACATCAACAGGTTTCTAGAGACATATGAATTACCTAAACTGAACGAGGAGGACCTACACAATTTAAATAGATGAATTTCAAGTAATGAAATAGAAGAAGTCATCAAAAGCCTACCAACAAAGAAAAGTCCGGGACCAGATGGGTTCTCAGCCAATTTCTACAAAACCTTCAAAGAAGAGCTCATTCCAAAACTTCTTAAAGTATTTCATGAAATAGAAGAGAGGGAACCCTCCCAAACTCATTCTATGAAGCCAATATCACCCTTTTACCTAAACCAGACAGAGACAAATTGAGGAAAGAAAATTTCAGACCAATATCCTTAATGAGCATTGATACAAAAATTCTCAACAAAATTTTAGCAAATCGCATATAAAAATATATTAAAAAGATAAGGTTGGTTTAACATTCGGAAATCAATAAATGTAATTCACCATGTCAACAGACTTAAAGTCAAGAATCACATGATTATTGTGATAGAAGCAGAAAAAGCATTTGATAAAGTACAGCATCCCTTCATGCTCAAAACACTAGAAAAAATAGAGATAGTGGCAACATTCCTTAACATCGTAAAGGCCATCTATGCTAAGCCCATGGCCAATATCATTCTAAATGGTGAAAAACTGAAAGCATTCCCCCTAAAAACTGGAACAAGGCAGGAATGCCCTCTTTCCACACTTCTATTCAACATTGTCCTCAAAAATCTATCTAGAGCAATTAGACAGACCAAGGAAATTAAAGAATACAAATAGGAAAAAAGAACTCAGACTATTCCTATTTGCTGATGACATGATTATATATTTAGAGGAACTGAGAAATTCCACCAGAAAACTTTAGAATTCATGAGTGAATTCAGTAAAGTAGCAGGATATAATATCAATGCCCATAAATCCAATGCATTTATATATATAACTGATGAATCTTCAGAAAGAGAGTTTGGAAAGCTACCCCATTCACAATAGCTTCGAAATAAATAAAACACTTGGGAATCAATCTAACAAAAGTGGTAAAAGACCTCTACAATGAGAACTACAGAACATTACAGAAAGAAATGAAAGAAAACCTTAGAAGATGGAAAGATCTCCCATGTTCTTGGATAGGCAGAAATAATATTGTCAAAATGACCATACTACCAAAAGTGCTATACAGACTCAATGCAATTCCAATTAAAATCCCAATGACATACCTTACAGAAATAGAGCAAGCAATCATGAAATTCATCTGGAAGAATAAGAAAACCAGACCAGCTAAAACAATCCTTAGCAGAAAGAGTGAAGCAGGGGGTATCACAATACCAGACTTTCAACTATACTACAAAGCAATAGTAACAAAAATGGCATGGTATTGGCACCAAAATAGACAGGTAGATCAATGGTACAGAATAGAGGACACGGACACAAACCCAAATAAATACAATTTTCTCATACTAGACAAAGGTGCCAAAAATATGCAATGGAGAAAAGATAGCCTCTTCAACAAATGGTGCTGGGAAAACTGGAAATCCATATGCAACAAAATGAAACTAAACCCCTATCTCTCACTCTGCACGAAAATCAACTCAAAATGGATCACGACCTTGGAATCAGACCAGAGACCCTGCATCTTATAGAATAAAAAGTAGGTCCAAATGTTCACCATGTCAGCTTAGGATCAGACTTCCTTAACAGGACTCCCATAGCACAAGAAATAAAAGCAAGAATCAACAACGGATAGATTCAAACTAAGTAGCTTTCTTTCAGCAAAGGAAACTATCAACAATGCAAAGAGAGAACCTACAGAGTGGGAGAGAATCTTTGCCACTCATACTTCAGATAGAGCACTAATTTACAACATATATAAAGAACTCAAAAAGCTCTACACCAAAATACAAATAACCCAAGCAACAAATGGGCTAAGGAAATGAACAGACACTTCGCCAAAGAAGATCTATGAAAAAATGTTCAACATCTTTAGTAATAAGAGAAATGCATATCAAAACTACCATAAGATTCCATTGCACCCCCAATTAGAATGGCAATTATCAAGAACAAAAGCAATGATAGATGTTGGCAAGGATTCGGGGAAAAATGTACACTCATACATTGCTGGTGGGGTTTCAAATTACTGCAGCTGCTCTGGAAAGCAGTGTGGAGATTCCTTAAAAAACTTGGAATGGAACCACCATTTGACCCAGCTATCCCACTCCTTGGTCTATACCCAAAGGTCTTAAAATCAGCATACTACAGAGATACAGCCACAATAATGTTTGTAACTGCTCAATTCACAATAGCCAAATTGTGGAACCAACCTATATGCCCTTCATGAGATGAACAGATAAAGAAATTGTGGTATATATATATATATACATATATATATATATACACAATGTGTATATATATATATATGTATATATATACACAATTGTGTATATATATATATATACACAATGGAATATTACTCAGCCATGAAGAATAATAAAATTATGGCATTTGCAGGCAAATGAATGAAATTGGAGAATATCATGCTAAGTGAGATAAGCCAATCTCAAAAAACCAAAGGATGAATGATCTCACTGATAAGCGGATGATGACACATAATGGGGTGTGGGAGGGGGGTAATAATGGAGGAAGGAGGGACTGTATAGAGGGATAAGAAGGGTGGGAGGGGTGGGGGGAAGAAAAAAATAACAGAACAAATCAAAAGTGAGGTAAATACATGATTATGCAAATGTTATGCCTCTACTTCATGTACAGAGAAACAAGATGTATCCCATTTGTTTACAATAAAAATGAATTAAAAAAAGAACCTGAAAAAAGAAAAACAAAACCAATAAAGTGACCCACACACAAATATCATTCCATTCTTAATCTGTGTAAATCTATATTAAAGATCATATCTACCACAGTAACAAAAGGTAGTTCGTAGACCCCTTCCTGTAAATGGGTCTTTTTTGGACTACCAGATTTTTTAAAATTGAGCATGCAAGCACTTTGCTTTTTTTTTTTACCTATATTCCTTAGTGCAACTATCGTAAAGAAAATGAGTTGTAGGGCACATAAATGTTCATCTGATACTACCCTTTTAAAATTTATCAGGCATGTTTGTTTCTATAACCTACAAGCTGAGCTTTTGACCTGTGATTACTTAGAGGAGAGAAATAGAGGAAATTATTCAGATTACTGAACATTTGTAGTAAAATTAAGTGAAACTATGCTCTGTATTTGCTTCATAACTCTGCATTCTTGACTCTCTGAATAACAAAGATAACCCTATCACTATGCTGTGTTTCATGAAGCCATTTGGAAATTCAGTCTTATTTTAAGGATTAGTGAAGTAAATAACTACATGATGACTTTTTATATTTTCACTCATTGGAACAATAAAAATTGGTATCAACAGAATTCATTGCATAAAGCACCAGTTAGTCTCCCTTGGTGTTATATGAATATATAATTATCTTATTGTTAATACATATCTAAAATAAAATGTCAGTGATGTTTAATATGTTTACTAATAACTAGGAAAACTTTAAAAAGCAACATTTTTCCTATATGAGTTAGTTATATCATACTAATGTAGGTAACAGGTAGAAACATAGGGTTGTAATACATACAGAAAATGGACAGAGTACAAATATTTTGTGCCTTATGATTAATTAAGATCACCTCAAACTTACGTGAGCTGTGATAATTTCTATCAATCTTGATGGGTTGAAATACAAATTCAATTTTGCTAGAAGCATAGACTGCTTCATTAAAAAACAAACCAGGAGAGTGATATCCAAATATTTATCACAGTATTTTGAGTTGATGGAATTAAAATCAACCCCCTATGCTCATGCATGCATATATAAAACATAAAAATTAAATAAGATAAAAACGATTGACCTACATTTGCACAAACTGCATATCACACAATACAATTTGATTCATCATGTACCTGGGTAAAAAAATAAGACTCTAATATAGATCAATGGAATGCAAGTTATTGTATTTTGTTTCAGCTTTTTTTATTAATCATTGCCAAAAATGGAGTTTACTTTAGATAGTTTCTTTATATTCTTAATGATTATTTCTCCATTTTATTTTACATAATTTCATACAAAAGATTTTCATCACTTTTTGTGAACTGGTTACTAAGGAAGATCATTTATGGACCTATGTTTATCTAATTGTCTTTTCTAAAATGCATTAATATTTATAAATTATAGGTACAAAGAATCTATGTTTTTCTATTCACTTATAGCAGAGTGCTTTGTGTGTGTTGATTGTCTATTAGTATTTGTACAGTAAAAAATTTTAGGAAAAATATTTGGAATAAAAGCACACTCAATTTATGGTTATTGTGCAGCTCTATTGGAATCCATGTAAGTTTCTGTGGGCTCATTTTTAAGACATTTATTCTCTTACACAATTGTATACACTTAAATTTTCTTCAGTTGACATTACAGACACCAAAGATAATGTTATATTAAAATCTAGAATTTTTGAAAAAACATTAACAAATATCTTCAAATTATATCTGAGACTGGAAATTCATTGTGGATAACTATATTTAAATTAAAACTAAGAGCTGATTAATTATTTTACATGCTATATTTTACGTTTATATAGCTATGGACACAAAAAACTTGCAAGCCAGTTTTCTCTGGAGCATTTTTTTGGAGCATTGATATTGCCAATTTTATTTAATCTTCCTGAATTTTCAATTGTTCTAACAAAAAGCAAAACTGTATGTTTACTATTTTACTATATTTAAAATTTAAATCCTGTTTCATCTGAGGTTTTAGAAAATATTTTTATTATGTTTCAACTTTATTTGGACTTCAAAAAATAGTCTGTATCACTAGGCACAGTGATGCATGCCTGTATTCCCAGCTACTCATGAGGCTGAGGAGGGAAGATGACTTAAGTCTAGGAGTTCAAGACCAGCCAAGTGAAACCAAAGTGAAACCCCATTAAAAGAAATGAAAAGGAAAGAAATTAAAAAATTAGTAATTAATTAATTAATTAAAACTGCCTGCAATTGTAACACTAAAGCACTACATGTGTCTGTAGCTACTGAATTTAGCAGGTGGATCTGATAAACAATAAAGACACTGTATACAAGGTAGCATTTTCTTTAGCAGTAATATGAAAGCAAAAGTTAAAGATGAGAGAGAAAGAAAAAAAATATAACAACAGATGAGGGGAAAACACCAACTGCCTGAAGTCATGTAACCGGGTGTCCCAGGGTATCTTCTCAGGATCCTGCCTAGGAAGTTCCACATAGAGAGTCTTCTCCAAAGTCTTATTTCAGTGGGGCTCCTAATGTACATGTTAGAACAAAGAAAGTTCAGTTCTAACAACCTCCATGACCTAGTGTTATCCTCAAGGACATTTCATCCCCCAGTGGACTTGCCAGATTCCCTGAAGAGAGTGTTTGCCTTCAGGTAAGTAAATAACTCTGAGTTCTAGTGAGTAAGGCAGACCCATCAAGAGTCCGCATTCTTTGCATGCTATACCAAGGATGTGCAAAGGTCATACCAGGAACAAGAAAGATCCTTAATACTTTTCTTAGCCCGTTAGTGGTGTTAAACTCATTGCCTCTGTTTATAATGGCTGATTTTCTCAAATATATCACAGTTTTCACCCAATATTTGCATTTAGTGTAATCATTTAAGAGCTAAGGTTTATTTTATATAAATTAGGTTTTTAGGTTTTTGATGCATACTAAATTATCTGATTCTGGACTACCTGTATATATGATAACAAATATTTTATGAAAATGATATTTTCAGTAAATGAATTGTCTAAAATTTGTTTGCACAAGTAAAATATCTAAAAAGCAGAAACAACTTACAAATACATATTATATAATAATATTAATGTATTCATGTTATAAGATTAAACAATATATTAAATATAAAATGACATTGAAAGAGGCTTAAAAACACACTTGAAATTCAACATATTATTTTATAAATCTTAAAATAATTTTCTTAATTACTGCAGATATTCATTATAAAATCAATATTTTGTTTAATTTTAAGATAAATTGAAAATATTATAAAATTATCATTTGTTTTTAATTAAAAGCATTTCTCATATATATTTTTTATTAAATGATAATAATAGAGAATAATGGAAATTAAACAAATAAAATATCAAAATTATTGTGCCTTTAACAGTAAATGGTGATTACACACTCACACTATATCTCTATTATCCATTTAAAAACACACACACACTACATTTTATTTTCCAGGGCTATCAACTAAATCTTCTATCATTAATTTGTTTGATTCCTTCCTGATTTGTTTATTTTTAAAATTTTATATACACTATTCAGTGTTTTAATTCCTAGAGATAGAACAGGAACTAAGCAGAAAAAAAATCACAGCAGTTGAATGCCTTCTATTTTATACTGGGAGCAGTGAAAGCAAACTGTATAGGGTGATATTCAAGAAAATAACTGAAGGGAAGTGATGAGTTAACACAGATGTCTAGGGGATAAAATTTCTGAGTAACGTTAAGAAAACAACCTTTCAGTCAAGAAAATCCTTGAATTGTGAGATTAAATCAGAGTGGTGACAGTGGCTAGGTTATTATGAATTCACTTGTAGCCACTGGAATAGGCTGGTTATCATTCTCTAGTGATAAATTTTTCAGTGAATAATTGTTGGGACTAATGACACGTTAACTAACTCAGGCTGACTCCTTACTCCCTGGCAAGTGAGCAAGATCAAGGCTAAAAGGCGGTTTCAAAAGTTCATGATGATAAATTGGACCACCCTCAGGGATTGGTTAACAATAGTTCTGTGAACGTGATCAGCTCCAGCTTGCCATATAGTCCTATGGGACTCTCACCTGCGTGAATCACTCCCCCCCCCACTGCCTTACTGACCTTTAAGCTGATTGGTCCCTGCCTAGCCTCCACCCTACATAAAAGCTGTGTGACTTCCTCAATAAATGAGTTCCTGCTGTGACTGGTCTCCCTGAAGCAGCTGATTGTCCTCTGCCCAGAGGGCTGGGTACCGGGTGGTCAGTCAGCCCTACCTTTCCCGGTCTGGCCTTGTTGGAGAGTGTCCCCTTCCCTTGTCGCTGGTCGAGAAGAGCAAGGGGGCTAAGACCCTGACAAATAATTACTATAAATAACAAATTTTAAATTAAAACATGCATTTTAATTTACATTTACCAAAGTTTATAGCTATAAATTAATTTTTATCATGAAATTGTAAGAACTGAGAACAACCTATATTATTATAAAAGAAGCAGTAGGTGTAAATACTGAGACTCTTTGGAGGTAGGGGCAAAGAAATATTTGGGGGATCATTATCATATAAGTGAACTCATTGGAAAGTCAAAGCAAAAATGAGATAGAGTCAAAGATAGAGCCTAGAAAAACCACGGACATTTAGAATCCAGGAAGTAAAGAATAAAAATAGCAAGAGGGAAGAAAAATTTGACAGATGTGTGAAAGAAAATAAATGAAAACAGAGTGAAACTTTGAGTCTTGACCAGTACTCCTAAGTGCAATGGAGAAAACGTAAGCAGTCATTCAAGAAGTGATATAGAAAAGAAAGTCTGACTACAAAGTTCGGATAAACGTGTTTGGAAATAAATTTATTGCATGGTACTGATGTACATTTCAGGAGAAATCTAACTATTTAACTTTATATAATCTCTAGATAGAAAAGTCAGTTATAATACTTGTGGATTTTAACATCAAAACTAGTTTTATATTACACAAATGGTATGCCTTTACGCCATGTACAAACAGAGAAACAACATGTATCCCATTTGTTTACAATCAAATAAAATTTAAAAAAAAACTAGTTTTATTTCAAAATTCTGATATCATTACTCTTTTTATATAAGCATTCTATTGGAATTCCTCTAATTATTTTCCTTCTCAGTTTTCTAATGTTCTTATTAGGGCAATATAATGATATATGATGGCAGGGTTTGTTTTGACATACCCATACAGGCACAGAATAAAATTTGTTCATTTTAGACACCAGTAATGCTGATTTCCCTCCTGTCTTCCTTCCCCCTAATCCTCTTCCTCTACTCTACTGGTCTTCCTTCTATTTATATATTTTTAATTGATGTTTTAGAACTATATATAAAAGTGGAATTTGCTGTGGTATATTTATAAATTTATACGGCATAATTGTAAGATATAAAACCACCTTTCTCTCCCGTGACAGGAATTTCCCACCTCCCAATGACCTGTCAATCTGCGTTTCCTCCCCTCTCACGTTATAGGAATTTTCGGCTTACGTTGCTGTAATCTTTCTGCCTCCCGGGTTACGTCCTAAATATGTCACTGGTCCATCAGTCAGTCTGTAAGAATTCTCCTCCACGATTGGTTCCTCTCAGCCTGTGAAATTCCTATGTCTGAGAGAAACCTTGCACCATCTTTCCTTTTCTTTCTTCCCCTTCCCCCGTGCAGATGTGAATTTGTCTGCGCAAAATAAAGGGTTCCTTGTGTGAGACCTGTATCTGTGGAGCGTTTCTGGGAGCGAGCGACGAACCATAACTGCACCCTTTTATCACCTAACAATAATAGTTTCATTTGCATTGCACAGTTCTCCCTTTTCTCATCCCCCCTCATTCCATCAACCCTCTTCCTCTGTTATACTGATTTCCCTTATATTTCCTATTTTTGTGGGATCTCTCATCCTACCCATTTTTCCCTTACTTTTCTTCAGTTTTACCATATGATAAAAAGTGGTCATTGACTTACTGAGTCTGGTTTATTTCACTTAGTATAATGCTCTTTAGTTCCTTTCATTTATGATCAAATGCCATGATTTCATTCTTCTGTATGCCTGAGTAAAGCTCTATTTTGTATATATACCACATTTTCTTTATCCATTTAACTGTTGACAGGTACCTGGACTGATTCTATACCTTGACTATTGTGGATTGTGCTTCTGTAAACACTGACATGTGTATCACTACAGTATGATGATTGTAATTCTTTTTAATAAATATGAAGGAGTGGTATAACTGGGTCATACAATGATTTCATTCCAAGTTCTTTGAGGAATTTTCATACTGCTTTCCAAAATGGTTATATTAATTCAGTCCCACCAACAATGTATGAGTGTACCCATTCTCCCACATTCTTTGCAGCATTTTGTATTCTTGATGATTGCAATGCTAAATGAAGTAAAATGAAATCTTAGGGTTGTTTTGATTTGCATTTATCTGATTGCTAGGGATATTGAAACTTTTTCTATATTTGTTGGGAATTTCTGTTCCTTCTTTTGAGAAAATTCTATTTAGTCTTATGCCTATCTATTGTTCAGGTTATTTGTGAAATTTGTTGTTTGGGGGTGTTAAATTGTGAAGGTTCTTTATATGTTGTGGCTATTAATCCCCTATTGGAGAAATAATTGGCAAAGATTTTCTCCAATTTAGTAGTTCTCTCTTCACGTGCTTTATCATTTCCTTTGCAGTTCAGAAGGTTTTTAATTAGATGGCATCCTACTTATTCAAGATTGATTTTATTTCTTAAGCTTCAGGGGTTTTATTGAGGAAGTCAGTACCTGCACAAACATGTTGAAATTATGACCCTATGTTTTTCTAGCAGTTGTGTAGAGAAATTCCTCAAGCCTATCTGACAGCAGTTGCTGACACCATGGTCTAAATAAGCCAAACAGTCTGGACAGAGAAACTGAGGAAATGATAAAGACTCACCATGGACTGAAGGGCTTTTGCAGTTGCTGAGGCTAAGCTATGAGCTGAGGGAAGGCCTTGCTCATCAAGCATCCCAGCAAGTTGTGATGTGAGCTCATCTGTGCTGCCTCACTTCATGCTGTGTGCTAGAGTTTACCTTTCCCCCAGTCCTTTGTCTCAGACTTGTTGCTGAGCAGAATCACTTAGGCATGTTTGGTTTGTTTATATTAAGTGTGATGTATAGCTTAACTATAGATTGTTTCTATTATGTTTTAGCAAGCATGCTAACCTGATTGGATAATGTGCCTATATATGTCTTGTACAATCCTAAGTAAAATTAATTCTGTGCCTTCAGAGCCCAGTCTCCAATTTCTGAACTGGGGTAGACATTGATGTCCTTACCCTCAGCAGGATCCCTAGTCTCTGAAAATCTACACCCCTACCTCCAAACATCTACACAGTTACAAATTTTCTGGGCTAATTCCTTGGTCTTTGAACACTTTGAGTTGACTTTTGTGCAGGGCGAAAGACAGGTATAGAGTTTCATTTTTCTACATGAAGGATATCCAACTTTCTCAGCACAATTTGTTTAAAAGGCTATTTTTTCTCTAACTTATGTTTTGGCGCCTTTGTTGAGTATCAGAAGAATATATCTATGTGAGTTTGTGCCTGTGTCTTCTATTCCATTGGTCTTCATATGTTTTGATGCCAACACAATGCTGTCTTTGTTACTGTAGCTCTATAGTATAATTTGAGATCTGATATTGTGATTCCTTCAACATCAGTCTTTCTCAATCAGTATTGCTTTGGCTATTCTGGGTCTTTGATTCTTCCAAATGAATTTTGGGGCTTTTTTTTTCCTAGTTCTGTGAACAATGTCTTTGGTATTTTCACAGAGATTGCATTGGATCTGTATAATGCTTTTGGTAATATGGTCATTTTAATAATATTAATTCTGCCTAGTCAAGTACCTGAGAGGTTTTCCATATTCTACAAACCTCTTCGATTTCTTTCTTCAGGGTTCTATTGTTTTCATTGCAGAAGTCTTCTATCTCCTTGGGTAGATTTATTAATGAGTATTTTATCTTGTTTTATTTTATTTTACTTCACTTGCATTTATTTTATTGTGAAAGAGATAGTTTTTCTGATTTTTTTCTCAGGAGGTTCATTGTTGAAGTTTAGAAAAGGTATTGATTTTTGAAAAATTTGACTTCTTTTCCTATTTGCATCCCTTTAATTTCCTTCTCTTGTCTGACTTCTTTTTCTAAAGTTACATGATTTATATTGAATAAGAGTAGTGACAGTCGGCATCTTTTTTTATTCTTGATTTTAGAGGAAATGTATTCAGTTTTACACCATTCACTATGATATTGGTTTTGGTTTTGTCATGTATAACCTTTATAATATTCTTACTGTATTTTTTAATGAAGTTTGGTAATATTTTATTAAATAATTTTCCATCAATGTTCATAAGGGATGTCGGTCTGCAGTTTCCTTTCCTTGACATGTCTTTGTCTGGTTTTAGATTTGAGTGATACTGGCTTCATAGAATAAATTTAAGTGCTCCTTCTCTTTCCATCTTATGAAATATTTTGAGGAAGATTGGCAGAAGTTCTTCTTTAAACATTTAATAGAACTCTACTTAGAATCCATCTGGACCTGGGCTTTTTTTGTTGAAAAGTTTTAATTGCCTCCTCAATCTCATTGCCTGATATGGTTATGTTTAGGCTTTTTATGTCTTCATGGTTTAATTTGAGTATGTCATATGTGTCTAGAAATTTGTCATGATCATCCATGATTTCCTGTTTTTTGGTGAATAAATTTTCAAAATAGTACAAATTTTCAAAATGATCATTTGGATTTCATAAGGGTCTATGGAGATATCTATTTTTTATAACTAATTTTATTGATCTGAGTTTTTCTTTTTGTTAATTTGACTATTGGTTTTGGAATCTTGCTTATCTTTTCAAGCAACCACCTCTTTGTTGCAACTGATCCTTTGTATTATTTTTTTAATTAACTCAATTTCATTCCTTTTGGCTCTGATCTTAATTATTTTCTTCCTTCTACTAATTTTGCAATTAGTTTGTTCATCTATTTCTAAGGCCTAGGTTATTTATTTGAGGTTTTTATAATTTTATAATTTTAGCACTCGGTACAATAAACTTTCCTCTTAAAGCTGCCTTCACACTGCCTCCAAGAATTTGATTTGTTGTATCTCTGTTTTCATTTGCTTCTAAGAATTTTTTTCTCTTCTCATTTTTTGTTTGATACATTGCTCATTCAAACATGTGCTATTTAACATGTGCAAGAGTTAGCAGGATTCCTGTTTTTGTTTTTAATCTTGTTACTGATTTTTAGATTTTTGTGTTATTATCTGACAGGAAGGAATTATCTCTGTTATTTTGCATTCACTAAAATTTGCTTTGTGTCCAAGAATATGTCCCTTTTAGAGGCAGTGCCACAGTCAGTTTAGAGGAAAGTGAATTCAGTTGTTGAGGGACAGAACATTATGTAGATATCTGTTATGACCAATTGATTGATAGTATTTTTTGGTGCCATAACTTAGTCTTTAGTCTTAACTTAGTTTATGTCTGCATGACCTATGTATTGGTGAGTGAAGTGTGTTGAAATTACCCAGTATTATTGTATTAGAGTCTATCTCGTTCTTTTTATTCTTTTACATATATAGGTACACCAGCATCAGAGACATATCTATTTATGATCTTGTTCTTAAATGATTGCCTTAACCAGTATGAAGTAACTTTTGTCCTTCAGATTATCCTGTCTTGAAGTCTACTTTATCAAATATGAGAGTATAAAACTTTTCTTGCTTTCAGTCTCCATTTGCATGGTATAGCTTTTTTCATTCTTTCATGTTCAGCCTGTGGATTTCTTTGCCTGTAAGGTAAATCTGTTATAAATAAAATATGGTTGGGTCTTGTATTTTAACTCATTCTTCTAATCTATATATTTTGTTTGGAGAGCTTAGAACATTTACGCATTTGTATTCTGCATTATTACAGAAAGAGTTTTCATTTTTTATCATTTTGATTTACTTCTGATACTTAATTTTGGCTTGACTCTCCTACTAGTTGGATTTATTTATATATTGGCTCTGATATTTATTTTTTTTTATCTTTTTTGTTCGTTTTTTGTTATTTGTGACACAGCTGCAGCCCTTCTCCACAAGGAGAGGGCCATCCACATGGCCTGGCTGCCCCTAGAGGGCGGAAAGCAAGAGGCCTCTGCTATGTCAGAGGATACAGAGAGAGATTGGGGCCTAATTCTGCACCCCAGCCTTCCACATACTGCCAACCGATGGGGAGGAGAGGCGAGAGTCTGCAGGCAGGACAAAAAGAGTATCCATTCTCCATGTCTTCCCTTCGCCTGGCACAGCTTTGGCCCAACCCAGGAGAGCGCAGTCACCACATGGATCTTATTTTTCTTCTCTTTTGTGGAAATATTTCACTTATTTTGTTTTGTAATGCTGGCTTAATGATTGTGAATTATTTTAGTTTCTCCTTCACAGAGGCTTTTATTACATCTTTAATTCTGAAGGATAGTTTTGCTGCATAGAGCAATCTTGGTTGACATCTGTTATCTTTCAAGTCTTGGCTGAGTAGTCAATAATAATTCTAATTGACTTACTACTACATTGGACCTACAATTTTTCTCATGTAGATTTTAGAATTCTATTTTAGTTCTGTGTATTAGGAATTTTAATTATAATGTGTCTTGAAGAGAATCTGGTTTTAAAATTCTTGTCTATTGGGGGCTTTAAATGCCTATTTTATTTAGATTTCCATAATTCCTGAGTTTTGAAAAAAATTCTAATATTATTTTATCAAAAATACCTTGTGTACTATTCTATTTTGTATTTCAGTGCCTTGATCTATACTGATTACTCTTAGATTTGTTCTCTTAATGTTATCCTAGATTTCTGAATATTATTGTCAAGATCTCTTATCATCTTTTCTTTAAGATCAGTTTTATTTTCAAGATTACATACTTTGTCTTCAAGACCAGATAATCTCTCTTCAAAGAAATCTATCTTCTAAGGTTTTCTTTAATTTTCTGTTCTGTACTTTTCATTGTAGAGGTCTTTCACCTCTTTTGTTAGATTGATTCCCAAATATTTTAATCTTTTTGAGGCTATTGTGAATGGAGTAGTTTTTCTAATTTCTCTTTCAGAGGTTTCATCACTTATGAATAGAAATGCATTAGATTTGTGCATGTTGATTTTATATCCTTCTACTTTGCTGAATTCATTTATTAGTTCTAGAAGTTTTATGGTGGAGGTTTTGGATACTCTATATATAGAATTATGTCATAGGCAAATAGTGATAGTTTGAGTTCTTCTAACTTTAAAAGATGGAAAGATCTCCCATATTCTTGGATAGGCAGAATTAATATTGTCAAAATGGCCATACTACCAAAAGCACTCTACAGATTCAATACAATTCCAATTAAAATCCCAATGATGTACCTCATAGAGAAAGCAATCATGAAATTCATTTGGAAGAATAAGAGATCCAGAATAACCAAAGCAAATATTAGTAAGAAGAGTGAAGCAGGAGGTATCACAATACCAGAATTTAAATTATACTACAGAGCAATAGTAACAAAAATATCATGGTACTGGCACCAAAATACAGGTAGACAGTGGTACAGAGTAGAAGACACAGAAACAAACCCACATAAATATCATTATCTCATACTAGAGAAAGGTGCCAAAAACATACAATGGAGAAAAGATAGCCTCTTCAACAAATGGTGCTGGCAAAACTGGAACTATATATGCAACGAAATGAAATTGAACCCCTGTCTCTCACCCTGCACAAAACTGAATTCAAAATGGATCAAGGACTTAGGAATGACACCAGAGACCTTGCACTAATAGAAGAAAGTGTAGGCCCAAGTCTTCATCATGTCGGCTTAGGACCAGACTTCCTTAACAAGACTCTTAGAGTGTAAGAAATGAAAGCAAAAATCAATAAATGGGATGGATTCAAATGAAAAAAACTTCTTCTCAGCAAAGAAAACAATCAATAATGTGAAAAGAGAGCCTACAAAGAAGGAGAAAATCTTTTCTACACACACTTCAGATAAAGCACTAATCTACAAAATTTATAAGGAACTTAAAAAACTAAACACTAAAAATACAAAGAACCCAATCAATAAAAGGCTAAGGAAGTGAGCAGACACTTCACAGAAGATATACAGGTGATTAACAAATATATGAAGAAGTATTCAACATCTCTAGTAATTAGAGAAATGCACATCACAATCACCCTTAAGATTTCATCTCACTCCAATTAGAATGACTATTATCAAGAATACAAGCAACAATAGGTGTTGGTGTGGATGTGGGGAAAAAGGCACATTGATACATTGATGGTAGAATTGCAAATTGGTGCAGCCATTCTAGAAAGCAGTACAGAGATTCCTCAGAAAGTTTGGAATGGACCCACCATTTGACCCAGTTATTCCACTAAGACACTTAGTAGTATTTGACTGTTTTTGTTAGGTTTTTATCTCTGCAATCAAATGCCTACCAAAAAAAGCTTAGAGGAAGGAAAGTTTATTTGAGTCTCACAGTTTCAGAATCTTAGTCCATAGAGAGTCAAATCCATTGCTCTGGGCCCAGGGTGAGGAAGCAAAGGGACTAGTGGAGGAAAACTGCTCAGATCAAGGCAGGGTCAAGAAGCAGATGCAAATAAAAAAGGGAAAGAAGCTACAGGGTACACACCGTGTCCTACTGTCTCTAGATGCATCACCTGCCTACAATTACCACCTAGTAAATCCAGTAAATCCTTTAAATCTATGGTGAACTGTTTGGATTTTGGCTCTCATAATCTAATCATTTCACCCCTGAGTGAAATGCACCAACAAAAGCTTTTGGGGTAAACCTCAAATCCATAATTGTGATCTTTTGGAATCATAAGTTCCAAATGCTAGAAGAAAAAGGTAGTTATTATCCATTATCCTGTCCTGTTTGAACACTTTCAGCAATAAAACCTTTTTATCATGTGACAGTATTTTTTTTTTCAAACAACCTTATTTGGTGGCTTTCTTAAAATTCGTTGGAGGTCAGCTTAATAGTTTATCATATATGAACAAGGTCTGTGTTATTTCTGTTATTTCTTGTTCTTGTGGTTTTTTAAAAGAAAAAATTTTAAAAAGAAAAAATGCATATATATGCATTCTTTTTTATGCCTTTCAACTGTCACAAGTGCATAGCATATATATTATGGATAATTATATACATTTCATATATATGTATATATATGTGTATATATATGTATACACACACATATATAGTCTCTTACTGTGTTCTGTATGTATGTATGTTCATATGTATCTATGGTAGGACTTATGTCACCTGTGTCAGTACTGATATGTGGTAGGGATTCTGTTTGTCAATTACCTATCACAACATGATGTGAACATGAAAGATGTATGTTTGTGGCAGTGAGCCTTGCACAGCAGACATCTGGGCCATGTTCTGGATTTCAGGTTAATATGCTAGTCACCTTTTTGCTCTTCCAGTCCTTTTGATACAAGCTTCCTAGATTAAATGCCTTTCTACTTGTAGTATTTAACGTTTGATTTATTGAGTTGATATTGAACGTATTTGAATGAAGTATGATATAAAAACTTTTCTTCATTACATTGATAAGTCACATGAATGGGCAATGTGATTCTGAATCATCAAGAGGTTGTTTTAGTGAACTTTGCCTTTCAGTGCCCAAAATAGCCACTCCACAAAAAAAAATAAAGCAATGTAAAGGAGGAAAAGTTTATTTTGGTTCATGGTTTCAGAGATTTACTCAATCATTTGCTGATTCCATAACTCTGGGACTGAGGTAAAAGCAGAACTTCATGGAAGAAGTACATATCACAGGAAAACAGTCAGAACAGGGCAACCAGGAAACAGAGTGTCACTCATCAGGGACAAACTATAACCGCCAAAGTCCTACCCTCAGTTACTTATTTCCTCCATTCACATCCTACTTTCCTACAGCTACCTCCTACTTTATCCATATCAGTGGATTAACCCACCAAATAGTTCGCACATTTCATAATCTAATCATCTCTTCTTCTGAAAATTCTTGCATTTTTTTCACAATGAACTTCTGGTGGAAGTTCTCTTATCTAAACTAGAGCAGTGATAATTTATCAAGAATATACATTTATCAGGAATATATCCTGGATACTGTTAGTTGATATATCATACTTTTAGCATTAAAAATAATATATCAATAGTATTTAAAGAAAAATAATGAAATTAAAATTTATAGTGAGATGTGTTTGTTTGTTTTCACATTTTATAAAATTCTTTTTTTTTTCTCCATAAAACTAAACCAATGACTAATTTGGGGGCATATTTAAAATTTTATAAACGTGAAAAAAATGTTCTAAATCTTAATGCAATCTAAGACTTATTCAAGAGTACATTTGCAGCCAGATCAGACTCTTTCAATGTACCTGTACCTACTTAGAGAACATTCACATGATTAGAATTTGTGCATATAAAATAGAATTAAGTAAGAAATTTGCACCAGATTTTTAACATTGTATATGAAGTATGATCCACAGGTGGCAAACAATATACCCTCATGTACTTTTTTTTTTATCATCTACAGTGTCTCCCTTCATGATCTAATGATTAGAACTATCTCTATGCCAATGGTTTCTTAAACTATTTTTTCTAGATCAGGCATATTCTTGAAATTCAGTCTTAAAAATAAAGTTTCTCTTTTTCTTCAATAAGGAAAAAAATTCAAATTTTTCAAAAACAGCTTCTCTAACCTCTGGAAATTAACCAAAAGTTTATAATTTCAGGAGTATTTATTCAAGAAAATCTGAAATTTTCATCCTCCTCTTCCCAAGTCTGCCATGACCTGGAAAGTCACAATTCTAACAATACAGTAGCTCTGAAGACTAGAAGCCTGTCACACACAAAAGGAGAAAGACAAGGTGTAGAACTCATAATAACATCCCATTTCTAATCAACATTATCTGATCTGTCTAACAGAAGTTTGGGAAAGTCCCATTTACAGGGACTTTCATTTAAGGCATCAGGAGGAAGTTAATGACATGAATTGGCAAGAAAAAATATCCTGTATTGAATTATAAAAAACATTTGATTAAAAAAACATAAATAATTGAAAACCCCATGCTTGTTAAAAATGAAAACTTTAGAAAGGCATTTTCTGTCATAAACAGAATGAAGTTCAATGGTCAGGAAAAAAAAGAGTACTTCCTTAAGAAAAGAAAAAACATATCTCTGCAATCAAAGTTCCTTTTGGGAAGAATAAAGGCAAAGAAACTCTATGATTAAAATTTAATAATCAACCCACTATGAGACTACTAATTATGTACAAATAAAAGGCTTCTATAATGCTAATTATGTGTGGTTTTAAATTTCATTGTCCTGAGTCTATTCTCTGTTATTATACTTCACTGATTTCTACTCAGTCTTTGTGTAGCTAGGTGCAAAGAACTTTCTTCCTATGTAGAGTCATTTCATTTTATAAGGATGAATGTAATTATCACCTAGCTAGAAGCTAAGAGAATTTTTTTAACCTAACTGGAATGAAGTGACCCAATTAACACCTCAGTAGAAAATTCTGAGTTTTATACATTTTTATAAAATGTTTGAGCCTAGAATAGCATTGATTGATGGGCTCCTTTTCTCAAGAAGTTTTTGTATCATTCTCTTTAACTTTCTGAAATTTTATTTCAGAATCTTTGCTCAACAATTATAAGTCTTTAAAAATGTATAATCATTTAATGTGCTATTTTGCCCATGAGCCATCCTGTAGTTTTCTCCCCTCATGCTGTTTCTGTCACAGAAACATGTATAGAAGGTACAAAGTTTAGAGCTACCTGCTTAATGTTTATCTCAAACAGAAATAGATGACTATCATATATGTCCATTCTTGTCCATATTCTTTTACTCTCTAAAGGTACATTTATTCTGCATAAATGCACTTAAGATCTGTTTTCTAAACAGGTAAGCAGGAAGCTGTTTTACTCATGTTAATATCTGAGAATAGAAGGTTGCAAGTTGGTAGAGTAGATAGAAAGAAGGCATTTCCCACTTGCTTTGCTGTTTAGAATTTGAACAAGAGTATGCTTCATAATGAGGTGCATGTCTTTAAAAAAACACCATAGATTATTATTTGTTTGTTAGAAGCCCAGGGATTCTGGTGTAGTGAATGAAGAATATAAGGAACTATGCCTGAGCCTGGCAGGGGCACTACTGTTATGTCACCACCAACTGAGGAGCAACAACACAGGAGAGAAACATAGTGGATAAATCTAGCACACCAAAATATATTCTGTGTTTCTAAATTTCTGCATGAAAAACTGAGGTGGAGATCCATTTCAAGAAGTTTAAGCTGAATTGGCTGAATCATTTGTTGTTGTTGTTGTTGTTGTTGTTGTTTGTTTGTATTTAAGAGAGAACTTGAGAAACCTTAGCAAATACATTCACTCTGTTTGGGTCATGGCTCACTGTGTGACCTAAAGCACACCTGGCAAATTATAATCCCCAAACAACTATAGGGAATAGTTGCTCCAGAGGAATTCAAGACAGAGGTACAGATGAGAGCACAAACTACTGCTCTCCCTATGAGACTCGTCACACAGTGAGGAAATTGCTCAGACAGGCATGGGATTAGGAAAGTAGCACCCAATTTTCTTTTGAGCTCTGTCTGAACATGATTGGGGAAAACTGATCAGGTAGGCAGGATTACATTCAGGAATGGAGATTCGAAAATTCATGTTTGGGTTGTTGGGAGGCTACAGGAAACCTGCCATGCACCATCCATCCAAAGAGGTCATACACACCACCCTAACAGAGCACTAGGAAGACATTAGAAACTCAAATGCCGTGTCAAGATTGACATCTACTCTCCCCTAATTTGGGAGGGAGTTGATTACTCCAAAGTATACACAAAACAAAGGTCCAAAATTCCATTTAGGCCTCAACAATAGCAACTAGAACTTCCCAAATAGATTTCTGTATCACCTCCAACCAGGAAAAATCAATCTAAGTAAGAAATTCAGAAAATTCCCAGTATAAGTTACTTCCAATTCCATTCGCCCATATTAGCATTCAGAGAACCTGAGAGCTCTTTTAACCAGCTACATTTTCAATCCACTTCAGCAGAATAGAGTGGAAAAAAAAAAAAAAAAAAAACACACAAAAGAAAGTTGCTTTATTATCACCCAGTCCTGGTTCTAAGAAGTTTATAGCCCAAGAAGTAAGGAACAGAAGGACATCTGGAACAGGTCATAAGAACTCAACTTCAGCCACTTCAGTGGGAAAATTTAAGTTTTTTAAATAAAAAGATTTCTTTTCATTATTATCATCATCATCATCATTATTTAGCTGTTCTGGTTCTATTTTCTTATTGTTTCATGTATATACATATATACAAGTTACTGGTTTTCATTTTTCCTATTTTATCATTTTATTTTTATTAACCTTTACTATTTTGTTCTGTTTTTATTAGAGATAGTGACATTTTGGGAAGGGTTGTTTATTTGTTTACATTTTTTTTAACTTTGTTGTTTGACATTGAGTTGTTTTTGTTCTGGTCTACTTGTTTGCTGGCTTTATTATTCTTATTCTCCTCAGCTTTCCTTCTTCATTCATCTTTAAAGCTTTCATGCATGACCTTGCTTTCACTTTCTGCCTTCTTTTCTTTGAATATGCCAACCTTCATTTTGGCTTCCTACCCCAACTTTTTTACCTCTTATTAACCATATTTTAAACATCTTTTAATCCATGCAGGTGGTTCAGAGGAAGCCACACTGTCATAGAAGTTACCCAAGAGTCAATCAAAATATCAGTTCTGCCCTGGAGAATTGATTCTACAAAGTTGAGATGAGTGGAAGAGCCTTTAGCTTGAAACAGGTGATCTGAATTCTGAAATTAGAAATCTGGCTGACAGTGTGGGTCGGGGTGGGAAACTAAGACCAATTAAATCTCTGAGTCATTCCTTCTAAACAAAGAAAGGAATGGAGGATAGACTGACACATTCCACTCTCTTCCCCACTATCATATGGTCTGTGACTCCCAGAAAGAAGGGGGGCCTTAGAACTGTCCAGTCAAGAGGGGTGTGAATCCTTGCAGTGAAACTGCATACAGACACCCCTAACAATTTTGACCACTTCAGGTCAGAATTTAACTAAATCCCACAAAGAAAACACCCTATTTAAAAAACAAAAAGAGCAAACTTTTTGTTTTTTAAATCGCAAACTTGGCCATGAAAAATAAACTATCTCCCAGAATATGATGGAGGGAAAATAGTAAGTTTAAAATCCTCCTCAACCCAGATTCAAAACAATGGAAAAGCAGCTGTCCAAAGAGCCAACAACACTTTAAAACAATTTTTATTTTCCTTATAATTTAATTTCTAAATCAGTTAAAAAAACTCATTTCAGTTTATCACTCAGATTAGTGAACTGCTAGAAAACATTTTGAATAAGGTTCTTAAAAAAGATTTATTAGTAGAAGATATTGTTCTGAAGTGACTGTAATTCCTGAGGATTAGAATCTTCTCTCAATGTGGTATGAGATGCTGGACACAGTAGTAACTTCAAATTCAGGAAAAATATTGACACCAAGACATTTGCACTACACTATAGAAAAACAGCTCACTAAAAGGTCCCTTATAAAAATAAAAATAGAAGAAATAAACATTTCAGACAATGGGTAGAAATGCTAAAAATATTAAAAAATGAAGCTACTCCAAATAGTTCACAAAAAAAATAACCCCATTGTCACCACAGTGGAGGAAAAATCAGAATAGGAATTTAGAAAGTTCGTAATTAAAATGTTCAGTGAACTAAAAGAAGATCTAAAGAATGAGCTAAGGAAGAGTATACAGGAAGTAAAAGAACATTTCAATAAAGTGATACGGATTCTTCAAAAGAACCAAATAGAAATTCTGGAAATAAAATTCTCAATAAATAAAATTTAAAATTAGCATTACCAACAGATTAGAATACTTTTAAAAATTATGTAACATTAAGTTCGATTTTTTTCTTCTATTTTTATTTTTATTTTTACAGACTGCGTTTTGATTCATTACACAAATGGGGTACAAATTATCATTCCTATGGTTGTACATGCTGTAGATTCACACCATTCATGTACTCACACGTGCACATAGGGTAATGTTATTTGTCTCATTCCACTGGCTTTCCTTCCCCTGCCCGCTGCTGTCTCCTCATTTCCTTCTACGCAATCGAATGTTCCTCCATTCTTCCCTTACCCCTCATTCCCCCAACCCCCATTATGTATCAGTATTCGTTATCAGAGAAAACTTTCAATCTTTGGTTTTTTGGGATTGGCTTATTTTACTTAGCATGATATTCTCCAACTCCACACATATACCTGCAAATGCCATAATTTTATTCTTCTTCATGGTTGAGTAATATATACCACATTTTCTTTATCCATTCGTCTATTGAAGGACATCTAGGTTGGTTCTGCAAGATTCATGGAGATTTCTCTCTGCAGCCACTATTAATACCCTTTCAGTCTTGCCTTAAGCAAACCACAACTAATGTCACAGAAGAAAGTAACTTCCTGTGGGTTTCAGTTACTGACATACAAAAGTATTAATCAAAAATTCCAGAAATAAATTTAATAAAGTTTAAGTTGTCATTCTGAGTAGTATGATAAAATATTGTACCAACCTTCACTTTCCTGTCTGGGACATGAATCATCTTTTTGTCTAGATTATACATACTGTATATACTATGAATTTGTGACAGTTGAAAGAAATAGAAAAAAATGCACACAACTTTTATTACAGTGTGTTGTTCGTTTTTAAATTAATTGTTTTTGTTAGTCTTTTACTGTGTAAATTTATCATAGAACTCTTCTATAGGAAAATAACATGGTATTTAAAGAGTTTGTTACTACCTATGTTTTCAGACATCCACTGGAGCTCTTGGAATGCATCATGAGTTTGAGTCCTGGGGACTCATCTGGCTCAAGATCATTCTAGATTCAAAGGAAGTGGAATTTACTCCATTTCTTGATAGGAATAGTGACAAAATTACGTGGAAAAGGTACAAATACAAGAATAGGGTTATTTTTTCTAGTTTTTGCACACATGTTCCCAAATTCCTCAAAATAAAATCCAAACTCCCTAATAGTTTTAGGCCTGTCAGACCCTCCATTATCTGTCTGGTTTTTGATTATCTCCTCAGTGCTATTTCATATAATTCTTTCTGACACATATTATGGTCCATGAAAAAAATCTTCTTTCATTGTCTCAATATTCATCATTTTCCCAACTCAGGAACTATATACATACTGTGCCTTCTCTACAGAGTGCTGTTTCTCTATTTTACATGATTGGAAATGTATTTGCCTTAAGATTCAGCTTAGTTATTTAGTCACAGAGATATAATTTTATTTGTTTACATAAAAATTGTTCTTCAGTTATTTATAAAAGCAAACATTAACATCAAACACATAAAATTAATTTTAAGATATTATTTCAACCTTTATATCATTTGTAATATATAAAAATTTTAATAATCTATATTTAGTATTCTTTCTCCCAAACTATAAATCTCAATCTGAACATTGAATATTTTTCTCTTCTAGTTTCCAATCTTCTAATTTATTTTTTCATTTTGTTTTCCCTTTTGTTTGATATTCACCTCTTATTCTTCCATTAATTTTTAAGCATGGTCTCAGGTCAAGGGAAGTGACTTTCACATTGTATAGACTGAATAAACACTTTTAAAATGAATGAATAATGGTAGAGTCTGATAATAGTGAAGAGCTTACATTCAACACAATCAAATTTGAACACTGTGATGGTTAATCTGAATTGTCAACTTGATTGGATTAAGAGTTGTATAAGATTAAGAGGCTTGTAGGTGTCTCAGTGAGGGTATTTCTAGGAATGTTTGGCAAACTGAAGCAAGGTCCTAACCCAAGTGTGGGCAACACATTCCAATAGGATGGAGACTTAGATGGAACAAAAATTAGAAGAATAAGGAAGCAGCAACAGACATAAGCTAAATTTTTTGAATAGTTAATCACTTTCATCCAGTAGAGATTATGATGATTTGAAATTAATTTGTAGCTGTAGTGATTGATATCCAATCTATCTCAGATTTGGCATTTCTTTTTCAGATTTTTTTTTTTTTTTTTTTTTTTTTTTTTTTTCTGGGATTGAACCCAGAGCCACATTCTCAGCCTTTGGTTTTTTTTATTTTGAGATTGGGTTTCACTAAGTTGCTTAGGGCTTCATTAAATTGCTGACATTGGTGTTGAACTTGCAATTCTTTTGCCTCAGTCTCCTGGACCACTGGGATTACAGGAGTGCAACACTGCACAGTTTCTTCCAGATTTTTTAACTAAAAGTGTAATTCTTCCTGGAGGAAACTTCTCTTAAGGAGGTCAATAACTCTATTCTCAGTGAGACTGATTAAAAACCACTCAGCTTTACAGAGGTTATCTAATTAGGTTTTCAGTTTCCCACTGCACAAAATGCTATTTTGTTCAGCAAAGGTGAATAATAGGACAAATATTCAAATAGCAGGGGTAATATTACTATGTTTGAGACTGGTTTTCATGAATAGCTTAACAGATTTTCCATTTGCCCCATTTATTAATCTTTACACCAAGTTTGTTTGCAGAGGATTTTCAGTGCCTTGCCAACAATTACAATGGCCAAAGATTTTTAAAAAATGATAATAATAAATAAAAAAGAAAAAAACAAAAAACAAAGTCTGGGGTAGACTCATACCTTTTTGTAATTCTTTCTACTACAACTTATGGTCTTACCAATTCTCAGGTACTTTCAGACAGGTGGTTTTCCTATTTTTGAGCATTTCTCTGAAACCAACTACTCCATCTTGCTTGGCAATTGATATTTATATTTATACTAACATTCAAAATTAAAAAAGAAAAAACTACTAATTTTATTATAAGGAATAACAATGGTTCTTCCACTTAATTTAAAGACAGACAACATGCAATTTATCCTAAAGAAACTGAGCAGAAGACTGGGGTTATAGATCAGCAATGGAGAGCTTGCCTAACAAGTGTGAGGCACTGGGTTTGATTCTCAGCACCACATATAAATAAATAAATAAAGTTTCATTGACGACAACAACAAAAATATTTAAATAAAAAAAGAAAGAAAGAAACTGAGCAGGTTCAATGTTGACCATAGGATGATATAGGTGGAATTACATGAGAAGTATCATTTTTCTCATTTGTATTAGAAAATTATTGTTTTCATTAATAATAAGTAGACTATAGGAATGTATGAACATGGAAGTAACATTTAAATTTCACAGTTTATTTTTTAACTATAATAATCTGGAATTCTAACTCATTGCTGTCTAATAACATAAAACAAATTTATTTCACTGAAAAAACATGGCATTTTCAGTGCTTAGTGGCTTAATATTATGCTTTCTATTAAAAAGGTTCACAATTTGATTTTCCCATTGGATTTAATTAACTATAAAATAAGTTGTAATAGTATTTTTGACAAAGTACTGAGTCTACTGGGGAGTATCATAAGCAAAAATTAAATATAGCCCATGAGCAATACATTATTCAGGAAATTTGCTGGGACAGTATTAATGAAACTAACATTCTTTATTTAGAGTCACTAAATTTTAGAAAGCTTCTTAATGTCCATAATAAACTTATATCAGTAATACATTACATACAATAGTAATTAGTCTAATTCAATTGTATCATTTTCCATAGTTGCAATGTCTATTTTATTCTTCATATTAATTCTGTGATATAGAATCTTGATAAAATTATATTTCATTATCTTAAGACATGATGTCAAAATGATTTCTTTATGTAAATAAATTTAGAAAAAAATAATTTTGATATTTATATTTTATTATAAGTGAGTAATTATGAAATTTGAAGTTGAAATTATTTTGTTTTCAAACATTCTTTATTTGGGAAATAGTGGTCTCAAGATTAGGATTGTCTGTCATTTTTGTAGTGTCAATAATAAAAATATGTTACAGGGCACAACTTAAGTACAGACCAGTCACCACTGAGAAGTCCAAATTTGAGAGTCTTTATTAAGCCGGCTGACTGACTGTCTCACACAATGCCCCCAAAAAATGGCTATTGGGAGAACAGCCCCGACCATAGGGTTGTAGGGGTTCTTATACTAAAAATCATATCAATCATAAGTGTCTGTTACTATGATTAGAAATTACAAACTAACATCATGAGATCATCAACAGAGGGAGAAGCAGGTCAAAATGACCCTTACCTAGGTACAAACTAAAGAATGGTTACTAACATCCACACAATCACCGTTCACATGGTGTTGATTGTTGATGGGTAAAGAGGCGGGGTGTTTCCATGGGAGAAGTTTGTTTCCTATATAACATGGAGTCTCAGAGCAAATGGAGTCTGTTTAGTCATTTCCCGTATAGTCTGGCCTATAAAATTCTCATGGAGCCAGATCTGTCAGCCCATCACAAATATATATTTTAGGTATTAACATAAGTATCTTGTTTTATTGTGATTTTATTTTTAAAATTAACATATATGTGCATACATCCCTATACCAGTAACTAGTATAATAAGTACTTTGTCAAAAATACTATTTAAATTTATATTAATATTGACAACATCATATGGAAAAATCAAATTTTGGACTTTTTAATAGAAAGCATAATATTTGAGCAATTAAGCAAAGAAAAGTGCCATATATGTGCATATTTATTCCTATATATGTATAAGCAGTTTATACTATTAATGCTTCTTGCATTTCAATGCCTTCTTTGTACTGAAACATTTAAATACAGATAGTGTCAAAAAACATTTGGATTGAATTTTATATTTTATTTCTAGACTAATAGAAAAATCAGTTTAAAAATGATCAATGAGTTGGGCACAGTGGTGCAGGTCTGTAATCCCAGCAGCTCAAGAGGTTGTGGCAGGAGGATTGTGAGTTCAAAATCAGCTTTAGCAAAAGTGATGCACCAAGCAACTCAATACAGAAAAGAACTGGGAATGTGGACCAGTGGTTAAGTGCCTCTGAGTTCAATCCCGGTACCCACCCCTCAAAAAGAAAAGATCAGTGGATCATGACTTTAATTGAGTTTCATTGATATCATGACATAAAATTGATCACACTTGTGACAAATTTTATCTTTTTAAAAGTTTTTGTCATTTGATTAAAATTGACAAGAAGGTATAATTCTTAATGATAAAAAATATGATTTGCCATTAAAAACATATTCTACATTATTCACTATCAAGTTTAATGATGTGACAATTAAGAAAAACAAAATACTCCAGATGTTCTTAAAGGTATTTTACATAATATGTGATATTTTCCATACATAATTAATGAATATTGGTATGGTTTAGATATTAGGTGTCCCCCTAAAAGCTCATGAATTAGACAATGCAAGAAGATTTAGAGGAGAAATGATTCGATTATGAAAGCCAAACTCAATCAGTGAATTAAAACTCTGACGGGATTAACTGAGTGGAAACTGAAGGTAGGTAGAGTATGGCAAGAGGAGGTGGGGCATTGGGGTTGTGCCTTTGGGTTATATATTTTATATCTGGCCAATGGAGTCTTTCTCTGTTGTCTGTTCATCATATGATGATCCCACCAGACTCTTTTGCTATGATGTTCTGTCTCACCTTGAACCCTGAGGAATGGCATCTGCTGTCCATGGATTGAGACCTCTAAAACCGTGAGCCCCCAAATAAACTTTTCCTCCTTAAAATAGTTCTTGTCAGGTCTTTTAGTCATAGCAGCAATAAATAAATAAATAAATAAATATTGATTAAAACAAATGCCATATCTCTAACTAGATATATTTTGATTTAATTTTACAATTAGGTTGCAAAGATGTTTTTATTTCAGTTGTTTCACCTTATGGTTTTCACTCATAGAAATATTTTGGAAAGTCTAAGATTTTGTAATTGTTTTTTATCAGGATATATATCAAAAATAATTGACTGTTTTATCAATACAGTATTCTTCCTTTATAAAAAAATGATTAAAGTAGCACAGAAATTTTAGAAATACCTTTAAAAATTTCTTCTTAATAGCAGAATTGAGAAAATTTCATAGTACTGAGAAAATACATGCTGACTTGTTGTGATAATAATATTTAATGTTGCATAATATGAAAAAGCTTAATAGAAATATATTCTGATTTCACTTGTAATATGAAAACACTCAGAAAATATTGTTAAATTTTCCATAAGTAAATTTTAGGACATTGCACAAATGGCAAATCTTTATAGTTAGATAAAAATTAAGATTTTCATATTTTGGTTCATTTTATGATATTTGTTAACATCTATTAATAGTGGCAAGCAGGATTATTTGCATTGTTGAGCCAGAAAAAAAAGAAAAATGCACTAGAGAATATGTAATTTATTATTATATCATTTATTAACCTAAATATTTTATGAGGGGAATATTTCCAAAAAAGCAGAACAGTTTTTATTTGGGTAATGAATATAACTATGTGAAACATGAAATGTTTTCTTTGCATTATTTATTAAAAAGTGCTAAAATTGTGTCATGAATACACCAATCATTACAAGAACATAATTTATAGATCTGATTGTAAACAATAAAAATGTTTACATAGATGAGTTGTGAATTATACTTTTACAAAGGTAGGTATTTCAGATTCTTTGACAAATCACAATTGATAAATGCTACCTAGAATGTGGTAAAAAACAAATACAACAAGAATTTATTCTTTATTACATTAAATATTTAAATATAATATGTAAGAGACACTGCTTATATATATCAAATTTTGGCATAGTTGGAGATCTTCATAATGATTTTATGGAAACATTTTTCTACTTACATTCATTGAAAGGGCAGGATCTTTATAAGATTTGAAATACATTTCCTGGCTTGTTAAAAGTCCTCAAATGGAAGGATTTGGCAGCATTGAATCAATTTCTTGGAAAGAAAATAAGCAGGTTATAATTACTTCTTTGATATGCCTAACATTCAGAAATACAAAAAGTTACCAACAGAATTTGAATTAGTGTCCATAGAAAACAATCAACAACAAAAGAGCATTTATGTATAATTATTGAAATGGTTAACTATAATAGTTTAGAAAGAACTGCCAGCATAAATAACTTTTTCAAATACAGAATTAAAATACAAAAAATAAAAAAAGATACATGGCAATTGTTAAAGTGATGTAATAACTTACATTAAAACTATAATTTCAAATAACTTATTTTTGTAAAATTTCTATTTTAATTCATTTTTTAAAATGCAATCGATGGGGACTAAGGATGTAGCTGAATAGCAGAACACTTGTCTAGTATGTGTGAGGCACTGGATTCAAGTCTTAGCATTGCATTAAAAAAAATAAATAAAAGTCATGCTGTTATCTACAACTGCAAAAAAAAATTTAAAATACAGTTGGTAATTTATACTTAACAGACATATATAGAATATTTCATCCATCAGTGATTGAATGAACTTTCTTCTCAGCAGCACATGGATCCTTCTCTAAAGTAGACCATATCTGAGGCCAAAAGCATTTCTGAACAAATATAAAATATAGAGATAATACCTTGCATTCTATCAGATCATAATGGAATGAAATTAGAAATCAATGATAAAATAAAAAATAGAAGCTACTCTAACATCTGGAGACTAAATAATATGCTACTGAATGACCAATGGATAGCAGAAGAAATCAGAGATGAAATATAAAAAGTACTTAGAGGTAAATGAGAATAGTGATACAAGATATCAAAATCACTGGGATACTATAAAGGCAGTTCTAAGAGGAAAGTTCATTGCATTGAGCTCATTCCTTAAAAGAATAGAAAGTCACTAAATAATCTAACAGTAATAATCTCAAAGTCCTAGAAAAAGAACAAATCAACACCAAAAGCAGTAGCGATGTAGGACAGATGAGGCTAAACACCACAGGAATTTTCAGGAAGCAGGTTTATTTAATCTATAAGGGTCCAGAATGGCTAATGCCTAAAATTCTCTGGCCCTGGAGTTTGCAAATTCTTTTTGATTTATACTCAGTGGGGTGGTTGCTTACATGTCAGTGGGTGGGAACAAAGTTATTCTTTGTCCCATATTCTTAGGTTAGACAGAGGTTTCACAAGTTTAGTCTGTAAATCTAGCATTTACAAGAAAGAGGAAGCCTCAAATGACACTGAGCTCTCTGCAGAACTCCTGAGGTCTCTGTAGAACTCCTGTGAAATTCTGTGGACCCTTTATAAAAATCTGTCATACAAAAACAGAATTTGGTGATGGTGGTGGTGGTGTGTTGTGGATAAGCTTAATTATGGTAAGAGTCTTGTGGGAACTACCTCAGTAGAAAACGAGAAAGTCATAGCCCGAATTAATGAAAGTTGAAAGGAAAAAAAAATTCAAAAAATAGATTAAATAAAATGTTTGTTCTTTGAAAATATAAATAAAATTGACAAACTCTTAGCCAAACTAACAAAGAGAAAGAGAGAGAAAACTCAAATTATTACAATTTGTGATGAGAAAGGAAATATCATGACTGACACTTCTGAAATATAGACGATAATCAGAAACTATTTTGAAAAGGTATACTCTAATAAAATAGAAATCTTAAAGATATTGACAAATTTCTGGAGACATATAACCTACCCAAATTGAATCAGGAGGATATAGAAAATTTAAACAGATAATTTCAAGCAATGAAATTGAAGACATCATCAAAAGATAAAGAAATGTGCAGAACTAGAGGGATTCTCAGTCAAGTTCTACCACACCTTCAAATAAAAACATATACCAATATGCTTCAAATTATTACATGTACTAGAAAAGGAGGGAACCCTTCCAAGTTCATTCTATGAAGCTAGTATCATCTTGATGCCCAAACCAGACAGATACATCAAGGAAACAAAACTTCAGGCCAATATCCCTAATGAACATAGATGCAAAAATACTTAATAAAATATTGTCAAATTGCAAAAATATAATAAAAAGATAGTGCCTCAAGATCAAATGGGGATCATCCCAGGGATGCAAGATTGTTTTCACATATGAAAATCAATCACATCAATAGACTTAAAGGCAAAAATTTTATGATTATCTCAATAGACACAGAGAAAGTATTTGACAAAATTAAGCATTCATTCATGTTCAAAGCCCTAGAAAAACTAGGAATAGTAGTAATATGCCTCAACATTGAAAAACCTATGTATGCTAAAACCAAGGCAGACATCATTCTAAATGGAGAAAAAAATGAAAGCACTCTCTCAAAAACTGGAACAAGACAAGGTTGTCCTCTTTTATTACTTCCATTCAACATATTCCTTAAAATTCTAGCCAGAGCAATTAGATAGAAGAAAGAAATTAAAGGGATACAAATAGGAAAGAAGGGTTTAAATTATCCCTATTTTCCAATGACATGATTTTATATTTGGAAGACCCAAAAAACTCCACCATAAAATTTTTAGAACTCATAAATGAATTCAGCAAAATAGGAGGATATAAAATTAATACCCATAAATAAATTGCATTACTATACATCTTCACAGAAGAAAAAATATGGTCAACAAACATGAAAAAAATGTTCAACATCTCTAGCAATTAGAGAAATGCAAATTAAAACTACACTGAGATTTCATCTCACTCCAGTCAGAATGACAATTGTTAAGAATTCAAGTAACAATAAATGTTGGTGAGTATATGGGGGAAAATGTGTATTCATTCATTGCTGGTGGAACTGCAAATTGGTACAACTATAGAAAGCAGTATGAAGATTCCTTTGAAAACTTGGAACAGAACCGCCATTTGACCCAGTTATCTCACTCCTTGGTATATACCCAAAGGACTAAAAATTAGCATACATAGCGATGCAGTCACATCAATATTTAAAGCAGCTCAATTCACAACAGCTGAGTATGGAACCAAACTAGGTGCCCTTCAACAGATGAATGGATAAAGAAAATGGGGTATATATACACAATTGACTATTACTCAGGCACAAAGAAGAATGAAATCATGACATTTGCTGGAAAATAGATGGAACTGGAGACTATCGTGCTAAGTGAAATAAGCCAATCCCCCAAAATTAAAGACTGAATGTTCTCTCTGATATGTGGATGTGAACACACAATAAGGAGGTGGGGAGAAAATAATAGGAGTTCATCAGATTAGAAAAAGGAGAATGAAGGGAAGGGGAAGGGAAAGAGTAAGAGGTGAGTATAGGAAAGACAATAGAATGAATCGAAGAGAACTTTTCTATGTTCATATATGAATATGCAACCTGTGTAATTCTATATCATGTACAACCACAAGAAAGGGAAGTTATACTCCATGTATGTATAATATATCAAAATACATTCTACTGTCATGTATAAATAAAATACCTTTTAATTACATAATTTTTATTTTTTATAATAGGTGGGTTCAATTATAGAATTTCATATTTAGATGTATCATTTTATATAAAATAGTATAAAATATATAATCAATAGAAAAAAACCTTTATAAATATTACAGTTCTTAGTCCCATGTGATATAGGAATATAATATTTTCAATATTTCTGAAAATAAATAGTTGATATTTGAATAAGTTATTATCAAGTACTATCTATATTATACTTACATTTTTGCATGAGAACTTTTATTTAATATAAGCTATGGTAGTATAAGCAATACTATGATTCATTTAATATGTAGCAGATAAATGTATTTGATGTAATTTGCTGTTATTTTTATTATTTTACCATTCTACTATTATTTTTGAGCTTTCGTTTTCAGTTTTTCAATGAATTTTCAAGGCATTTAGGTTAAATAATAACAAATACATTTTAAGTTAGTGCAGTGAGCTACTTTAGTAAAGCATTGAGCTCATTTTTTAACATATCCATATTACTCATACAATAAATTTTTTGTTTGTGTTTCTTTTCAAACATTGAAAAGAACCTAGTGGGTAAATGACTTTTATGGTGGTTGGGAACTTTTTGTTTTTCACTGCTACTTATAGTATATCTGTATTATAAGTAAGTATCATGAATCTAATCAAAACTTTAAAAAGATAAATATTTATGAATTAAATGTGAATACTTCTGGAAGTTATAGGACATAGTAAATAATATAATATGATCTTACATTGATATGAATTCTACTTGGAAACATTTTTATCAATACATCATATAAACTAATGCATGTCAGATTTAAAAAACATAATTATGTTCTAAATTCTGTCTTACTGTAAACTATATTGCTGAACTCAAAATTAAAACATTAAACTATTGCATACAATAGATTAAAAAAAAGTCATTAGCTAAGTTCTTTTATTTCTGCCAAAACTGACTTCTTAATGATGGTAATATAAAAATAAACTTTACTAAATATTTTGCTTTGATTTTATTTTTGAGTGTAAAAACTGAAATATACATATATGTTAAGAATAAATCTTATATACATGCACAAAATTAGCATCATTTATATCTGCATATATATCAATACAGATAGATTTGAAAGATAAATATTGTAAAAACAGTGGTCTAGACTTCATCTTATGAAAGCTGAAAAGGTGGTAATCTAGTCAATGAAAGAAAAATGTAAATAATAAAGAAAACAGCAGAATAAATGAAATGTATAATAAATGTATAACAGAAAATCTGTGAACATTGTGGTTTTGGAAAATATTAATGATATTGTTAATCTATAACTTCAATGAAGAAAAACACTCACATTTCAATTTACCATTATGAAGGATGACATTGTCACTTAAAATTGCATCATATAAAAATCTCTAGAAAATACCAACTCACATATACTAGAATGTGTGCACAAGTGTGCACACACACATATACATATATACAGACTCACACAACTGTATCTCAGCATTGGCAAAGACACGAGGTAACTAGTGAACATCTACATTTTTATACATACTTGGTGAACTGACAATGTCTGAAATTGGACATACACATAATCTATGACCCAGTCATTCATTTCTTAGGAACTTCTCAATCATGTTACATGTTGTTATTGTTTGGATGTGAGGTGTTACCCAAAAACACCCATTAAAGCAGGAATATTATTAAAGAATAATAAGATTGTGAGGGTTGTAACCCAATCAGTCCATCCTGGTTTGAATGGACTAACTGGGTGGTAACTGGAGGTGGTGGGGGTGTGACTGGAGGAGGCAAGTTACCAGGAGTCCCCAGAAACATTTATCGTCCTGTGGCCTGTATACCCTATTCTCTGTCTCTTTCTGCTTCCTGATACCACCATGAGTGGAGCAGTTTTCCTCCATGTGCTATTCTTTATGATATACTGCCTTATCTTGGACCCAGAACAATGGTGTTGACCCTCTATGGACTGACACTCTGAAAACATGAGCCCCAAATAAACTTTTCCTCCTCTAAGTTGTTCTTGTTGGTAAAATTTTGGCCATAGTGACACCAAAGCTGAAGCAAAATACACATATACTACAAAAGTATAAGGATGCTGCAGTAACTTAATTTGTAAAAGCTTAAACTTGCAAACAGTGAATACCATCAAGAATAAGATAGAGAAGTAGGTTGTGATATGTTAAAATGTAAGATTTGAATAACAAATGTGTACTGCATGAAACAACATAAAAAGTACCATATAATTGCCATTGAAATAGAGTGAATGTAAGAATAGAGACTGCATTAATTGCATGTATACAAGATTAAAAAGAGGAAAATTGATTTTGGTTGTCAAATATTTGTTTACCTTATGGGTACTTAGAGTTGGGGTATAATGAGACCTTTTGTTTCATGGGACAGAGTGATTTTTTTTTTCATTTTGTGAAATTTGTTATGAAACCACCTCTTTATGATTTATGTAGTCTTTTGTATATTTTTTAATGATAAAAAGTTTTCCTCCTGCAATAATAGCAAGGCCAAAAATTTGTGATGTGGAAAATTATTTTATATTTGATATTGAGTATAAATAAAACATTATATGTCTGGAAATACAATCTAAAATAGAACCAAAATGTGAACACAAATCACTTTAAATGCATTCTAGGAAGTGTTTATGTCATAAACAAAAGTTGGTTTGAGAACTGGGACATCCAATATTCACATGGAAGAATATTACCGTTCATGAATAATAACACCAATGGCATGTTTGATGGGATGATGGCTTATTAATTTTTCTAATAGGTAGTGACATTGGCACAAGTAAGATTTATTACATTAGTCAAATTAAAGATGTCTGTGATGAACACAGAATTTTAACTGTCACTACCTGCACACCAAGCCTTATTAAATAATGTGTCATTGAAGATGATTTAGATGGGAAGATAATGAAGCAAATCTCTTGAAATGTGTTTAGTAGAATTAGTTTTGAAGACTCAGAGAAAGTCTTCAGATTTAGAACTAAGAAAATAGTTCCCTGTGGTAGTAAACAAACTTTATAGAATTTAAAACATTTCAATCAAATGACTCAAAACAATGGACAATAAAACCACAAATATTTAAGTTTCTCTTTTGCATTTACAGGCATAAAACATTTTCCCTAAATGCCTTCAATATAGCGGTAGAATAATATCACTCCTACAGAATTAAGCGGTAGTCATAGTTTCATAATACTTATAATAATTCATAAGGATAATAACCTAGATATTTGAAACCATTGAGACAAGGTTTACACTCTAAGGGCAAAAGTAGCATATTAAATTTAGTATATGTAGGGTTAAAGCAGTCAAATTATGAAATCTAGATTTTATTTTTTATTTTTAATTAAAGTCTTTAATTCCTTATGACTCAATTCCCTTATTTGTAAAATGGAGATGAAAGAATGATACAGCCAATAAGATTCTTTTGAGAGTGTAACAAAATGTCACTTATTATTTCCATTATTGTCCTGTGCTGTCACACATGTACAATCAAAAGTCACGAGAGAAAAAATTTACAAACTAAATAAAATTCAATATAACTTATAAAGACAATCACAGAAGCAAATATCATAGTAAAAAAGAACTAAAGAAAGAGATCATTAACACCAGAGATAAAAATCATAATATATAAAAGAAGACATAAAGATATAATAATATTGAGAAATCAAGGCACTATAGGAGCATTTTGAATAAATACATCCTGGAGACCTGTACCAAAACTTTCCACAAGAAAAAAAATACCATTGAACATATATACCTATGTAAGTTCAAGTAACATATTTGACAATTGATGAAACACTGAATTTTTATCAAGAATTATAAACAAATGTTTAAAATTATATAGAAAATAGATATTTAATGTCTCTATTTGACATTTTATGTAATCTCAGATTTATTCAAAGAATTTACTATGTTGCATTATTTTTCACAGTGCTATAAACTGAAAATTTCACAGTGTTAAATGGTTGAAATTTTATTAAATTATTCTTTGACTATCTTTATTTCTCAAGATGCTGTATCAAAATGTTCATGATGATTATTTCTTCCCAACATTAAAGAGATTCATTTGATTCATGTCTTTTTGCAAGGAATCTTTTCTAAAATGTGAAAACTTTCTAGAACATGTTAACAATGAATTCGGATAAATCTCAGCTCTCCTATAAATCAAACTTGATTATCAATACACCCCCCAACCCTATACTAAGCAGTAATGGGGAAAAATATGACATCTTTATTTTATGTAAAAAGTGATGGGTTATTATAGAATCAATTTTCCTCTAGAGCAGCTCTTCTGCCATTCGTTTTACCCTGTTGTTTGCCTTTTGAAGCCAATATCCGCCAATGAAGAGGCCCTCTGTACCCTGCTTTCTGCAAGTACTCAATTGTCCAGGACATTAATACATCTGTGAAATAAACTTTAATGGTTCAACACTTTCAATTGATTCCTCCCCCCAAAGGAGAATAATTATTAATAATCCAAAGGTAACTGAGTTCTATTTAACTCTTCAGTAGAAAGTAGATGTTTTCCTTGGTTAATATTTTGTAATTTAAAATGAACTCCTATAATACCTTAGTTATTCATGTCAGTACATTGATATATTTAACTTTACCTAGATTGTGAATATTTTATTCAAGTTCCAATTTTTTGAACAACCTACTGGGATTATTTAAAAAAAAAAAAAAAACTTCTAAAACACAAGCATGTAGAAATCAAACTGAGTTCAAATTTGCCAAGTGTAAGAATTTAAAAGAACTTTTTCATCAAAGAAATAATCGCATTAATAATCACTTCATTAAAAAGAAGTGAAATTTTTATCTTCTAAAATGGAAAAAATTCATAATAGAATAAAAACTACAAATGTTTGTTCTGTTTTGAATTTAATAATTTTCAATGCTACACATTTGTGATGTTTTATGTATTATTTGTACTTTATAATTAAATGCAATTGTGTTTTCACCTATTGAATAAATCTAATATAAAATTATTTTTATTTTATAACTGCTGTTTGTCTATGGTTGATTTATGATTCAGTTAAACTAAATATATATATATATATATATATATTTTTTTTTTTTTTTTTTTTTTTTACTTTTGTTTGTTTGTTTGCAATGCTGGGGATTGAACCCAGACCTTGTGCTTATGAGGCAAGCACTCTACCAACTGAGCTACATCTCCAGTCCTAAAATAGATATTTTTGTATGTCTACTAAAGCAACTGGTGCCCTGCACACTTTTGAAATTAATATCAAAATATATCACCTCTAAAAAAATAAATAAATTTAACATAAAATGAAAATACTATTCATCTCTGTTAGAAAAAAATCTTTTGTCTCAGGATCTCATATATTTTAACAATAGAATGTTAACATCCATGCTGTGAATTAGTAGACCTGATTTTGAATCATTTACATCAAATACCAGCACCTAACACATTCATTTCACAATCTGACAAAATTGGTTGCTTTCTGGTACATGACAAAAGAATGACTGAGATAATTCCTATTTGAAAAAGACAGTTTAAAGGGCTTGCTAATTAAATATGCTTTCAGATCTTTGTTTCTTGTGTAAGTGTGCATAAAAATCCTCTGTTAATATTCAAATGTCCTTTCTGATTTAATGAATGTTGATTAAAAGAGTAAAATTTTTACTCCTTTGTTTTTACTTTCTTCCACGGTCTGCCTTCCTTCGCTGGTCTGCTTCCTTATGTTTCAGACCTTAAGCATTATTTTAATTTGATGGAGTCTTAAATACTTTGACCCATACTTACTAACAGCTGTAGTTGCTACTTCTTTTTACAAAAGAGATTTGGCCCTTTCTTTATTTTACTTAGTGTTCCAAGGTCAAAATTCTTTTATTTTCTGCTTGCTTCTATTTGAAGGTCCATACACACATTAATGTTAGATCCAGCAATTCAGAGCTAGAGATTAAGTATATTTGAATAAGTATTTTATGTTTTTCAGCATGAATCTATTGACATGACAAAAGTAAGGGTATTTCTTTGTGATGATTTGTACTGGAAATAGGTTTTAAACTTTTTTCTGAGTACTGAAGAGATTTATAAAGATGAAGAAGTGAATGATATTAACACAGAGAGTTGATTAGAAAAAATTCTAAGGCAAAATTGGAAGGTTCAGGTGATTGCAGGATTCTAGAACCTGTAGTGCAATTGTGAGGCTATTTAATGTTTAATGGAAGTCTTGGTGGCACTAAGTTGTTTGGGGACAGATGCACTATAAGTAGATATTCTGGAAACCATTGGAGAAAGGAAGAAATTAAGTAATGGCAACTTGGCAGCAATTTGTCAATGAAATTGAAAATTATATTTAGTAATGGAATTACTGAAATACAAGATTTTTAAGCTATTAAACTATAAACAATTTTGTTCCCTTAACATCTGTCATGTTAACCTGGATATAAAGTATTAATTAGAATGAAAAATTATGAGACATTCTATGGACTTTCACCCATGCATAAGTACACATAAAATGAGTAAAATAATGGAGTATGATTGATGATATTTTACCCATGGGAAATACTTTTAATACTTATTGTTTTTACGATATGTAAAAGTCAACTGAGTTCTGGTTAGAGAACCTCGAAATTTCCCCAGTACTGACATGGCAAATTATCCTAAAACAACAGATTAATATTTATTCTCTGAACAAGCAATTAAAATATTGTCTTTCCCAATAATTAAATGTGTGGATTTGGGATCCAAAAAGGGTTGAAGTAATTGTATTTCCTCTTATTGTGCTTGATAACTCATGAACAAATTATTCTTTTCCATCCCATTGACTCTAAATTCTCCTAAAGAGATTTTTTACATTAAATCCCAACACTTCCATTAAGAATCTAAGTTTGTATTTTCATTCAAAGTTAAGATTGGTTTTTACTCATTTTGTTTATTCACATTATCTAAAAGCATGTTTTGGCATTGACTGGAATATTCCCCACAACCTTCACAAGAGAATAGGAGAAACATGGATGGAATCAAAATGATTTTCTTTGGGTAATCCCAATATTTCCTTCGTTCACCAGTTCAGTGTAACAGAAGTTAATGTGTAATAGAAGTTAATGAAAACCTATACAGGAAGGAGCTCCAAGACATCAGAATCATCAAAAATGACCATTTGAGTCATATCATCATATACTAAACACTGATAATTTAAGTGATTGCAAAATATGAAAGGAATATGAACTTCTTGTGGAGGAGAAAAACAACCAAATATAGCCTTTGCAGGAGACATATTATCTTATTTACTATTTCATTTTTAAAAAGTATTTCTTCTACTTTTCCCACTATATGATGTTGGTTGATAGCTTTACAAATTAATCTAAGTCTAACAGAATATTTACAAAGGAACACGGAAAAGCTGAAGCTGGAGCTGATGAAGAATCTGTGAAATTGGGTTCACTATCTTATGAAAATGAGGATAACACTTTACTCATTACGAGTGGACAGATTCATTGTGCAGGTGGGTAGGGCAAATTCATTACCAGAGTGTATGGTAAATTTATGAATCATAAGATAAACATATGTTAAATACATTAAGTATATTAAAATAAATGTATAAATGACAGCAAACATGATGGTTAGTATTGGATATTTGTGGGTTTTTTTTTTTTTTTTTTTTTTTTTTTTTTTTTTTTTTTTACATTTTATAGTAGTTGAATTCCTTTTCTATATTTAGGGAATTTATCCTACTAGAATCTCCTTGAGAAGCACATCTAGCCATCTATTAAAGAAACCAAACTTGACATATATATACTTTCTAAGCTTCTCTTGCAATAGAAGGCAAAGATGACACAAGTAAATTATATTCCACTAACCAGACTTTTTTAAAACTATGCACACATCAAGGGGTAAACGCTCCAGTGGTAGAAATTGTTATAGCAAGATCAGATCCTCTTGCAAAGCAAAGACAGCAGTAACAGTTTAAGCATCTTGTGCTTAGCAAATATACTAAAAGTTTATTCACTCATTAATGCGACTTGATATCAGGCATGTTCCTACCATTGTAGCTTTAAACTTCATTTACCAGCTCTCATGAAGATTAAGAAACTCGATAACTACTTTTTCTCTTTTTTACCACAGTTTCTCTCATTTAAGATATGAAAGCTGAATGAAAAAAAAGTGTTTGAATGACTGTCTTTGCACTGCATTTCAAACTTTAGTGTTGGGGACCCTCTAAGTACACCATTTGACTTTCTACATCATCCACTCAATCATCTTCCAAAGGAAAGAGAAATTAAGAAATACAAGACCGAACGCTGAGCAAGCTCTTTCCTCATTTGCAGAACTGCCTCCTCATAAGGTCGTTCCCATCTGGCAATCATCCAACAGAGTGTTAATTGGATGGGTGAGTTTGTCTAATTCAGGAATGAAATAATAAATCACTTCCCCACAGACATGACTTTTACTTCTTCATAGTTCTAATCAGTGGAAGTGTTAACATTTTTATGTCATCTTCTACATCTATTTATCAAGGGCATTAAACTCTGTTGGTCTGAAAAGTAAACAAACAAAAAAATCAAAAAAGAAATGCTATATTTTTATTAATTCCCTAGTTGTAACATGAGGTATATTTCATATACAGCCAGTCTACACACATATGTAAGTTCTTAGAGACTAATATAGTTTAGTCAAATAGAGATTATAAATATTCTATTGATATTATATAAACCTTATTGTCTAGAAATTACTTATAGCTTTAGTCATTTTAAATTTGATGTAAAAATATTTATGAGTTATTAATAAAGATTTGATGAAGCTAAAAATAAAGAAAACCAAAATCATACAAATAAAAAGTCCCTACCATTTCAAATATTATTCAGAAAACTACTGTATTATACTTTCTAATAAGTGAAGAAAATGGTTGATGAAGTTCATGATATTGTACTTTGGGAAAAAAAAATACACCATGTAACGTCTCACACTTCATTGACTCCATAAATCTTTTTTTAATTTTTTTATTCTGGTTTGCTTATTTGACCTCACCTGCACACACTGAATTTTATGCCTCATACATTATCTTTATTCTGTGTTTTCCTTATCTTCAAGAACCAAAAACTCAAACATTTAACCAAATTTTTTCTATTATTCTCTCATTCTGACAATTCTACTAAAAATTTCATTACCTTTAAAAGCCTTTAAATTACCTTTAAAATTTCATTACCTTTAAAATTTCATTACCTTTATTTCCTAAATTTAATGTTAATTTTATTTCCTCTCCTGGGTTCATTTCTTTCCCTGTACTCTTTCTATGATAAGATAAGAAGTTTGAACAATGTACCCATTGATCTGTAAAATCTCTTTTATCTCTTCCTCCTTTTCAACTACCACCCAATGCTTTTAATGTCTAGAAAACAGTGCCTACTCTATATCTAATTTATGTCATCCAAAGACATATTTAAACTAATGTGTCAAAATGGAATGTTTTATTCTTACCCTTAAACCTGCTGTATACCCACACTCATTTCTTCCCTGCCTTGACGAATGTCTTTACCAAATTCCCAGTGACTAAGTCAGAAGTCAGTTGATTTTCCCTATGTATTAAGAATGTATGATTAACTCCCAAAATATAACTCAGATTATATTTTTTGTTGATAGTTTTTAATGAGGACACATAAATATGTACTCCCAATTTCTACCTGCATTCTTTATTAAAATTCCTAACTGACCTTTTTACTTTTCTCCCTGAGTCATAGATACTCCATGCTGTAAGCAAAGCCATGGTAAAAATGAAATACAATCACCTAACCACTTTTATCCAAAACCTTCTTAAAATCTTGTACCTTCTATGCACATCCCTCTGATGACCTGCTGAAGCGCATCCCACACTACAAAAAAGTCTTGCTTACTTATTTCTGTTCCTAGTATATTATTCCCTACTTTACTTAACCCATATTCCTACCTCTGATTTTACCATTTTAGATACAAATTCATCACCATCTTTCAAATCACAGCTTAAATTTTGTCTTCTAATAGAAATCTTTTTTAACCACCCCAGAAAAGTAGTTCACCACCCATTACCTGTTTTATTTTTCAATTTTCCTCTTTCAGTACTGTTTGGTCTCTTCATAGTATTGAGTAGAATTCATTAATATTTAATAAGTTGTTTGCTTATTTATATAAACTATTTACTACATCACGGATTTCCTGAGGTGATAACATCTGCAGTATTTTCCATTCCACAGCTGAAGTCTGGCACATTATTTGCTTATAAGAAAATTTCATTAATAGAACAATGAATAAACTCAGACAAATATCTTCTTTTCATTTCCATTTAAAACAGGAGTCACTGAATGTTTTGATTCCTTCTTCCAAAATTTATGCATTATAAATTTAATTAAGCCCTTACAAATTGTTTTATTAATTATTCTGAAATCCCTATATAATTACTATGAACATTTTGCACTCCTCTAAGTAACCTCATTACTTTCCCTCCACTTTTCCAAAGATGCTGAAATGACAAAGTGATTGATAGAAATTTATTTAGTCTATCTTTTAGCATCCACATTTCTATTTTTATTTTCTTTTTGCAAATATTACTCAAAAATTAATACTTTTTTCTTCTCTATTTTGAGTCTTTTTCAATCTCTTCTTGCCCACACATATTTTAGCATATTTAGTAATAAATTCAGTATATTTAAAACTTAAATTACATGCATAATATATCTTTTATTCTTTTCTAAGTATTAAACAGAACCTGTATAAAGAAAAGAACGAATTTACTCTTTTTCTCTATCTACTTCTCTTTATAAGGGTGACTTTTTCATAGTTTGGTGCTAATGCTGCTATTACTTTCCTGGTGCAGCTCTTTCTCTGTTGGTTGACCTGGCTAACGTTCATTATCTTTGCCATCTGTACAGCCAGTATCTGAATTCAGACTTCATTGTGGAACAAAAGAGAGATTTTTAGTAGGATTTGCAGGAGAGAGAATCACTTCAGTTTACCTTCTCTCAATACTCCCTTCTTGACTCTCACCTGTGATATTCTGTTTGCCCCAAGATTCTGTTTCCCTTCAGAAAGTGACCTTTCAGCATAAATTATTTAAAAGAGGGCTCATGCGTGGTTATCTTACAAAAGATCAATTTGACATACAATAAACGCAAGTATTCTTGTGTGTCAGTTCTCTCCTTTCAAGGGGAGGGTGGAAGAAGAAATCTGACCCATACCAGAGATCAACTGGGAAAGAACTATGCAATTCACTTTCTTGTAGTGACTTCTGATCTCCTCATTGAATCTTTTGTAGTCCTCAGTGGCACTTGTTCAGAGAACTAACTACTTTTCTACAAAAAAAGTAGAAAAAACGAAACATGAAAAAAAAAAAAAAAACCCGATGAAAACAAGCAAACAGAAAACCAACAAAAAATAAACCAAAAAACTCCAAAAACCTGGATAGAAGAATAATGGCTGAAATAATTGTATTGAATATGGCTTAAAGGAGGGTGAAAAGAAATGATGATTGTAGCTTTACCTATTTTTAAATTCCGATGATTTATATATCTTTAAAATTTTTTTTTTCCTTTGTAGACATATGTAATTTGTTACTTATCATGGATTTGTCCTTCTGTACTGGTCACAGATACCAAAAATAACAAGACAAGTTGCTACATTTATAAACATGAAAGAAATTTTTCTCTGTTTTTCCTATTCTGAGTATCTTAAAATTCCTTGTAAATGTTAGCATTCACTTTATAATTTCTGCAAAAAATGAAAAGACAAATGACATTTTGATAGAGATTACATTGAATCTAAAGATCAATATGGGAATAAGTCTTATGATCCATGAACATATTTGGAACATATAGAATATGTATGTTCTATTCAACATTCAAGGTAGTGTTGAATAAACTGGTAAGATAATTGGTCATTTTCTTGTTCCTTAACTTAGGGGTAAGCCTTGAGACTTTTACCATTAACTATGATGTGAGCTGTTGAATTTTTATATGTGACCTTTATTGATTGAGGAATTTCCTTCCAAAGTTCAGTTTGTTGACTGTATTTTTTTTATCATAAAGAGATTTCAGATTTTTTAAAAATACTTTTTCTATATTTCTTTAGATGAATACGAACATAAACCATTGTATTAATAGAAAAATAATATTGAGTTATGTCACTACCAAATGCAATTTGTTTGCTAAATCTGAAATTAGATTTTGGCTTAATGAAAGAAAGGAGCTCAATGTAATGAACTTTCCTCTTAGTACTGCTTTCATAATAATGTCCCAGAGATTTTGATATGTTGTATCATTGTTCTTGTTTACCTCTAAGAATTTTTTTTATCTCCTCCCTGATGTCTTCTGTTATCACTGCATCATTCAAGAGGATATTATTTAGTTTCCAAGTGTTGGAGTAGTTTCTGCTCTTTATTTTATCATTGATTTCCAATTTCATTTCATTATGATCTGATAGAATACAAGATAGTATCTATATTTTTTGCATTTACTAATGACTGCTATGTAGCATAGCATATGGTCTATTTTAGAGAAGGATCCATGATCTACTGAGAAGAAAGTATATTTGCTCAATGATGGATGAAATACTCTATATATGTCTGTTAAGTCTAAATCATTGATTGCATCATTTAATAGTTTTTTTGTTCAGTTTTTGTTTTGAAGATCTATCCAGGGTGAAAGTGATGTGTTCAAGTCATCCAGTATTATTGTGTTGTGACCTATTTGTTCCCTGGAATTGAAAAGGCTTTGTCTGACCTACATGGATATGCCATTGTTTGGGGCATAAATATTTAAAATCATTAGTCTTGCTGGTTTATGTTTCTCTTAAGCAGTATGAAATGTCCTTCTTTATCCCTTCTGACTAACTTCGGATTGAAGTCTACCTTTTCTGATACGAGGATGGAGACCCCTGCTTTTTTTTACTGAGTCTGTGCATGGTATGTTTTTCCCCATCCTTTCACCTGTGTTTGTGTATGTCTTTTTCTATGAGACGAGTCTCTTGGAGGCAGCATATTGTTGGGTCTTTCTTTTTAATCCACTCTGCCAGTCTATGTCTTTTGATTGAGTTTAGGCCATTAACATTCAGAGTTATTTTTGAGATATTATTTGTATTCCTGGTCATTTTAGATTATTTTTGGTTTTTAACTTGACATGGTTTCCCTTTGATTGGCTTTCTTAGGGTATTTCCTCCCTTTGCTGGCTTGCTTGTTGTTTTTCACTTACTCCTTATGGAATATTTTGCTGAGAATGTTCTGTAGTGCAGGCTTTGTATTCATAAATTCTTTTAACTTTGGTTTATCATGGAAGGATTTTATTTCATCATCGAATCTGAAGGTTAGTTTTGCTGGATATAAGATTCTTGGTTGGCATCCATGTTCTTTCAGAGCTTGAAATATATTAGTCCAGGCTCTTCTTGGTTTTAGGGTCTGGGCTGAGAAATCTGCTGATATATGTAATCTGACGCTTTCCTCTTGAAGCCTTTAAATTTCTCTTTATTTTGTATGTTAGGCATTTTCATTATAATGTGACTTGGTGTGGATCTCTTGTAATTTTTGTGCATTTCATGTTCTATAAGCTTCTTGTATTTGATTTTCCATTTCATTCTTAAGGTTTGGGAAATTTTCTGATATTATTTCATTGAACAAGTTGTTCAACACTTTGGTTTGTATCTCTGTGCCTTCCTTAATTCCAATAATTCTCAAATTTGGTCTTTTCACGATATCCCATAATTCTTGGAGGTTCTGTTCATGATTTCTTACCATCTTCTCAGTTTGGTCAACTTTATTTTCAGTATTAAATATTTTTTCTTCATTGTTTGAGATTCTGTCTTCCAAGTGATCTATTCTGTTGGTGGTGCTTTCTATTGAGTTTTTAATTTGGTTTACTGTTTCCTTCATTTCAAAGATTTCTGTTTGTTTGTTTGTTTTTTTGGAATCTCTATCTCTTTACTGACATGTTCTTTTGCTTCCTGCATTTGCTCTTTTAATTATTTATTGGAGTGATCACACATTGCCTGCATTTGCTCTCTTATCTTATCCTTTGCTATACAGATCATTTTAATTATGTACATTCTAAACTTCTTTTCTGCTTTTTCTACTGCCATGCTGTCTTTAGATTCTATTAAAATAGCATCTTGGTTTGTTTGGGACACTTTCTTCCCCTGATTTTTCATGTTGTTCCTGTATCTTTGGACCTAGGAATTAGACTAGAGACCTTACAACTAATACAAGAAGAAGTAGGCCTGAATCTTCATCATGTTGGCTTAGGACCAGACTTCCTTAACAAGACTCCTAAAGCACAAGAAATGAAAGCAGTGGATTCAAACTAAAAAGCTTTTTCTCAGCAAAGGATATAATTAACAATGTGAAAAGAGAGCCTACAGAGAAGGAGAAAATCTTTTCCTTTCCCACTTCAAATAGAGCACTAATCTCCAAAATTTATAAAGAACTTAAAAAAACTATACACCAAAAAATACAAAGAACCCAGTCAATAAATGGGCTAAGGAATTGGGCAGATACTTTATAGAAGAAGATATACAGGTGATTAACAAATATATAAAGAAGTGTTCAACATCTCTAGTAATTAGAGAAATGCAAATTAAAACCACCCTAATATTTCATCTTACTCCATTTAGAATAACTTTTATCAAGAATACAAGCAATAATAGATATTGGCATGGATGTAGGGAAAAAGGCACACTCATATATTGCTGGTGGAGTTGCAAATTTGTGCAGCCACTCTGGAATGCAGTGTGGATATTTCTCAGAAAACTTGGAATGGACCCACCTTTTGACCCAGCTATCCCATTCTTTGGCCTATACACAAAGGACTTAAAGTCAGCATACTACAGTGACACATCAATGTTTATAGAAGCTCAATTCACAACAGCTAGATTGTGAAACCAACCTAGACACCCTTCAATAGATGACTGGATAAGGAAACTGTGGTATATGTACACGGTGAAATATTTCTCAACCATAAAGGAAATAAAATTATGGCATTTGCAGGTAAATGGATGGAGTTGGAGAATATCATGCTAAGTGAAATATCAATCCTAAAAAAACCAAAGACCAAATGTTTCCTCTGATAATTGGATTCTGATACATAATGGGTATGTGTGTGAAGGGGTGGAGAGTAAGAGAAGAATGGAGGAACTTTGGATTATGTAGAGGGAAATTAGGGGGATATGAAAGATGGTGGAATGAGACAGACATCATTACCCTATGTACATGTACTATTACACAAATGCTGTGCATCTACAGTGTGTACAACAATAGAAACAATAAGTTGTACCCCATTTGTGTACAGTGAATCAAAATGCAGTCTGTAAAAATTAAAAAAAAAAATTTTTTTAAAGTGATTACTACCATACCCAGTGGGAAAGACTGATTTTCTTTGTCCTGGATTATTTATAATAAAATATTCATATCTATAAAAAAAAGAAAGGTAGGAAGTCCCATTTACCGGGAATCTTGTCTAACAAGATCACATTTCTACAAGCAAGGAATGAATCTTCTCTGTGTTTGGATGGCTAGCATTTCCTGAACCATTATTTCAAATGGTCAAATGTGTCATTGACTATGGTTTGACAATATGACATTTTATTTCTTCACATATATTAACTAAATATTTCCATGATAATGACTCTACTAAGTTTCTCACTATGTTAAATAATTCTGATAACAATGAAATGTTAAAATATATTGGCAATTAACAGAGTGTGATTAAAATTTTTCTTTCACAAAAATCTGTGATGTCTCATCTCTTCCTTTCTATATCACATATTTGCTTGTAAATACACACAAATATTCTCATATTTACAAATATACTTCTAAATATACAAATATACCCCTCACACACACACATCAGACACTGTCACAACATGTTATTTTTTCTTGTTTTTGTTTCATATTTTGCTTGAGCTGATCACATCATAGAGGCTGATTCTTCTTTGCAAGGATGTAAGATAAAACTTCATTCATTTCATTGGATTGCCATGAAGGAAGTCATTTTCCTTAATCTTTTAAAAAAATATTCTATGTACATAACAAAACTATTTCTTTCTGTGGGAATTCACTCTTATTCAAAGATTTTTATGAAAACTCTGCAATATTACTCAAGAAGTTGTTATATTGTGGGTTCTTTAATTTTGTAAGAATATAAGTATCATTTGTCCATATTCAACAAAATCATAATGGAAAACCTCTAATAGTAATATTTTATCATTAAGCATCTCCTATGGATTCAAGAAGTAGGTCCCATTGTTTTAGAGTCAAAATTAATACCTGTCATCATCATATTTTGAGCGTTCAAGAATTTTTATAATGGTTATTCTGAGGAATGTTTAAATACATTAATTTAATAAATAAGAAAGTAATGCTATAATAAAAATATTTCTAACAATTTAAATCTCATGTCAAAATCAGGAGTACAAACACAAAATCATAATGTATGTTTCATTTTTGCCCTTCTCCTGCCCCTGTATTTGTATTCAAGTTATTATAAATCATCACATGTCCACAAATATGTAAATACATACATAATATTTTCTGTATATTTCTGTGTAAGTGTGTTTTAAATAGGAACAAGAGACTGTCTTTAATACGTAGCTACCATCCTTGATACCTTGCTGAGAAGAAATTGAGGATTTTTTTTCACCTGAAATTTAGACTTAGAGTGCTACATTATTCATTGTATCATTTAGAAAATGACTGAAATTATATGTGATTTTCTTGAACAATGTTGCCTCATTTTGACTTAGTCAATTCAGGAATATTTACTGGCAGCAAGTTTTCATCTAAATCAATGTATGTGTAATTTTTTTTGACAAAGTTAAAACTTGGAAGCTCAAATAAATTAAAAATAACTTTTCCCTTTTTTCACTATAGAATAAAAATCCAACAGCATCAAAAAATCCATGATTCTGACAGACTTGTATAAGAACAAAAAGTAGCTTTTCTAGATTAAAAAAAGTGTGTTTAGTCTTATATAGATTATTTTAAATTTCTGCTATGACAGTTATTCACCATATTACTTTTAATTTAAATAAAATAAATATATTTAAGAAATATAGTATCACATCAATACATGCCTTGATAAGAGAATTGTGTTTTTAATTGATCTAGAATTTAAATAGAAAGTGAAGATACAGACTTTCAGGGAAATATTTTATGATAATTATAAGATTTTACAGTTAATCTTGTTCACTATTTTGTTGATACAGATTTATTTTGGAATGACTCAGTAAAGAGGAGAAAATAAAATCACATTTAACTATGCTTTACAAAGAAAACTAGCCCTTATCAGTACAAGAGATGGTAATAGTTTTAATGTAATCATTAATTTTTGTCTGTTTTCTACATTATTCTCATGCCAAAATTTCTGACTTTGAGGTAAACTTAGTATTAATATGTACATAAATAAACTTATACATGTACAGCATGTATACACATGTATACTTAATATATATTATAAATATATACACATATATATGCAGATATGTATATGTACATATATGTGTATATTCATTTTGAGAAAAGTTCTCTCTAAATTGCTTATACTTGAGACTGGCTTTGAACTCATAAGCCTCCTGCCTTAGCCACCTGTGCCACTGGAATTACAGGAGTACACTACTGCACCTAGCCGATCTTCTTATTTCTTTTTACTGTTAGATTTGGGATTGGTTTGTTATTGTTTTTCTAAGTCCTCAGATGCATCATTAGGTTATTTACTTCAGGTCTCTCTGAATTTTTTTACATACGCATTTATACTATAAACTTCCTTCTAGAACTGCCTTTGCTATATTCCATAGATTCTAATATATTGTTTCCATTTTCATTTAAGTTTAAGTATTTATTTTAAAATATCCTCCCAATATCTTCAATGATGCACTCATCCTTCAAAAGTATATTGTTCAATTTCCATGTGTTTGTGTATTTTCTGTAGTTTTTCTTGCTATTGATTTATAATTCTTTCCATTATGATCTAAAAATGTGAGAACTTATTTAAATCATTTTATATTTTCTAAGATTTGCTTTTGACCTAATATATAACTAATTTTGGAAAAGTTCCATGAGTGGCTGAAAATAAACTGTATTCATCTGGTGTTCAGTGAAATATTCTATACATATTTAAAGTACATTTGATCTATAACATTTTAAATATTTTTTTCCTTCTTTGCTGATTTCTCTCTGGGTGACCTATTAGTAAGTTTTGTATTGAAGTCACCCAGTATTATTGTATTGGAGACTACCTGTCTCTTCATATCAAGCAATGCTTCTTTCACAAAATTGGGTACACCGACATCCAGAGTATATGTATTCATGGATAGTATCCTTTTCCAATATGTAATTTTTTTCTTTCCTGTTCTAACTAATTTTGGTTTGAAGACTGCATTGTGTGATGTGAAAGTAGGTACTCGAGTGTGCTATTGAAACTCATTTGCAAGAAATGTTTTTCATTCTTTCACTTTCATCCTGTGAATAGCTATGCCTTGTGAGGCACTTTTCTTGAAGACAACATACAGTTGCATCTTGTTTTTCCCATCTAATTGTCATCCTATATCTTTTAATGGGAGAATTAACACCTCTTATATTCAGTGTTATTATAGAGAGGTATGTGTTACTTCCTGCCATATTGTTTTATTTCTAATGTTTGAATCAATCTTAATTCTTATTTGCCTATCTGTTCTTTTGGTGAGACTTTCTTTTGTATGTTCTTTTGGTTATTTTCATCTTTCTCTTCCGTGTGAAGGGTTTCTTATAGTATCTTCAACAATGCTGTGAAATTACGACGTCTTCAGTTTATGCTTATCATGGAAAGTTTTTATTTCTTCTTTGATTCTGAAAGATAGCTTTGTTGGATATGGTCATCTAGATTAGTTGTTTTCTCTCAGGGCTTGGAACACAACATTCCAGGTTCTCCTTGCCTTAGAGCTTCTGCTCAGAAATCTGTTAAAAGTGATGATGCTTCTCTCTTCTAGCTTTTTTAATATTCTTCATTTGTTCTGAAATTTTTTGGCATTTTTTCTCCATTATGAGGATTTTCTTTTCTGCTCCTCTGCATTTGGAGTTCCAAATGCCAACAGTACCTGCATGTCCATCTTGTTTCCAATATCTACTATTATTTCACTAAATAAGCTTTCTATGCCATTAGTCTGTATCTCCTCTATTTCCTCACACTATGACTATTAAGTTTTGCCTTGTAATGGTGACCTCCTTGACCACCAGCAAGTATTGAGGAAACTTCCACTGCAGAGCAAAACTTATACTTGACAGTCCTGTTTTTCATGCTCTTATAAATGGATCCAGATTGTGCTATAGATCACATCTTGAGATCTTAGTCTATTGCCATAGGGTGGTGTGATGTGGCAAGTGTCCAGTTTGCTATGGCAACTCCTGCAGTGCTTTCAGCATGGAGATGTGTCCAGGCTTGCAGGGACTTTAAGGTCGTAGGGTGCTAGGTATAGCAAGGTTTGCATCACACTCAATCATGTCTCTCCATACATAATCCTGTCCTAAATCCTCAGTTAGGCTCTTTCTTTCCTTATCACAAGACTTAGACAACCAATTTTGAAGGGAAATACTGTCTTCTTTCACTCAGTGTTCCCAACAGGTCTGTGCTATATTCTTTCCCCTGAACCTAATCAGTGATTAAGGGTGGTTGTCTGTCAAATCAATGAGAAGAAAGAAATAGAGGCCATTTGGTCTTGGAGACACCAATTAACAAACAAAGAATGGAGGCAATCAAGACAGCAAGGTAGGAGGAAGAAAGAAAGGAAGGAAGCAAGGAGGAAGGAAGAAAGGATTGATGGAGGAACCAACCAATAGTAGTTTCTGAAATCCCACTCAAAATACCTGGACAGAGAAGCCCCTTTAAAATGGCTCACCTTGCCATTCTCCCTGAAACAGTAGAAAAATAAAAGTAATTTAATTTCCCCCATTGGTTTACAAGGGAGAATTCAAATTTCATTTCTACTAGAACTGCATGCTTGAGAGTGAAGTTTGCATTTTTTTAAACCACCAGGTTCCCTTTCCCTCCCTGACCAAATTGCTGTGCACCCACCCTCAACCCTTCAGTGGTGCAAGCTATTTTATCATTTTTATTATTCTAAGAACCAATATTTCAGATTTTATCTGGCTGATGCCTGTATTGAACTACCATGCTTTCCCACATCTCTTCCACTTCATTATGCAACCACATCACCTTGAATTATTTCAGTGAGTTGCCAATATATGCTGGGTGCCTCTAATTCATTATTTTTTCTATTTTTCTCTCTCCTAAACCACCTTCTCAGTGTAGCTCTGTTACTATTCCATTAGAATTGCATGCACATTATTGGTCTTTCCATCCAAAATATGTGAATAAGGGATGAAGTGTCTTAGTTAGGATTATGTGGTTGTAGTACACAGCTTTGATTGAAGAATACATTCTCTACAGCAGAAAAGATAATTTGAACTTAGTTGTAGATTCCTTTCCTCTAAAGGATGATCAAATTGTAAAGTCCAGTTCCCAGTCACAACTGTACATGCTATCTTTTATGCCTCACCATAGGCAATCACAAAGGCTTACTGGAATGCTGTTCTCCCACATCAAGTATGGCACATATACTGTGCTGGTAGTCTCTGAAGAGAGTGGTAGTCAGGAATTAAGGTCCCCTTTTTTGGCCACTCTCATCTGTCCAGTTTCCTATACAGAGGCCTCTTTATCAGGGAATATCCCAAGAGGATCTCCTCAGGTACCTCTGCAGAGACCTTATGGAAGACCATGGAAGGAAACTAAAGACCCTTTCTCCCTCTGTCTCAGTACTCATTACTTTTCCTTCCCATCCCTCCCTTTTTTCCTTCTCCACCAGTTCCTAGGCCCATCAAGTGTCAGGGGTCTTTTGCTCAACTTTCCCTAAGCAATGACACAATTGACCTTCCATCTACCATGGTACATCTGACCTTCAATTAGGACCTTTCCAAAGGGAAAACTGGAACATTGGGGGAGTTGGCATTTTCTCTATTTAGACTCTTTCTGTAAGTGATTAAAGGTTTGACTGCTACTTTCATTTTAGCTCGTTGTCTTAATCAGTACTTTGACACATGTCAGATCAGCTCCTTCCAACTCAGCTCAGTTTTTGACATGTTTACTTTGTCTCTATTTCATATTGAATGAAAAGACCAATTTAATATACCTAAAATGCAAACCATACAGGATTCTTTACAGATGCAAAGAAAAATGTCATTCACAAGTAAAATCTGAGCTCAGTTTTTTTACATGTAAATTAGAACAGATTTATCAACTCACTGAATAAATTGCTACCAGATTTGGTTTTTTATACTAAAATGGTTGAGAAAAATTAAACTGATTTCAAAATTAAATCAAAACCCATAGAATACTGAGTACGATTTCTGTGGTTAAAGCTCCAAGGAGGAGTTAGTTTAGTCACCTAAGGCAGAATGATCTTGCTACTTCTCAGTTTATCAACAGTTTAAAGGACATAAAAATAATAGCTTGAAGAGTCAACTTGAAATTTGAAACATACAATCTGGATAATGTAACTGTCACATTGTCTATCTCATTAACTGGTGCTTATTAAATTTAACTTTTTCATTGTAATAATTAGTTATAATTTTTATAATTAGTTATACTATTTATATTTTATATTTTATTATAATAATAAGTTGCACTTGAATCTCTTTCTTTTGTTTTCTTTTTATTTTTAAAAATCTCAGTAGGTTCCCTATGTCATCATAAAACTCATTAATGGAGAATCTATGTCTACGTTCAAGGCAATAAAATTAATGTTAGAAGAAATTATGTCACCTGTTAATAAATTACACCCATGCTTCAAACCTGCACCCAGTTTCTCTACGAATTTATTTATGTTATTAAATATTAATATTATTATTCAACTGAAGTACTCAGTCTTTGAGAATCTAAATTCTTCTATTCTTCTATTTATGTGCACAGGCTTAATTCTTGTGCAATATTAATAAAACATGCAAAATTATTTCTATATGTATATATCATTTCTGATTATGACTTTAAAACAAAGTAATATAATGGTAATATCACATGTAGATGACTATTCACTGCTCTATTGTTTACTATTTTCATGATTTCAATTTATACTGAATTCAAATTTCAAATCTTAACTTGATGACTCACTCGAATATCAATAGTAGCAATAATGTACCAGGATTGAAGTCTGAGTTATAAACAAGTACATAGTATGACTAAACTACTCCTTTGTCTCATACTATAATTATCCTCAAAATCTTCATGTCACTGGTTATTAATATTGGTGTAATCATTATTGGTAATAAAGATTACTCAGAGGTTATTTTAAAAAGTGTTTCTAGTGATTAAGGAGGGCCTAGAAGTAGAGAAATACATATAATTAGGAAAGTGCAACATGAAGATCTTCATAATGACAGAATTGTTCTGTATCTTAACTTTGTCAGTGTTGATATTTTGGAGGTGATAATGAACTATAGTTTGCAAGATGTTACAATTTAGAGGATTAGACTAAAGGATACATAACTTTCTATATAATTTCTTCCAAAATTATATTTTAGTGTGAATCTAAAACCATATCAAAATTTAAAAATTTAATAAAAAATCAGAGAGAGATTCCAAACCAAATTTAAAATGTAGAATACCTTCAGACTGGGTTCCATTTTTTTGAAACAAAATTTCTACATTATTCTGATCTCTAACACCATTTGTGAACACCACTGATAAATGCTGATGTAAAAATGACTTAATTTGAACTAAAAATGGTCATAAAATACATTTTTTATGATACAGTTGGACAACTCTTCATGTAGTTTTTCTTTTTGAACTCATAATTTATAAACTCAAAGGTAGATTCCATCTTGTGCTTGTCTAGATATATTTGATTAATTTAAGCCCACTAGTGCCATTCAGTCAATTATTATAGAAAAACACACATATCAAAAACAAAAATTTTATTTCAGACTCTTGTCAATACCAAGTTATTATAGCACGAATTTCATTATTATTTTGAGAATTTCCTGAACATACAATACTATAGCTATACAGCTGAAGACAATAAAGCTAGATGAACAAAATGAGAGAAAAAGAAATGTTTGTGGTTTATAAGGAATCAGGAAAATGCAAACATAAACTATGATGGATATTCACATCATTTTTTCAAAATAAAAAAGCAAGCAAAATATGCCTGACCAAATCTAAATTGCCAGCAATTACACAAGTATGTATTTTTATTTTATTTTATTTTTACAGACTGTATTTTGATTCATTGTACACAGATTGGGTACTACTTCTCATTTCTATGGTTGTACACTATGTAGATTAACATCATTCATGTAATCATACATGAACATAGGGTAATGATGTCTGTCTCATTCCACTCTCCTGAAGTCATATACTTTATAAATTAGAGTGGCTTTGAAATGTACTAATTTGAGCAAATGAATATAATTTATTATTATCCTAAGAAAGTTTTTATTTTGTGTCAAATATATAAGTAACATTTGAAAGTTTGAATTCAGGATTTTAGTCAATGCAGATTCTAATAAAGTGAAAAAATGTGTGCAGGTACATTGTCCATTCTAGGAGCTATTAATTTTATTATAAAATTATTAATATAGAACCCCTACATCTGTATTTGTCTGATCAGTTTTAATTATAGTTGTATTACTATTATTCCTTTACTTTATAGTCCTAAAAGTGGGAATCACTATGTTTCTTACTGATTATAGTCATAATAATATTTTGTTTGATCCCAGTGGAAGAGTTAGTCCAATTCTTTACCAGTACTAATTCTGATCTTTTTGATATCCAGAACTTATATATTCTTATCTTCTGGATTTGGAATCATTTCACATATTATAACCTATTACTCAGGAAATTAATGGACCTTTTGATTATATAGATATAGCATGAGCTATAATAACTACTGGTTTTTTTAGGATTTACTATTTAAGTTCACCATATATTTACATTAGGAATAGATGTAGACCTTCAAACATATTTTACACAAGCTGTAACAACTGTTGCTATTCCAAGAGTAATCAAAGTTTTTGGTTGGTTAGCAACTCTATGCAGAGTAAAAACTAAATGCCACAGCCACATTGAAGCTCTAGGGTTTACCTTTTTATTTACTGGTGGTGGCTTAACACTCGATATTGTTTTCCATGGCACATACTGTGGTGTTGCATTTTACCTATGTCTTACTATCAGGGAAGTTTTCTCATTTATTGGAGGATTTGTTCATTGTCTCCCATTATTCTCAGTATACATGCTAGATTTTCACATGAGCAAAAATCCACTTTATAGTCGGACTTCAGGAGCTAGCTTTCTTACCACGATGTTTCATTGAACTCTCTGGTATACCACAACTCCAACTACTCCAGTGGTATACCATTTCTCCTACTACTCAGATGCATATGCCACATGAAACACAGTATCCTCAAGAGGATCATTGATTTCTCTTACAGGGGTTTTAGTAATAATTTTTATAAACTGAGAAGGTTTTGCTTCAAATGAGGAAATCTCAACAATTGCATAAGGTGTGTAATATTATTTATACACGAAGGTTGCATTTGTCAGTTTGAAATAAGCACAAAAACAAATAATTTAAAATAAGAAAGAATGAATAGAAACACAACATTTAAAAATAATAATATGAATTTCCTTCAGAAGTCCATTTAGTCCAACAATTTAGAGAAATGAGTTTCTGCTCAACATTTGTATTTTCAACTGTCAAGGCAAATTCCCGAATGAAGATAATAATACAGATCAGGCAGCCACAGATCCCTGCAGAATTTTCATATAGTCTGAAATACTCTTGGCAACCTCACTTAAAATGAAGCCAATGTGAATTAAAACTTCTGAGAAACAGTGTGGGGGGATTAGACTGCAGTTTTATCAAGTGAATCCTGCATAGAATCTCATCTAAATATCAAAAACAAACATCATCAAGGTGTACTACTCCAATCTGAAAAATCAAAAATGCTTGCAAAGTAAGCTGATTTCAGAAACAGTGATTTGTGAGTTTTATGTTTCTTTCATTGATTTTTGGCAAGAAAAGAATTTCTTCCTATTATCTTCTAATAAATAATTTTACATATTCAATATCATAAGTAAAGGAGACAATGGAAACAGTCTCTGACTCTAAGACAGTTGAACAAAAATTCAGTTAGAGTGAAAATTAACTGAAAGATACTAACACCTGTACACAACACCTAGGCAGGCATCAAAATATTATGAAAGTAAGATTCAGTCAGAATCAGATATTTAAGTAGAAAATATAATGGTTTAAAAAAAGGAAAAGAAAAAGGAAAAAAAAGGAGAAGAAAAAAGATAAAAGAAAAGAAGAAAGAAAAAACAGAACTATTTATTAAAGTTTTAAAATATAAATAATACACAAAAAGTTGTTATGGAGAAATTTTAATAGTAAAAACAGTGTAGTAAATCTATGAGATAGGGCATGTCTATTTGTTATAGAGAGCACAATATGGAATAGGTTGCATTAATTTATAATTGTATGTCAATTAACTTTGCATGTTAAAACAAAGTCTCTTAAAATTTTGGTCATTTGTCAAATAGCATTGGTATAAAAAATTAAGTTTCAAGAAAATAAGAAATTAGAAAGTACACTATTAATAGGAAATATCACAAATGGTTAATTAGATAATAATATACCTTTTAGTCAACTTATAAATTGTGAAAAGAATAATCCAAACTAGGTGATTATAAAATGATCAACTGCTTCCCCAAAACTTTCTAAATTATCTTATAGAATAATAAGCATATAATTGAGCAATGGAAATATTAAAATGAATCTTTTATTAACACCAAGGTTAGATAAAATGTCATCGGCAATATAATCAATTATTAGAAATATTAAAATAATCCCTTTATCATCAAATAACATCAAGTTCAAAAAGAACTAAACCTGTAGGAAACAGTGTCATGGAAATAATTACAATATGAAAATACTTATCTGAGCTAAGAGAATCTGTTTACTTGCAGAGATTAATGCATAGTGTTGAATATTTATATTATTAAAAAGTTGAAGTTTAGGTACTTATTCTTCCCAAATACATTGTTCCATTCTGTGTTTACTGATTGCAGAAGGAAGTTTGGGTTTATTGGTCTCAGGCTAGAATGTGGGTATGGGTGGGGAAGTGAGATAAATGGACTAATGCATTACCTTTGAATCAGTGTTGGATTATGAAACTACTTTGACTCTTAGAGTCTTCTGGAGTTCCTGATCACCAAAATAAGAAGTCATTATCTACCAAACCCTAGGCAGCAAATCATTTTAACAGGAACATTTTAGGATGGTTAGACCTCAAATATTTCTTCAGCTTTGGTCTACACCATTGATCTTCCGAAGACTGTGCCCTATGCCATAAAATGACAATGATCTATTACACTGACAATTAGAGTGAATGATTTTTCACAGTTGGTAACAATCATTCCCCTAAACAAATCGTTAGAGACTTTTGTCCTGGCTTCCGAGGATACAGTACTCTTTTTTAAATTTATCTTTTAATTTTTTACAGACTGCATTTTGATTTATTGTACACAAATGGGGTACATCATTTTGTTTCTATGATTTTACACAATGTAGATTCATACCATTCGTATAATCATACATGTACATAGGGTAATGATGTCTGTCTCATTCCACCATTTTTCATACCCCCCTCTCATTTCTCTGTATGTAATCTAAAGTTCTTCCATTCTTCTATCACCCTCTACCCTCTCGCCCTCATTATATATCATCATCCACTAATCAGGGAAAACATCCAGCCTTGGTTTTTTGGGATTGGCTTCTTTCACTTAGCATGATATTCTCTAATTCCATTCATTCATCTGCAAATGCCATAATATTATTCTCCTTTATGGTTTGTGTCTATATACCACAGTTTCTTTATCCATTCATCTATTGAAGGGCATCTTGGTTGGTTCCACAATCTAGCTATTGTGAACTGAGCTTCTATAAACATTGATGTGGCTGTATTACTGTAGTATGCTGATTTTAAGTCCTTTGAATATAAACCGAAGAGTGGGATTACTGGGTAAAAGATGGGTCCATTCCAAGTTTTCTGAGGATTCTCCATATTACTTTCCAGAGTGGCTGCACCAATTTGTAACTCCACCAGCAATGTAAAAGTGTGCCTTTTTCCCCACATCCACGCCAACATCTATTATTATTTTTGTTCTTGATAATAGCCATTCTAATTGGAGTAATATGAAATCTTAAAGTTGTTTTAATTTGCATTTCTCTGATTATTAGAGATGTTGAACACTTTTTCATATATTTATTAATTGCCTGTGTGTCTTCTTATGTAAAGTGTCTGTCCAGTTCCTTGGCTCATTTATTCATTGAGTTCTTCGCATTTTTGGTGTAAAGTTTTATAAGTTCTTTATAAATTTTGGAGATAAGTTCTTTCTGAGGTGCATGTAGAAAAGATTTTTCTCCCACTGTGTAGGCTCTCTCTTCACAGTCTTGATTGTATCCTTTGTTGAGAAAAAGCTTTTTAGTTTGAGTCCATCCCATTTATTGATTCTTGCTTTGATTTCTTGTGCTTTGGGAGTCTTGTTGAGGAAGTCTGATCTTAAGCCAACATAATGAAGATTCAGGCCTACTTTGTCTTCTATTAGGTGCAGGATCTCTGGTCTAATCCCTATGTCTTTGATCCATTTTGAGTTGAGTTTTGTGCAGGGTGAGAGAGAGAGGTTTAATTTCATTTTACTGCATATGGATTTCCAGTTTTGCCAGCCCCATTTGTTGAA